>NW_022900940.1:47921160-47978520 GCF_012274545.1 Fukomys damarensis | reverse complement strand
AAAAAAAAAAAAAAAAAAAAAAAGACTATGATAAATTCTTATATTACTTTACTTTCTTTTATTTCTGGGAACAATAATTTCTTAATTTTATGTGGTGGAGTCTCAGAGAACTCATTAAGTCAGTTTCAAAAGCATGGTATGAATCTCTTGCTGTTTACACGTAAGCTAGTTCAGCCAGTTTTCTAAATGTTTAGATCTGTGGTCTGAGAGCTGTGGTTTGCCCCTGACTTTGTTTGGGAAAACCAAGCTGAAGCGGAGTCAGGGGTCTTGCTTCCAGCCTGCACCCACCACTGAGTTCCTTCCTCACATCAGATGTACATCGTGTGTCACGCCTTGAATTGTTGCAAAGTCACAAAGTAACTCACTCTGAAAATCTTGGAATTTGCATCAACCAGAAAAGATGTAGATATGGATATAAATGTGCTAGCCCTGGCATTTGTACTCTCACTGACCAGTCAACAAAAGCTGATCAATGGTATTTTCGACAGATGTGTGTCACAAATACTTGTTGGGCACCTACTGGGAGGCAAGAGGCACGAGATACACACGAAGTGGCTGCTTCTGAGTGTAAGACGAAAGTGTACAGTGATCTGAATTTCTTTGTGTTACTAAGAAATGACTGATAAGGACTATTAGAAGTATTTACGTGTTGAATTTATCCATAAGAAGGGAAAAAGTCAATTTTAAGTAAGAGTTTTAAGTATTTTTAACTCATTTTATAAAGCTAAATGAATTTCAGTTTTAGGCCTGGACTTTCAGCTGATGTCCACTTTGCAAGTCTTCACATACTTGAAAGACATTTTCTGAGCCTCTCTTATTAATTAGGTCTGAGCTCTGTGCTGCTGATATGATGATACCCTCCAAAAATGTTGTTCACTACTGAGGTGTGTATTAGGCAAATAATAACGTGCATATATGTATATATGTATATAAATGAAGTTCAATGCTGTGTAGAAAAAGGAGCTCTGAGTGCATTGTCAGGAGTCTAATTTAGTTCATAGTTTTGAGAAAAGGAGCAGGCTGTGCTCCTGTGGGAGCTGGACCGAGGTAGGCCTCTTGCTAGCGTCCTCTCCTTGGGAAAGTGGCTTCGTGACGCCTCCACCCGTGGAATGAGCACGTGGATAAAAGCTTCCTATTCCAGCGGCTTATTGCAAGGAACAAAACCCAGTCGACTATAGAATAAGCACTTTTAAATGCCGTTCTTTGCTGTTCATTTCTGACAAAGCAAGCAGAACTAAGAAACGTGGAACCAGAAGTAGGAAAATGGACATTTCCTGAAAGCATCATTGCTGTCAAAATCCCAGCGCAGCCCCGTGCTAAGGCATCATCATTAACTGCAGAAAACCATGAATATTGGGCGCTATTAAGTCTTTCTTTATCCTGAAACTCAGTGTCACTGCTTTTGAATGGTAGGTTTCTTAGCTACTCTTCCTGTTGCTGAGACAAAATACCCAAAACACAAAGTTGAAGCAAAGGTTTACCTGCTCACAGTTTGTGGAGGTTTCGGTTCAGAGTCGGCTGCTCCAAGGCAGGGGGGCGTGGCAGGGGGGCGTCACAGAGGCGAAACCGTTCGTGACAGGCAGCAAAAGCAAGCAAGCAAGTGACCCATGAGCGATAAGGGCACCTTCATTTTGCCCCTTTTATAGTCTATCTAGGGCACCCAGCCTAGGACGGGGGCCAAACTGATCAGTGGACTGATTTAGTGATCACACACACCTAATCCTGGGCCCTTAATCCTAGTGTTGCAGCATGAATCAACCCAGCGCCGCATACCCTAGATCAAGCCATCTCTGAAAACTGCATGAGGCTTTGGAGGACATCTAGACACAGCCATAACAGTAGAGATCCATTTCCTCTTGCTTCTAAGGCAAGGGGTGGCTCCATGGGCTGAGCTACGCGTCTGCTTCAGATTTCCTTCTACATCTGTTTTCATTGCTATGGGCTTTCTTCCATCTCAGTCCCTGGCCTGCCTTGAACCTCAAGCTTCGCCTCAGCCGCCCTCTCTGCATTTTTCTTCACAAAGCTGGAAGCAAAATAACTGCATGAAGTGTATTGAGACCTTCAAGAAGGACCCAGAGAGGGCAGCCCGAGACCAAAAGGCATGCACTCAGAGTGGGGCAGGCCAGCTCCCCCACAGGACCTGCCTAGGGTCACACGTAGGCAGCACTCCTGCTCCTCCACCCCAGGAAAGGGTTTTGCAAAGCATGGTGGGAAATAAAGCAGCTTCTGTGTCAGTTGGTTTCTCTCGGGTCCTAGGTTAGAGCTCTTAGAAAACTGGGTGAACAAATACATGGGCCCGGAATTGTATTATAATCATTCAAATATTCTTTTTTTCCTCTCTCTCTCATTGAGTTTATTGGTACATTTTAGGTATACAGTACAGTTACATTCATCATTGGGATTCTGTACCTTTACATGACAGGTCTTGGTTCTCATTTTTCCCCTTGTCCCTGCCCTCCCTTCACCCTCACCTCCCTTCCCCATTTACAAATACTTTATTTCCATTTTTTTCATTTTCTCATATATTTTTTCCCTTATTACCTTTCCCCTACCCTTCCCACTTTCCCTACACCTTTGGCCCTTTTCTTCCTATTTCACATTGTCAATTATATCATTAGGATCTTATGAAATATTATTATTTTTATTACTGGATGTTTGTAGTACATTAAGTTTGTATTCCTTCTGTGGAGTTGGTGCACATACATAACACATCTTAATTCCTTTTTAGTCTCTTCCTTCTCCAACTTTCCCTCCTTCCATCTCTTGAGCCCCTTCTCATTTGAGAAAATTCTTTGTCTCTACTTCCTATGATTTTTATTTTGCTATTCATTTATAATTTAGGTTTTTCATATAGGAGAAATTATGTGATATTTAAGCTTATGTGTCTGATTTATTTCACCTAACATTTATGGTATCAAAGTGAATCCATTTCCTTACAAATGACTCAAATTTATCTTTCTTTAGGGCAGAGTAGTGCTCCATTGTACATAAATACACATTTTCTTTATCCAATGATCTGTTGATGGACATATAGGCTGCTTCTAAGATTTAGCTTTCATGAATTGTGCTGCCATAAACATGGATATGCATGGAACAGTGAAACATGATGCCCTTAATTCTTACAAGAAGATACCTAGAAAGAGAATAGCTAGGTCAAATGGAGTTTCTAGTTTTAGTTTTTTGAGGAATCTCCACTGAATTTCTATAGTGGTTGTACTAGTTTATATTCTCACCAACAGTGTAGAAATAAATGTTCCTTTCCCCCTGCAGTCTTGCCAGCATTTGTTATTATTTGATTTCTTGGTGATGGCCCTTCTTTCTGAGGTAGCATGGAATAGCAGGGCTGTTTTACTTTGCATTTCTCTAAGTGCCAGAGATGTTGAAGGTTTCTTCATGGTGTATTGGCCATTTGTAGTTCTTCTATAAAGTGTCTATACATTTCACTTGCCCAGTTTTTTATTAGGTGTTTTATTTTGGGGAGTCTTTTTTGGGTTCTTTATATATTATAGATATTAGTCCTCTGTCTGAGGAATAGCTGGCAATTTCTTTTCCATTTTGTAGGTTGACTTTTCAACCTGTTTGTTTGTTTTTGCCATGCAGAAACTTTTTGACTTGGTACATAGGTTGATTCTTGGTACTCTTTCCTCTGCAACAGGGGTTCTGTTCAGAATATCTTTGCACCTATGTTTCGAAGAGCTTTACCTGTTTTGTCTTCCAGGAGGTTAAGTGTTTCTCTTTGATCCATTTTAGTTTTGTTTAGTGCATGGTGGTACATATGAGTCTAGTTTTAATCTCCTGCATGTGCACAGCCAGTTTTCCCGGTACCATTTGTTGAAGAGTCTGTCTTTCCTCCAGGATACACTTTTTATCAAACAACTGAATGTGCTGTGGTCGTTTCGTGTCCTCTCTTCTGTTCCATTGGGCCTCACATGCTGTTCTTGTCACTGTGGCTTTGTACTGTAACTTCAAGTCTTCAGTTGTGATGCCTCCCACTTTGCTCTGTGGCTCAGCATCACTTTTGCTATTCTGGGTTCCATATGAATTTTAGGATTGTTTTCTCTAGTTCTGTAAAGAATGCATTTAGTATTTTGACTGGTATTGCATTAAATCTGAATATCAACTTTGGAAGTGTGGCCATTTTGACCATACTGGTTCTGCCCACCCAGGAATAGGGGACATCTTTCCACTTTCTGATGTCCTCCTTGATTTCCTTTTTCAGAGTGCAGCCATTTTCATTGTAGAGGGCTTTCATTCCTTAGTTAAGTTAATTCCTATATATTTGATTTTTTTTTTTTTAGTGCTATTGTGAATGACTTTTTTCCCCCCTTTTTTTTTCCAATGGGCTCATTATTGGTACACAGAAAAGCTGTTGGTTTTTGTATGTTAATTTTGTATCCTGCTACATTACTGAATTTGGTTATCAATTCTAGGAGTTTTTGGTCAACCTTTTTAATCTTCTATGTAGAGGATCATGCCATCTGAAAATAATAATAATTTGACCTATTTTTCTATCTATATCTTTTTTATTTCCTTTTCTTGCCAAATTGCTCTTGCTAATGTTTCAAGTACTGTATTGCACAGGAATCTTGATAATGGGCATTCTTGTCTTGCTCCTGATTTTAGAGGAAAAGCTTTCAGTTTTCCCATGCTTAATATGGTATTGGGGATAGGTTTGTCAAAATGGCTTTGCTCAGATTGAGGCAGGGTCTTTCTGTACTTATTTTCTTCAGTGTTTTTTTTTCAATAATAAATTGGTGTTGGATTTTGTGAAAGACCTTTTCTGCAGCAATTGAGATGGTTGTATGGTTTCTGTCCTTGCTTCTGTTTATGTGAGGTTTTATGTTTATTGATTTGTGTGTAGTGAACCATCCTTGCATCCTTGGGATGAAGGCTACTTGCTCATGATGTATGTTCCTCTAGATGATTCACTGAGTTCACTGAGTTCTATTTGAGTATCTTGGTATTTTTGCATCTATACTCATTAATGGGGTTGGTCTATACTTCTCTTTTTTGATTGAATTATCACCAAGTTTTGGAATTGGGACAATGGTAGCTACAAGGAATGACTTTGGAATTCCTTCTCAAAAGTGCTCTTTCCCTTTTAATTTCATTAGAGTGTAAGGATTGGTGTAGTGTTACAGCCTGTAATTCTGCAACTCAGGAGGCTGAGACTGGAGGATCACTGTGAATTCAAGGGTAGCCTGTCATAAACAAAATAAAACAAACAAGAGCTTGAAGAATATTGTTGTTTTATCTTCCCTAAAGTTTTTATTGAATTTAGCAGGAAACCCATCTGTACCTGGGGTTTTCTTAGTTGGTAGGGTTTTTACTGCTTTAATTTCATTGACTGTTGTAGGATTATTCAGGACTTTTACATCTTCTTGGTTCAGTTTTGGTAATTCAAATGTTTCTATGAATCATTTCTTCTAAACCCTCCAATTTTTGGTGTATGTATGTGAAAATCATTGTTAAAATCTTTTTTATTTTGGCAGTGCCCATTGCAATTTCAACTTTTCCATTTCTAATTGCATTGATTTGGTTCTTCTTTCTCAGTTTTGGGTTAGATTTGCTAAGGGTTTTATCTATTTTGTTCATTCTTTTGAAGAACCAACTCCTCAATTCATTGATTTTGTTTTGTTTTGATTTTGGTCCCAATTTCTTTGATCTCTTCTCTGGTCTTTCTATGTCTTTCTGTGTACTAGTTTTGGGTTTGGATTTTTCCTGTTTTTTTCTGGGACCATTAGGTGCATGATGAGGTATTAATTTAGGATCTCCTTGTTTTTGTGATGTGGGCGTTCACAGCTATGAACTTCCCGCTTAAGACTGCTTTTATTGCGTCCCTTAAGTTCTGGTCTGTTGCACTGACATTATCATTTAGTTCTAGAAATTGTCTTATTTCTTCCTTGGTTCCTCCTGTAACCTATCATTTATTTAATAGTATATTGTTTAATTTCCCAGCATTTGCATAATTTCTGTGTTTTCTTTTGTTGTTGATTTAGAGTTACGTTGTGCTGTGTTCTGATAATATGTGTGGTAGTTTCATTTATTAACTAGTATGTAGCTTATAATGAAGAAAGTTCCATGTATGGCTGAGAAGAATGTCTCTTCTCTTGTTTTTGAGTGGAAAACTCTGTAGATATCTATCAAGTCCATTTGTTCAAAGGTGTGTTTTAACTAATATTTTCTTGTTGACATCTTTGTCTAGTTGATCTATTTGTGACAACAGGGGATTAAGGTCCCCCACTATAAATGTGTTCATGCTGATGTGGTCTTATTTCTAGTAGTCCTTGTTTTATGAAGTTGGTGCACTGTTGTTCAGTGAACATAGGTTAATAATTGTTATCTCTCCTTGTTGGATTGTTCCTTTAACCAATGAGTAATCACCTTCTTTGCTTCTTTGGATCAGTTTTGACTCAAAGTCCACTTATTCTGAATACAGGACAGCCACACCTGTTTGGGGGGTTCCCACTGCATGAAATATTGTTTTTCATATTTGATTTTTAGTCTATGGGTTTCTTTGTAGGTTAAATGTGTTTCTTATATACAGCATAACTTGAATTTTGTATCTTGATCCATTTTGCCAATCTGTCTCTTGCTTGGAGACTGGAGACCATTCACACTGAGAGTCAGTACTGATGCTGACTTATTCCTGTTATTGCTTTGTGTTCCTGTTGCTGATTCTCTAGTTCTCCCTTCTATTAAGTTCTCACCCCACCTGGTATAGTCATTCTCCCAAACCTTTTGACACTGATAGCTTCATTGTCTCTTTCTAGGATATTTCTTTGGGTGCACTTTATCATGAAAATGTCTTATTTATCCATCAATTTTGAAAGATAGTTTTGTTGTGTTGAAATTTCTTGTCTTTTAGGGTTTGGAACACTTCGCCCCAGGCTCTCCTGGCTTATAAGTTTGGGGTTGAAAATCCACCATAAATCTAATGAGTTTTCTTTATGAGTGATTTCTTGCTTTTCTCTAACCTCTTTTATGATTTTATTCTTATGTTGGACTTCCTAAATTTTGACTATGATGTGTTGTGGAAAGATTCTTTTCTATTTGCCTCACTTTCTGTATGCCTCACTTGTCTTTGTGTCAAACTCTTATTTGGAAATTTTTCTGCTATTATTTCTGTAAACAGGTTTTTTATACCATGCGTGCCATGTTCTCATTTTTCACAAATTCCAGTTCCAGTTAGATTAATCTTTGCATCATGTAGGAGCTCTTGGATCCATTTTTTATGTATTTCAATTTATTTATCATTAATTGGTCACTGACAACAGCCCTGTCTTCTAATTCTGACACTCTATCCTCAGATTTGTCAGTTGTGCTGCCCAGACTTTTCATAAAATTTACACACACACATGCACACACACACACACACTCATATGCACATGCACAGAGCTGATTTCAAAATAGGTTTAAATATCAAAATTATTATCCTATTTGAATATGATTTTGTTTTGTTTTATTTTGTTTGGTTTGGTACCAGGGATTGAAGTCTGGACCTTGCACTTGCAAAGCAGGCAGTGGAACCACTGAGCTAAATCCCTGGCCCTATTAGAAGATGAGTTGAAGATAGATTTTTTTATAGCTCATATATATCTCATGTAAAGCAGAGCTTTCAGGTGAGTCTTCTGTGAGCACATTTGTCTCTATAATTCACTAGGGAAGAAAAAAAATTCTTGTCGTGGTCTCCATAGCTTCCCAACACACCTAAAGAAAAATAAACCAACCACACGAGGCCAAGGACACCCCTGCCTCAGAATTCAGTCAACACATTTGAAAGTAACATAGAAACGGCAAGGTCAGGTCTTATCCACATAGATACATACACAGGTGACCACATACATATACACATATGTAGGATTTGGTTTTCCACCCTTTTACCAGCTGTCATATTAATAATTTCTAAGGCCAATGGGACAATTTCAATATGGTTGGTTCTATTCAAGTAAAATTTGTCACATAGAAAGTGTTTGGGCAAAAGTAAACTTCTCTATCATCTTTACAGAAAACAACATAGGTAACCAGAGATATCTATGACTTTTTAAAATCAACCTGAACACAGGCCTAGATTGTGATAAATGTGCTACTACAAATAGTTCGGTCTCAGCAGCAGCTGTTAGTCACTGCCTTGGAAAGTAAGATAGCACATCTCCTAAGAAAGTGTCCACATTCCAGGGTTTGTAGACTCCAAGTGGCCCTCACCCACATCACTCCTCACCAGGGAGAGTTGCCCTTTGTGGCCCCTGTGCAGCTGTGTATGCGAGGCCTCCGCACAACCAGTCATGGGTTGTTAACATCAGTGCTTCCTTCAGGGACCACTTCCAAACTGACTTCCTCGTCACGAGTGTTACGGGGGGAAAGGTGGAATTAATCTGTTTCAACATCTCCAGCTGTTTTTGAACCATTAATTCTGCCTTTCCTCCAACAGATTTCCTACTCATTACAGAATAAAAATGAACATACCTTGGGGCATTTTACATTCTCCCAGACATCTTAATGGAGGGAGGGAGAGGGACAGGGACAGGGAGAGAAAGAGGCAGAGAGAGACAGAGAAAGACACACACACGTACACACACACAGAGACACCTTCTCTACTTCCTAAAACTAAAATTTTCCATGCACTAATTCATGTCTGGTGGTGATATGTCCACGTTGCAAAAATCAATATGCTGCCGGGCATGGTGGTGCATGCCTGTAATCCCAGCATTCAGGAGGCTGAGGCAGGAGGATCGCTGTGAGTTTGAGACAAGCCTGGGCCACATAGTGAGTTCCAGGTCAGTCTAAACTACACAGTGAAACCTTGTCTCAAAAAACCAAAAAAAAAAAAAATCAATATGCTTCCAGGTTAGACCAGTTTCATGTTATTCAGCAGCGTGTACTTCAGGCTTATCCAAAGCAGGTCCACAGTGCAATACTGTGAATCGTGCAATAAAGTAATTCTGCACTTTCACTGAGAAACCTATTTCCTCCCTCGGTTTCATTTAGTATCATATCACTCACCCAGGAACAATTAGAATTCTTATGGAAAACCTGATCACTAGAGAATAAGAAAAAACATGGGAGTCAGTTGGAGTTGATAGGAAAGTAATGCTGAAATTTAAGGAGATTTTGCAAACTGTATTACCAGAGTCTGAGTCTTTCCAAGGGACTGGCCAATGGTTTACACTTGAACGAAGACCAGGCAGAAGGCTTTAGAGACTGGGGCCAGGCTGCCACAAGATCGAGGGCTCCATTCAAGTCATTCAAGTTCAGCATCGAAAGACACATCAAGAAGTCACGGAACGCGCCACAAAGGCAAACTGCAGACAGGTCGGGTTTGGCCTTAGGCTCTCAGAGCAGAAACTGGGAAACCGAGGCAACTCGCAGCTTTCAGTGATGGCCGGGGGGAGGGCTCACAGGCAAGAGAGTTGATCTAGACGGCATCCGGCGGCCTTCCGAAGCACTGCTTGTCTTCCAGGCTGGGTGTGCGGGACTGGTCTGCTGGGTTCATCACGGCTCTGGCATGAAGCTGTCCGTGGAGCGTGGCCCCCAGGTGTCGGCAGTCCGTCCTACAGAAGTCAGCCTGGCAGAAAGGCCAGCCAAATGCCAGCCCTGCACGTGCTAAGTGCCCTGCGCTGTTCGACACCATAGCATGGCACGCTTAGCTTTTCTACCCTATGGCCTTTAGCCCATCAACTCACTCTTGAACAAAGAATAACAAGCATGTGTATAGTCCTGCGTCAGGAAATATTTCTGTCAGGGAAGACTCATATCCGGCTCCAGGAGAGTACAGTGAAGCTGAAGCGTTCCTAACATCTGGTGACCTCATAGCACTGCACAGTCACGGAACAGTGCGTCCATTGCTCACACATGGGTAGCGACGTCAGTGTGCAAAGCCCTGCTGTGGTACCGGCTGTGTATTCATGTAGCACACGCAGCTGTGTGCAGTGCACAGCCGTCAAAAATGACGTTGAAGGAGGCTGCTGCCGCCGGTCCGTGCATAGACTACGCTGCGCCCCACTTCATGTTATTGTGCTCTCCCACTATTGAAAGCCACTGTAAAACAATGTTACAACTCCAGCAGCCTCACGCATCTTGTATCTCTTAACTATGTCACTGTTTTTTGCCCTTGATTTAATTCATGTTATTTTGTTTACCGTGGCCCTAGGAACGACAGGCTGCCCAATACATACTCACACGTACTCCGCGTGGCCCAGGGGAGCAGTGCGATGCATTAGGTTTATCTCTCAAAACATGTTTCCATCATGAAGTGACCCAGAGTCATACTATGTGGCCATATATATGCATGTCATTGTTCTTACAGGTAAAGCCTCTCTTTGCACCCACATGTGGATTTCAGAGAAATTGGCTCTGTCCAGATGCTACTTCCTTTCATTCTTGCCATGTAGCTTTCAATAGAAACAGAATAAGAATAGATTCTTGGCCATGAATCTAAACCACCTCTTTAGAGTCCACCCCTTTAAAGATGAGCCATATTCAAGCTTTTTGTTTTAATAAAAACATATATAGGAAACAGACCCAGGAAATCGGGGAGTTTGAATCATCCTGTCCACTCAGGGACAAGGCATCACCTGGAAGGGTGAGGTATGTTTCCTGGACCGACGAGGGACACGTCCCCAACAGTGGTCACACCTCGGGTGCTATCTCCAGTCCCTCAATACTGTGCTCCAGACGTCACACTCGACCTCAGGGGTGCTGTACCTTTGCCTCTGTGCTGCCAAAACTTCCCTGGGTGCTGCGTCGCATTCTCCCAGCCCTCGCGTGTCCATTGGGCCATGGCTTTGTGGCTGAAGATGCCACCAGCCCGAGGCAGCATGTTGATACTTTGAAGCGAGGTGACGATGCTTTCTGGCCAGCTACAGGTGGTACCATGTGGGTGCTTCTTAAGCACAGGACTCTGTCTACGAGACGTAGATTGCCACGTGACGAAATGTTCCTCCCCCGCAAAAAGCAGCCCCTACAGCAGCCATTCTTGAAGACCAGTTCCCAGACAGCAGGCTCAGCATCATCTGGGAGCCGCTTAGAAACGCAGACCCTTGAGCTCTACACAGCAACCCACTCAGAAAGCATGGGGTGGCAGCTCAGCAACCTGAGGGTGGTTTTGCTGCTGTGGCTCTGCCGACAGAAGTGGGGCCCTCACGGACACAAGGTAAGTGCTGTACAACTGACCACACTCCTGGCCCCATCTTGACTTCAGGGAGTCTTGCGGTCCTTTGGAGAGGCTCTTTCCTGCCACCATAGAGCACGTCCCTCCAAAGCTCCGTACTCGGCCTGGTCTTGCCCACCAATCTCCCCAGTGGACTGTAACCTCCAAAATAGCAGTGCGGGTTTATCAAAAACCTCAATGCCTGGCAATACGGTAGCAAGGACTCGATGTACAGTACTGGAGGTACGATCGGCTGAATGCCTGTTTTGTGGTGAGGTGCACCATCCACACTGCAGTTTCCCCTTCCCTGCAGGCTGGCAGGACAGTGTGGGCACCGCTGTGGGGCTTAACTCTCAGTCCATCGCCATCGACTGGATAAACTTGGGCAAGTTCCTCAACCTCTCACGGGCAACACAGAATGATGAAATAACGGCATCTCGGCTCCGTAAAGCTTATTTGGTTCTGATTTTGTTTTCCACTTAGTTTGCCTCTGTGGTCCTCCTCTGGCGGCAGCCAGTCCTCCCTCACCCTCACCCGCAAGCTGTAGCAAGGCCCCGGTCTGCCCGCCCTTCTCCGGTGTAGTAAGAGGGAGCTGAAGCTCTGCAGCCCGCTGCAGCTCCTGATTCTGCTGCTATCCTCATCCTGATCTACTGCAGCATCTATCACTGAGATTGGGGTCCGTGTGGCAAGTAATGCGCAGGGGGGCTGCTCGACTGGACTCAATCCACCCACATAAGCAGCATCCACGACGCCACAGGATCTCCGTGGCGAAGCCCCTCTGCAATCTTTTCTCATATCTTGCCACGGCACCTATATGTTTTTGTACCTTTTCTGAGACCAGAAACCGTTGTCATGGTTAAACCATTAAAATACAAACAAATTGAGTTTTTTCACATCTGCCCCACACAGTAATGTGCTATTTATTATCTCTTTCTGACTAATCCTCGTTTTGTTTTTAATGTTCAGCATTTTCTTTTCCGTGGAGAGCCATAGATTTGGCAGGAGTTCAAGGAGAGGCTGAAAAGACTTCTGAGAAACTATTTTAATCCCAAACAGTTAATGTTTGGAGAACAGGTTGAAACATGTGCAACATAGGCACCAAGGTGTGGGCAGTTATCTCCAGGGGGCAAGGGGGCAGGGAACAGGGGCTGCACTGCCCAGAGCTCGGGGTAAAGAGCCAGAGGACGGCTGCCTTCGGCTGTGCAAGGGTCACAGTGTCCTCTGAAGAATGAAAAACAAGACAAATGGAACAGCTTGACAACACTAAATGGATACGTTGTCCATGCTGCCGAGCCTGACTATGGGAGCCTTTCCCCTTCCCCTGGCAGCCCCGCCCAACCTCATAACGGGCTCTGAGCATGGTGTCTTGAACCCCTGATGAGACAGCACAGAATGCCTGAAGTGCCGAGGCAGAGGGGCCGTGTGCTCTCAGAGGTTCTTGGGTTGGTTTGATCCTTCAAGAAATAAAGACGATGGCTCTCGCCTAACGCTTCTGAAGATAAAAATGGATGTCCAGAATCGGGATTGCCTGCTATTTAAGTCACGCCATCTGTACTGTCCTTGGGGCGCTGTGTGTCTCTGAATGAGCTGCTCCTGGCCTTCCTTTGCATGCCCTCAGGTCACTCGGAGCCTCTCAGGGAGAACTCAGGAGGAAGCAGATAGCAGGGCACTGTCCCAGGCAGGTTTAGTGACAGCCGAGTCAGGCACACAGCTCTCACACACTAAGAAAATGCACTGTCCAAACACACACCACCTTGCAGGATTGGTCAGGGGAGAGCCACGAGCCAAGGAGGTGGAAATCCATGCCTAGCATTACAGAAGAATTATGACAAGCTGGGAAAGTTTCATAAGTTTTCCTGACACTCAAATCTTTCCTTCAGGACCAACTTCTGTGAAAATACACTGTGCCTGGAATTTGCCCTTTTAAAGCTAGGCATATTTTTTTAATTGAATCTTGCTTTGAGAGTGGTGATTTTTTTCATCTGCAATTTGGTTTTTATGTGAAGGGAGAGACATTCTGTTTCTCCTCTTTGGGGTGTTGTCATATCCCTGTAAAAACAATCAATGCTGGGTCATTTATCTCCTGCTCTGTCAAACTGTGATGTGGGATATAAGTATGTGTATGTTTGCAATATAGATTTTTCATTGCTATATTTTACAGTCATACTATTGGCTAGCGGCCCTCATTTATTTCCCAGAACATTTCTACCCTGATGACAACTCTTTAGTCTTTGTTTGTTAACTGTGTCCTGCCTGTCTACCTTTTCATGTAATAATTGCTTTCAGGGAATGAAACAGAAATAGAATATTGCTTTGTTCAATATTTTTCAAATCAACTACACCATCATACAACCATCTGTGAAAATACATTTCAGCTTTCATCAAATTCTGCCCTGGCTTTTCTGAGGATTAGTAATCTCTTCCCGTGGGTGTGTTTCTGTGCCTGATATAGTATTGCTGGGCAAAGACTCAGTGATATATATCTATGTTTGTACTCTGGTAAGAACGAAAATAATCAGTAAGGCACACAATAATTGAATATTTTCATTCCTAAATCTTTGTTGCTTGTAGAACAAGTGCTTTTGAAATGGGAAAAAGAGGTGGGAAGCTTTCCTTTGTGGAAAGTGTGGAAGTGGAAATCATAACCGGTTCCTGCCCGTGAGTGCACCTCTGCCCCCGGGAGCCAAGCTCCAGGCCCGCACATTGCAAACCGCCCGCTTCCTCCCGGAGCTCCTCGCCTGGGGTTGACTCTGGGGAGGAAGGTGTGTGCGTCACCTGTTTCTCTTAACAACTGTGACCCGTGTTCTCTCTGACCACTGTTGACTCCCTCGTGCTGCTGTCCTCCCTATGTAGTCCCCAGGCCCCGCTAACCACAGCCATAACGCGCCAGGGCCTGGAGGTGGGCAGAGCCTGGTGGGGCTGTGAGACAGCACAGAACGTAGAACAACGAGAATCTTATCGAGAGGCGCTGCTGCTGTTCAGAGTCCCTGGCAAATGTTTCATCTCGGTCCATTCAGCCTACTAGAACAAAGTACCACAGATTGGGTGGCGATAAACAGCAGAGATTTATTTTTTCACTATTCTGGAGACTGGAAATCTGAGATCAGTTGCCATTTGGGTTTGGGTCTGGCAAGGGCCTCTTTTCTATTGAGTTTATTGGTACATTTTAGGTACGCAGTACAGTTACATTCATCGCTGGAATCTTGTACCTCTACATGATGCGTCTCGGTTCTCGTTGTCCCCCGTTCCCCTCCCTCCCTTCACCACCTCACCCTTTCCTATTTACAGAGATTTTGTTTCCATTTTTCTTCTCCCTTTCTTCCTTTCCCCTCCCCTTCCCATTTCCCCTTTAGTCATTTTCTTCCTATTTCACGCTATCAATGATACCAAGCTAAAAGTGTAAATAAGGTTCAAATGGCAAGGGCCTCTTTGGGGCTGTAGACACATGGTTTCTCTTTGCTCTTTAACATGGCAGGAGGGGCGAAGGATATTTTATGACTTCTGTGAGGTTTCTTTTCACTTTCTTGATGGCACCCTTCAAATACAAAACTTCAGTTTTGATGAAGCCAATTTCTTTTTCTTTTGTCCCTTGTGCTTTTGGTGTCAAATCTAAGATAACTTTGCCTAACATCGTGATGATTCTCCTGTATTGTGTTCTGATGGTGTTATAATTTTACTCCTATATCTGTGTCTGTGATCGATTTTTGGTTAGTTTTTGTGTATGGTGTGAGGAAGGGGTTCACCTTCTTTTTGCTGTGTATGGATGTCAGGTCAGCCCAGCACAATCGGTTGAAGAAACTATTCTCTCTCTCTTCTTTTTTGTAATTATCCCTGAATGCTGCTGTTGAACATCAAATGACCATACATATCAGTTTCTAGACTCACAATTATACTCTAGGCTCATGGACTTTCAGAACTATACCAGCCCTTTCAGGTCTAGGAGTGTCCGAGTCACACAGTCAAATGCAGTCTTGGGTGTTCACCGCACCGCGTGAATAAGGGGAGGGGCAAGAGGAGCAGTGGCTCCATCCCTGGCGGGCTGCTGAGAGAGGATGCAGAGGGTCCTACCTTTTGATTTATCAAGGAAGCCAGAGATTTGTTTGTCTTTTATGGGTAAGCAATTAATTCAGCCTTAAAATGCTTACTGGCGAGAGAAATCTCACCTTTAGGCTAGAACTGGTAACTAAACCTTCAGGTTTTGGTTTCTGATGTGCTTGTGTATTCCTTGCCTAGATGAGGTTGCAGGCCTCAGGGAGTTTAAGTCACTAATTCTAGATTGCCTAATTTCTCCCTTGAGCTTAAAATGAATAAATTAATTGCCAACATTGTAGGAATTCACTATTTTACCACATTGTTTTCTTAGTACCATGGCCAGATATGGTGTTTCCTTTTAATATTATTTAAGAATGTCTTTAAGACCTAGACATATGTGTCTACTTAGGATTTCCTAGTAATAATTCTTCGCTATCATTAAAAAGGAGTCATCGACCTATTTTAGTTAGAAAAGTTTCAGTGTAAAAGGATCATTTTCTTAAAAGAGAACAAAACAGCAGGACACAGAACAAAAATGCAGTTTTCTACCAAGCTTCCCATACACACAAGTGACCGTACCTACACAGCCACCCGCACCCACACCCACACTTCACGCAAGCGAGAAGGAAGTGTGCTTTGTAGCCTCCCCTTAGTTAGCACGGTGGTAAACAAACCACAGTAGCAAGATTAGAACTCATCCCTCTCAGGTTTCTTTGCTATGCTCTGCGTCCAGAGCCCTGAGGCCCTCTTGGGGTCTACTTCTCATGCAGGCACCACTCCTGGAGGGACCTGGTCTCCCACTGCACAAAGCTCTCACTTCACGACTCTTACATTTGACTCAGTTCAACAAATGGGTGATCAGGACAGACAGGGTGCGAGGGACAGTTACGGGCTTGCTAAATGAATAAAAAGCACTGTAGCGTAGGAGACAAGGATGGTGTCAGAAAGGGGTGAGTTATAACTAAAGAGCCAGACAATAGAATCTCGTGGAACTGAGCAGTGCCTTTCAGTCAGCACTGTGCACTGCGTGGGCGTTGGCACATCCAGAATATGACACATCTGTGCACGTGTGCAGACATGCAGAGCCAAGGGACTGTTTATGCAAGGTTAAACCAGGCTGAGTAATGAAGAACCCAGCTGTCCTGAGTCTTTTACCTGCTTAACATCAGCCATCCATGTTGGATAATTGATGAAATTTTACTTTGCATTCAGTTGTCTAGAATAACCAATAATGCATAGTTTTCCAAATCTTGACAATAAACTTTATTGCCCTTCCAATTTATTTCCAAGTGGCAGAAAAAAAAATGTTTGTTTGTTTGTTTTTTTGTGGCACTGAGAATAGAACTCAGGATCTTGTGCTTGTGAGGCAGGTGTTCTGTGGCAAAGAATTTTGAAACAATCAAGAGGTTGTTTGGAAAAAGTCAAGAGCAAGATGAGCAGATCCTCTTCCTCAGCTTCACAGAAAGATACTGTGGATATTCACAGAATACTCAGCAAGCTACTGTCACTGTTTGATTTTTTTTTTTTTTATTCTTATCCCTCTGGAGAAATTCCTTGTTCCTGACTAAGTAAAGTGTCACTAGAGTGAGCCGCAGGTGCCCGGGTGAGATGTGGTGAGCGGAGGTGTACTCAGAAGCCCTTGTGGTGACAGTGGTGAGCCTGGGGACGTCAGCAGGGGAGAGGGGCCTCCCAGAGAGGAGGCTGCTGCGGGGAGGGAGCTGGGGTGAGCCGTGCACCTGCCACGGCATCTGAGAAAGGCTGGTGAGGTCAAGGAGGAGCGCAGGGGCCACAGCTCCTGAGGGTTCCAGGTGCGCTTGTGGCGGCCTCGCTGTGCTCTGTGGCTCTGCAGCTGAAGTGTGCCAGGCAAGAGCTCACGGCGGAAAAAAGTGGGATTTTGTTAGGTTACAAATTAGTTGCTATAAGAGACCCCGGAGTCAGTGTCTTAAACCAGACAAAAGGTTGTGTATCTCCCAGGCTGGGAGCTCCGAGTGGATGTTGTGGGCCTAGCTAGACTCCTCTGTCTCCCAGGACTCACGCACTGGAAAGTGGCCAAGATGGCACAACATCAGGCCGGCAGAACAGCCAGCCGAGGAGCAGTCGGAGAGGGAAGAAAGGGACCAGCTTCCTTCTGGAGGCCCCGAGCTGGCTGTTAGATGCTGCCAGAACTCAATTGTATTAGTTTCCATCAGCTACTGTAACACACGGAATTTAGTGGCTCAAAACAACAGAAACTTATTCTCTCACAGTTTCTGACGGAAAGAAATCTGGGGGACTACAGGGCTGCGCTCCCTCTGCACGCAGGGAGAATCTCCTCCTGCCCCTCTGGCTCCCCCGGTAGCAGCAGCCCCACTCCTGCCTCTCTTTGGTGGAAATCTGCTGCCTCTTTCTCACGGGGGCATTTGTGGTTGTATTTAGAACCTGCCCGCATAATTCAGGATAATCTCTTCCCTCAGATCCGAACTGCATCCAAACGGCCAGGACCCTGTTACCGTGGAAGGTCACATGCTTAGTTTCCGGGTGGAGACTGGGGTGTCTGGGGATCCGTGAGTCCATCCACCGCAGCAGACGCATGGCCACGCTAGCTCCAAGGGGCGACGGGACTCTTAGTCTTTTGCCAGAAGGCCACGCACCTTTCACAAATAGAGGGTCCTCTTACCAAATATGGAGGAGTGGGTAGTTCTTAAAGATAAGACAATCTGAATCTTAGAGCAAAAGTCTTCCCATCATCAACCCTGAATTCACTGTATTCAGTATTTTGAGGTCTAAGAGGTGGAGGAAAAATAGCTTTTCTCAGCTCCTTGTTGTTGGCTTTTCACAATTATCGTCTTTTCTTCTCTTGCGTCTTGAACAAAACCGGGTATGCAATGCTGTCACAAATTCTGATCGCTGTACCCCGAAGGCGCTTTGGACAAACACCCCCTTCACGTTTCTGTCCAGGTAGCCTGTGCTGTACACAGCTTAGATCTGGCCGATTTGTTTCCCATTGATCCAAGGTGGGCCTGAGATCTGAAGGGGTTCTTCAAAGATCATGGGTCTTTATGGAGAATAAGAGTAGAGGGTGCTATCTTCCACAGGGCTGGCTGGGCCGAGCGACAGAAACTACAAGTGCCACAGGACTAGCAGTCTTTCCACAGGATGTGAGGGCCTGCCAAAGAGCAGCACCGAACTATACGAAAAGCGAAGTGAAGCACGGGGTGGGGCAGGAAGAACGTGTTCGTGATGACATCATCCACGCACCTGGGCCCGGCCAGTCGTGAGCCGAAGCACTGAACACGTTATGTGAGCCAGCCAGTGGCCTACTTCCTGCCCCGCAGATTGGGTTCTGACCCTGGTAAGGCGGAGGCCTACTAAAAAGGTGAGGGACTTGCTAAAGAAAATACAGCAAGTTACAGGCAATTCCGAGTTTAGATTAAGGTCTCCTTCCTTTTAAGCTGCCTTATTGCACTGCCTCTCCTTTCATCTCACAGAACTCCTTTCAGTTCCACCGCAGAGCAGAAGTTTCCCAGTCACCTCAGCCAATTAAACGGTTTTTGTGTGATTTTCTCTTATCTAGTCTACAAGTTCCAACAGCTTATCAGAGAACATCACTGACGAATAGAATTTGTGACGGCATTAAATACTCTGGTTTTGCTTGGGAGATGAGAGGGGAGACAGAATGATATTTAAAAGCCAACAAGAAGTAAAGAGATTGATGGAATTTTTGTCATTGTGTCCAGCAGATTTATAATGCAATAAAAATATTCTGCAATCATTTAGCCCACATGGTTGATAATAGAGTTTTCAGTTAAAACTGTTTGTCTCTTTAAGAGGCGCCACAGCTTTTTATTTAAATAAAGGATGCTGCTAAAATGTTGAACGTGACATTTCCCCTGCAGTTCTTTTAAGATTGTTATTCGGAATAGTTCGGTTTTCAGAAATCCCAGATGAACTGTGCAGACCCAGATGAAGGATGGGATGTAGGACTTGCTCCGAGGTATGCACATCCTGGCCCAGTGACAATGGAAATGTCAACTTTGTGTTTCCATGGTAACAACAACTACTCAGATCCAATGGTGAGCCAGGAGGTGCACAGCCGTTGAGTGTCAAGAATTAATAGGTACAGAAGGTGCTGTCGTCGTCTCCCGCATGGCATCAGGGTATTCGTCCGAATTGTCCCATGCAGTTTGCCACAGAAACGCACATCAACTGTGGCGTGTTCATAGCTCAGGTACTTATCATCGCTGAAAGCCTGCTTCACAGAATTTTGAGCCTTCAGCTTCAATAAAGCAGTATACTGGCGTATTGTTGCAGGAGCTGCATCCTTGAACATAAGGAACCTTGTGAAACGTTAGAATTCAGTGGTGAGGATGAGCCGGTCCTCTTCCTGTTGAGGATGGGAAGGAAAAGAGAAAAACTAAAGTGCTTGAGAAAAGAGATGGCTCCAGAGCTGTGCAAATGCTGTAATGTACAGGGAATAATAGGGCTGTCATTAACTGGTTACTCTCTTCATGCCAGATGTAAGAAAACACTTTAAGGCCATAGTATAGTTAAGCCCTCAGCATGGCCTTGTAGATTAGGGGCAATGCAGACTTCCCGGAGTCTTCAATGATAGGAAGAGGAGGCTGGAATCTCCTTGGCTCTTATGCACCCTAGTGTACTGCAGGTAACCTCAGAACACATCCGACACTGTGCCAGGCCACCACCCAGGAGGCTTAGCTCTCAGGGTCACCAAAGTCTCTCAGGCCATTGGCAAAGCCTCTTCTTTTCTGATCTTTGTTTCTTTATGTTTTGATGACTTTTAGGTTTTTAAAATCAGTATTTATTTTGTAGGCACTATGTAATACCTTTTTAATATAAATAAACTGCTACAGGTAAACCCACAGTTTGCTTGGCCCACCACTACTAGCCTTCTCCCCTCACTGTCTTTTTGGCTCCAGCTCCATGAGGCCCAGCCCCAAGAGTCACCTTGGCCATGCTTGGCACCTCCTTCCCAGCTGGCAAGGTTGACGGGAAGCTCTGCAGGGGACTCTGACCACGACCTGTCTTTCTCAGAGCCTCGTGGCTTGCTGTTCTACCATCTGAATGTGTCCATTTTATCTTGGGATGCATCACAGTTTCTAGCTCCTGCCACCATGCTGCTTCCAGCCAGGAGGGCGTGAGAACTAGGGAAGGACAGGAGGGCTGGGCCGCTCCCTTCAAGGACGTGAACTAAAAGATCTCACCTCTCCACTCCTCGACACGAAATGGCACAGTGCATCCTTGTGTGTTGCTGTACACTTAGAGCAGATGGCACAGATAATTTCCCAATGGCCTCACTTCCTTTCTCTTTTCCCTAAAGGGTGACAAATGAATTCCCCCAATGTTAGCTGCAGAGGTGGTTCTCAGTAGGAAGTCTCCATTCCTCAGCCTCCCTTGCTGCAGCAGTAGGATCCACCAGCACCCTTTCCTGGCCTGACAAAGGGTCTTGGAGCTGACTGCCCTGGAGCTTCTGCCATGCAAATCGACTTAGTACTTGGGAGTTTGGGGATAGACTTCCTGCTGGCCCGCGTGTGTATCTCCTCTCAGTGTATGGCCACCCTGAGAAATATGGTTCCAAACTGGAGAGTCACGTTCATCGAAATCTTGAGGCTTTTTTCTTTAATGAGAGGAAGGACTGGGTGGAAATGGGAGGGTAACTAACCTATTAGGGTGATCTCTGTTATATTTAATCAGGATGTGTGAAGCAGCTGCTTCAACCCACAGCCAAACTCCTTTCCAGAACTCCTTCAGCAGGAGGGCCCTGCCTTGCCCAGCGCTGTCTTCCCGTCGCAGAGAGAGCCTGCCCCAATGGCACAGGGACCCAGCCCTGAATCCTGAGACAACCCTAAGGGCACCCCCATTCCCTGCTGAGGTCCCTGCAAGCGTCACCACCACATCATGGCACCCTCTGCCCACACCCTGGAGAGGACTGATCCCAGGCGCCTGCTAGGGCCCCTTCTGCCCATAAACCTCTCCCTCAGCTTGCGTCCCAGGAACCACAACTGCCAACAGTAACAGAAGAGAAAGGAAGACAGGAGAAAAAAATTATTCACCTATTACAAATTGTATTGTGAGGAAGTTGGTTTATCTCAGGACTCTAGATAATGTAATATTTGGTATCTGTTGATATATAGGTATTTCACTGCAAAAAAAATACAAAATAGATAGAGGAATTCATACAGTCACTTCCAATAATGTTTTTAAAAGGCACAATTCCAATGCTAGCATAAAAAAATCCAACAATTCCAGTTAAGGTCATCCTAACGTTCACTTGACCAGCATTTTTTTAAACCATCAAGGTCATCAACAACAAGAAAGGTCAGAGAAACCATCATAGCCAAGAAAGGCTGATGAAACATGGTGACTAAGTGATGTAGAATTCTAATTAGGACACTGGAATAGCCAGAGGATATTTGGTAAAATCTAATGAAGTGTAAATAAACTGAGGATCTTAGTTGCTATGTATCAATATTGATTTGTTAACTGTAGCAAATATTTCACATTAGTGTAAGATGTTATGGTAAGAGGACCTGATTATTCTGCACATGAAAATACGATATACTATCTTCTCAATGTTCTGAGAGTTCAAAATCGTTCTATCAGAATCTCTTTGTTAAGGGCTGGAGAGAAGTACACCAACACTGTGGCTGTATTCTCTGCGTTTGCTGGATTGCTGTGAAGATAGGATGAATGATACAAAATTATAAATACTTAACAGAGCCTGGCAAATGGAAGGCATTCAATAAACACCTGTTACTACTTTACTAATTTTAGTGTTATTTGTATTTTTATGTAAAAATTATCATAAGCAAAAATTATATCAGAAAGTTCTTTTTCAAAGAAGAAACTGGCCTTCTAAGGCACTGCCTGAATCATGTCCTCAGGATGAGGACTCAGCAGCAAGGGGAGGGGCTCAACAGAACTTTGCCCCTCAGTCCCAGGTTTTGGGGAGTGACAGCGAGGTTTCGTCTGTGATCAGTGGTCCAGGAGTCTGACCTGCCTTGATCCAGGCTCCATCTGAAGGATTAGCACCAGGAGAAAGACCCCTCCTTTCAGGAGTAGAGCTTGCCTCACTAGCCCATCCGCACAAAGCCAGGCACTGAGTCCGGCGAGACTGGAGGGTACGGACTGCGAGGGTCCAGAAGAGAAGGCTGGGAAGGGCGACTGGGAAAATGACCTGGAAGTCAGGAGGCACTAAGCACAGGAGCGTCTACACAGCCCTGACGGTCCACTTGAAGGGACTAGAGAATAAAACTGAAGTTCCACCACGGAGGTTGGCTGCAGCAGACTGGAGCCACTGCTTTTTACCAGTAGATTAAAGCTCTGTTCATGGCTTACAAATTCATTCCACAAGTTCTTAGAAATATATGATTTGCTATTATTTTAAATACTTTTAATGATGGAGGCATCAAATGATGTAGCATTTACTTGAACTAAAAAAGATAGTCTTATTCTTTTTTACATATAAAAATCCTTCTACAGAAAACATAATTAGTGGCTAAACATTAAAAGCCTTCCTTTTAAAGCAGTAAAAATACAAATGGATATTACATTTGGATATGATTTACACTTAATATTAATTGGACATTCTAGCCAACAAAACAAGAAAATAAAACACATATAAAGTAAAACGGAAGACCCAAAGTTATTTATTTGCATATAATTGCCAACATTATGAAGCTAAGATAAAATGCAAATTGTCTATCTTTCCCTTTGCCAAGACATATGTGATACCTACAACTTAAAGGAGAAGATTAATTGGGCTCATTGTTTCAGGGGTTGGCTGGCTCCAAGGATGGAATATCGTGGTTAGGACTCGAGCAAAACTGCTTAATTCACGGTGGTCAGGAAGCAGAGCAGGGAAACAATGCCAGAGGGGAAGGAGGCAAGGTCCACCCAGACTCAGTCACAAGTGTGCTACAGCAATGCCCTGGTGGCGAGGTCCCAAGTTCGATCCCCGGTACCAAAAAAAAAAAAAAGATTAAAAATCTATCATTTTTAAAAGGAGTGAAAACAGTTTTAGGTCTACGTGAAAGTTAAAATATAAAAATGATAGCTAACATTTATATGGCAATTGCTGCATGCCGGGCAGTTCCATAGTTTTGTATGGATTTCCTCGTTTAGGCCTAAGTGTAACGCAGAATTATTAATCAGTGTTCATTTATTGTTGAGAAAATTGGAACTCAGAGAAATGAGGAACCTAGAAAGGTCACCTCGCACGTAGTCAAGAGGAGCAAAAGTCTGAAGAACAGAGCTGGATTCATAAAGGTAAAGAGGCATGATTCCTCCTTTTCTTTCTTTTTTTTCTCTCATTGAGTTTATTGGTACTTTTAGGTATACAGTACAGTTACATTCATTATTGGGATCTTGTACCTTTACATGACAGGTCTTGGTTCTCATTTTTTCCCCTTACCCCTGCCCTCCCTACAACCCCTCCTACCTTCCCAATTTACAAATACTTTATTTCCATTTTTTCATTTTCTCATATTTTTTTCTTTTTCCTTATTTCCTTTCCCCTACCCTTCCCACTTCCCCTACACCTTTAGCCCTTTTCTTCCTATTTCACATTGTCAATTATAACGTTAGGACCTTATTCCTCCTTTTCTATGGAAAACAAGATAGTTTGGGAATCAGGCGGCTTAATCCTGGTCCATGTTTTATAGCAATGTATGCAAAGGGTTGCTTGGAGTCAAGTTCTACATGAATTGGTAATTTGTGGCCAGCATAATGTGTGCAGGACACCACTGGAAATGTTGGAAGGGCACACTGTCCGTCTCCTAGGGACACAGTTTTCCCGGGGGGCAGACTGACTGCTGTCCATCATGGCTTGAAGTATTAAAGTCATATTTGTGATTGTTTTTACACCCAAAATCCAATGTATCTTATTTGGACAAGGTTAATATTTCTTTCTCTTGGCAATGACAGAATTAAAAACTCCCAAGACACCTCCCATTGAATATAGTAAGTGCTCTAGACAAATGCGCTGGCGCCTCTGTCCAAGTTACAGAATTATCGCATGGGATCTGTTTTACAAACTCTGGATGTCAGCAGATACATTTCTTAGGTAGAATTGAGGCTGCAAATCTTCCAGTTAAAACACAGTGTTGTATTATTTGGTGCTTGCCATTTTTAGGAGAGAGAAAAGTAGTTATTTAGATTTTTAGACAGTATGGGTGTTCTTTAAAATGAACGTGACAGTGAAATTTCTTCTAGAACCATCCTTGGATACCAAAACAGAGACACACTTTTGGGTTACTCCCACATCTGTAAATACAGCAAATCACCATTTTGTTTCATCAGTTATGGCAGCCGCAGCTCTGGTGCCCGTTGGGGGTTCAGTACTTTCTGCTCTGCGGAGCCCTAATGAGGCTCTTGCTCTTGGTCGTCCTGTGTTTGGGCTTCCTCTGAGCAGAGTGTTGCAGGCAGTCACAGGCCACTGCTCAGCTATGTCTGGGGTCAGGAGAAGCACATACCTTTCCACCAGGCCTGAGATCATCTGTACACAGAAAGGTTCTCACCCAGCGGTGGTTTTCCCCATCAGCCAACGTGGGGTGCTGTCTGAGCACTTTTCACATTGCAGTGGGAGTGGGAGGTGGAAGATGCTGAGGCCAGGTAAGCTACTAAGCACCCCTTGTGACAGGGTGGCACCCGCGGCCAGGAATCAACACAGCCCCAGCCTCAACAGTGCTGGGCCAAGAACCCCTGTTTCAGAAGGAAAGCACAGCAAAATAAACCAACATTGTTTCTTCTGTCAGCACCCTTTGGTAGCTGCAAGGGATTCGTTCCGTGTTGTCCCATCTCCAGCACACACAGAACCCAGAACCCACGGGTGCCCAAATCCCTTTTAGAAAATGGCAGAGTCTGCAAGTCCACATCCTCCAAGATATATTGCATCATCTCAAAGTCCTTTGTTATGCAAGGTAAATACTGTTTCAGTGATTGTGTGGTGCTGTTTGTTTGTTTTTGTTTTTTTGGTACCAGGGATTGAACTCCGGTCCTCGCGCTCGCTGGCAGGGCAGGCCACCAAACCGCTGAGCTAAATCCCGGCCCTGTGTGTGTGGTGCTGTTTAGGGGTAATGAGAAGGGAAGATGATTCAGATGTGGTTTCTTTCTTCAGAATACATTGTTTGCAGTGGTTGAGGCCATGGATGAGAAAGCAGTGGGTAAGGAGACCCGACTGTACACAGAAGAACCTACAGATACCACATACATTCAAACTGAAGGCTCAAGTTACATATCCAGTGCACTGAGAACCCAGGATAGGCTGGGTATGTGGGAAGGGCTTTCCTAATCTTCTTACTGTTCCGTGGTCTTTGCTGACGGACTGCAGCCAAACGTGGAAGGCATCTTTCAGCTTTCAGAACCAGCCTTCCCCGGGCCCTCCCTCTCCCTCTCCCTCTCCCGTCCTCTCCTTTCCCTACCATTCCTTTGTCCATTTAGCACAGCTTCTGTGGTGATGAAAAATTCTCTGCGAGCACTTTCCAAGGTGGTACTTGAGTGCTGCACTTGAGTGTGGCTGGTGTACCTGTGGAACTGATTTTTAATTAAATAAATTGTGAAAAATTATAGCTTTATATATAAATTGTGGTAATTAAACTGCAATAGGTACGCGTGACTGCTGGGTGCCATCTCAGACTGCAGGTCTAAGGCGCACTAGCCGCTCTAGGTTGAGCCGCTTCTCGGGTCTAACGTCAGGTCCGGATTGAAGTCATTGTGATTGCTTCCAGTTTTGCTTTTGAATATTTGTAGCAGGATATTTGTTTCCTATGGGGGAAAGGTTCCCATGTGACTTGACTTCCAAAGAAAAACCTACCAAAAAGAGTATTTTGAACTGGAGAAGACGCTGGATTCATCATCCACGTGCTGTAACAGCTTGTCTCCTGTGTACCAGTTGCTAACAGTGCCTCTCTCCGTCCCAGTCTTCAGTGATTCTATGCGTTCCTTTCTATTAGAGCAGCAAAGCCTGGTCTTAGAGAAAAGACTGATTCTCTCAAGAGCAAGAGATTGTCATTCCAGCAGAGCTAGTGAGGCACAGCATTTCCTTCCTGTTGTTAAGCGCTGCCCTCTTTTAGTCTTTAGTATTCCTCTTTTGCTTTCTCCTCTTTTCCTTCCTTCCCTCCTCACCTGCCTCTTCTCTTCTCCTTTCCACTTTCATCTATCTCTTCACCTATCTTTCTTTCTCTATTTCTTTGATTACAAACTTGCTACTGCCTGACCCATGCTTATTTCTACAATCCTGTGAAAAAGATGCCTGGATATTATTTGGGATTCCATGCATATGCCTAACTGGCTCACAGGAAAAGTAATGTATAACTGTGCCGTATCCCTAATACAGCATCATACAGGACAAGATACATGTCCAGTGTCCAGAGGTGTTGATGTGAGTCATGGGGAAGAAATGCAGGTGGAGGGAAATGGGGAGGCAGCTGGGATGGGCAGGACGCTGCATGCATGCCTGACCCTGCGAGAAAAGAGAGACGGTGAGAAGGCTGGGAAGGAGGAACCTAGAATGCGGCGCTCTTCAGAGAGGCCAGAGGGGACTCCTCCAGTCACAGCTGCCCGTCCGAAGAGCTCCTGTCCTCAGGAATGAGTCAGCATCCTCAGCAGTGCTGTGCTGGCCTTGCCTGGGAGCCGCAGGGTGGAATGGCTTCAGTACAGACAGGCAGGTGGGCGGCTCAGGAGCTGCACGCAGTGTGAGCCCAGCAGTAGCAGGTCTGAGAGGCACGTGCTCATAGCCACGGCGTCTGAACTACTCCCAGCGATGTGAAAACAGACAGGCCCCTTATGCCACTGGCCACATCAGGCCCACAAGGGGTTCTTGTGCGGTCATTTGCACAGGCGACTCCTGGATTCCCACCCACTCCTCTCTCCCTAGGGGGATCACCGACCCTCAACCAAGACAGGTGTCCTCAGTCTCTCTGGTGCTTTTAATATTTCCCTTTGTCTAAGCCATACATTGGCCAAGAAGGCAAAAGCTTTACCTCTCTTGTTGACCACTTGTCATCAGGACCAAGCATGGAATTGGTAAATATTTTGTGGAAATGCAAATGGCCATGCTGAAGTTAAAAAGGATGCATAATACAATCAGCACTCTCAAATTGCTTACGATGTAGGACAAATGAAATATCTAAATTAAAGGGCATTTTGAAAGACTTGAAGTTTCAATTTCTTAAGTCAAGAATTGGCTAGCCAATAGCATGTTAAATTAAAACCACCTAAGCTCATTTTGATAATACATAAGACTAATGTTATGTAGTGTGATCAAACTATAAGTGAATACTTAAATTTTAAAACATTGCAGTAAGGGACACGTGGCCATCATTCCTTCCTCTAAGGCATCCCCCTTGCTTTGAAGATATTTATCCCAATCTTTCTTGTCATCTTCAGAAGCAGCTCTGAAAATCCTCTCTCATGAGTGTCTTTACTAAGTGTGATAGAAAATATGGTGAAAGCTGCTGCCCCTTGCAATCTAACAGCAAGGTGAGCATGTAAACATGTTACGGCATCTTCATTCATCCTGCTCGCTGGATCAGTACAGTGCAACTTCCAGCTCTTTTGCAAAGTCAAAGTGATCATGAAAGGTAGGTGTTTTGGCCAGAATCAGGACATTGAGGCAGCCATGCGAATGCAGCTAATAAACTTCCAGAACTGCTTCAGAAAGTGGCAAGAATGGCAATGCGTTCAAAAGGAGGGGGTGTTATGAAGGGGATTAAAGGCAGTGTATCTAGTACTGCAGCACATTTTTTAAAATTAAGCATTCACTGTACCTTTTGAGCACAGCTCCTAGTGAATGTTCTGTCTTCATGGAAGTCCCTACTCCTGGGAAGAAAGCTGCAGATGATGTCTAGAAAAAGTGTCATTAGTTGACATATTTAAAAATTGGGTCTCCAGGTCATGTTACCAGAATGGGATGAAGTTTGTCTTTGAATTCTCTGTGCCAGGAAGGTTTCTCACAATGAAGCATGTGCCTTAGATGCTGGTGCCATAGCTCAGAGGGTCCTTCCCTGCCCAGTGTGCAGCCCCACAGTCTCAGTTCCTGGTGCCCAGCTGCCCTCCCTCCTGATAAGCCATCCACGTGGATCACCAGGGTTGGCAGAGAGTGAGAGCATTTGGCTGTTCGCCACTTACAGAGGGCACAGCACATTTCGCACATGGTTCTACTCTGTGTGTACTAACTCGCTTCATCCTCTGCCCCATCATGCAGTAGACCGCAGATTAGAAATCTGAGTGCCAGAGACGTTGAGGGACTACTAGCCCAGGTCAGAGCCTGGTGAGTGGTGAGCCAGCAGTTGAGCTCTGCTTGTTCAGCTGAGGGCATCACGGCCACACTGCCTCCTGCTCTCAGGCTACCCTGTCACCTTTGTCCCTCAGCCAGTACGGGGCCTGACCCCAGTTGGCGCGATTAGATCCTTCTGGAAATCCTGATGCAGCCAACAGGAAAAGGGCTATTTCCAGTCAGTCCTGTATATGCCATGGCTATCTCCCAGGACAGCCCACCTCCCAGAGTAGGGCCAGGGGAGGGAGGGACAGAGGGCTGGCAGCGGCATCTGGCTCTGTTCTGACTTAGTGATGTGAGTATTTGCAACGTGCTGTAAGCAGAGAGAACTATGGAATGAGCTACTCTCTTGTATGCACTGTGCAGGTTTAGCATTTGTCAATGTTTCAAAATTCATCCTGCCTTATCCCAAAGAAGTTTCGAAATTCCTTTTTTTTTTCCTCACTGGGATATGTGACTGGAAATCTCAGACATTATTTATTTCCCCATAAGTACTGCAATTGTGTCTCTGGCAGATAAAGAATTTTAAAAGTAACTGCAATGGGGCCAGAGATTTAGCTCAGCGGTTCGGTGGCCTGCCTTGCAAGCGCAAGGACCCGGGTTCAATCCCCGGTACCAAAAACAAACAAACAAACAAAAGTAACTGCAATGCTATAGACATACATAGCAAAATTAGTACTAATCATGTTATCCCAGTGATACTTTCTTAATCACTGAATCTAACCCCACCACAAGCCACTCAATGACCTTTAACATTTTAAGAAAGTTTATGATGAAGTTTTCTGTTACTTGCAACCAAGTGGAGGGCTTTGAATGATTTAGAAGTACAGCCAGCCTTCTTTTTCTAGACTTACTCTGACAGCAGACATTACCATATAAGTAATGAACATACAATCATTACATAAATAAATAACCCTTTACAGCTCCATAGCATTGTATATTTCCAAAATAACTTTGGCACGGGGCCTGTTCACAGTAACTGTGTGAGCAAGGCAGTGGACATCAGCTTCAATTTAGGAGAAAGATTCCTGGAGAGACTCTTCCAATGTCAACAAAAGGGAAATGAAGGGTCACAATCAAAATGCTCATGATGTCATTGGTTTCTGATGATCTCTTCCCATGAGCCTCCATGGGTCCATGGTTGTCATCAGTAGGAGCAGCCAACAGGTACAAGTAAGTCAATAACATGTGTTAATATCAGTGAAGGGGCTGGTAATGTACCAGTGGTAGAACATGTTCCTAGGGTGCAGGAGGCCAGCACCACATCCCCCAAAAACCTCCCCTAAAAGAATAATTCAAGATGTTTGTGTTTCAGAGAAAGTTGAACAATAAAGAAAATCAACCTGATAATCTAGACAGCACTAGTGTACAGCTGCTATTTTTTAAAAAAAATCTGGCAAAAGCTTCCAAAAGAAAATATTATTAGTTCTTTTTAAAAGGTGCTTAACTAGCAGTATTTAGCTTTGATCTAGTGATCCAATGTAAACTCAACCACTTTTCTCAAAGAATCAACGTCCTGAGACTTTAAATGAGACGCTTGGTTTCCAAAGTCTTAGCCAAGAAGTCTGACAGAGTAAACTGTCTTCTGCTCCATTTATCTAATTTGGAAGAATAAAGGCCTGAGCTGACCTGGCAAGATTTGAACCCATGGCTCCAGGAAGTCTAAGTAAGCCCAAGATTATGTTTGGCCACTGATCATTTCCCCTGCAGGGAGAACTCGCAGCTTCAAGCCTGTTTACCTTGACGAAGCTTTTTAAGATAAGGGATTAAAATGCTCCCTAATAGCAGAGATTCAATGCAACAGGTACGTCATTCCAGGACACTTCTCAAGAAGACATTTTTGTTTGGAATCCTCTACACAGGTAGTAGCAAGGAACTTAGCTGTCCTGGTCTAAGAAAGAGAAAAAGGCCAGCAAACAAAGTACTTCTCTATTTTTCTCTGAGAAAAGTCCAGGAGAGAGACAATTTCTCATCAACAAAAGGCTAAGAGGAGTTAATTTTCTTCTCCCTCAGGCTCTGTGGAAAGGTAGTAAGGGGTGAAATCAACTAGAAAGACTTCCCGCTTGTGTTCACAGCCTAGATAACAGCTTCCTGTCTGTCCTTAGGGAGATTACCTCATCGGTTTGAGGAGGCTTGATTAAGAGTGTCTCCATTTACCCACCTAAAATAATAGTCGTTTCATCAGGGATATTGTGGGGCTTAATTGCAGCCTGTGAAGGGTAATGAGATCCTCAGATAAGACCCTGTGTAAACACTACGTGATGTATGTCTGCATATGTGTACTGCACTGCACATGAGGCGCCCACGAGGCCCTGGGACCGCATGACCTGGCACAGTTGTTTTTCTCAGCCTGTCCCCAACCCTCACTAGCCTCTCTGCCTCAGACAGAGCTTAAGTCTTCAGGACTGTCTAATGCCGAGGTCGGCCGCCTGGCATTCCATGTGGTGGCCAAGTTCAGGTCACCTGTCTTCCTACGGTGTTTCCCCAACCTCAGGCCCTCTCATTTTTCTGTTTTGCAGTGGCACTTAACCTGTGCCACTGGAAATGTTTCGAAGTGGGACACTTCCTTGCTAGAAGCAGCTTACTGAAGGCAAAAATCTTCATGTGGCTCTCATTCACAGAAAACTAGTGTTTCCTGATATGTATTACATGTGTGTCTATTAAATTTTATAAAAGTTTGCTTACTGTGTTTCTAAGTTATATACCACCAGTTTATGTGTATCATATCTAGGTGAAATAAGAAAATAATTCAGAATTCTGTATAATTCCCAAACTTTTCATATTTTATGGTTGCAACACGTGATGCTACCATTTTTGACAGCTTTTCAATGACTTATGGCAGGGAAACACAGTGCCCACGACTCAGGCTTAGAGGCAGACCTGCGGGTCAGCTGGACAGTGCTGCTGACTCCAACCAGGCCAGGCATCTGCGGTCAGCCTGGGGAAGGCTGGTCCTGGATGGTCTCAGTCACCTGTCCAGAGGTTGTCTGTCTCTTACCTTAGGGCCATTGACTGATGAGACTGCCTGTTCTTTGTCTTCTATCCAGTTATGCTCGGTTTGTTCCTGTATTCACGTCAAAGTTTCAAGAGAAAGAAAAATTTGCAAGGCTCCTTGAGGCCTAGACTTGGAAGTGAACAATCTAACCTGTGCCGTATTTTAGCAGCCAAGCAGAAGTCCAGTGCTGGTCTAGAGCTGTTGTACTAGTGTCAAAAAGTCCTGCCTTTCTCCTGGTTTGTGCTAAACCATACCCAGGCTGTCACTCACATCCTCACAGTACAAAGAGCTGCTAGAGTTGCAGCCATTACATGCTGCATTGCCGGGTAGAAGCTGGGGGAGGTTAGATAATAGTCCCTGAAGGCATTCGTATCCTAATCTTTAGGACCTGTATGCTTTATGTTAATAGCAAAAGGTACTTAGAGTACCAGTTCTGCTCCGTTGATCGTTGTACCTGTTTTGTTCCAGTACTGTGCTGTTTTGTCCCTGTTGCTTTGTTGCAAAGCTTCACATCAGACACTGCTACTCCTCCTGCTTTGCTCTTATTGTCCAAAATTGCCTTTGCTATTCTGGGTCTCTTTTGGGTCTATGTGAATTTTAGGACTGTGTCTATAGATACGTAAAGTATGCTTTCAGTATTTTGATTGGGTCTGCACGGAATCTGTGTAACAGTTTTGGAAGTACGACCATTTTGACCACATTGGTTCTGCCTATCCAGGGACAGGGGACATCTTTCCATTTTCTGGTGTGCCCTTCGGTGTCTTCCAGAGCGCTGCAGTTCCTTTGTAGAGGACTTTCACTTCTTCTTGCCTGAGAGTGTCTTTTAGGCACAAAAGTGTTTATGATGAAGTTCAAGCTGCCTAGTTTTGCTTTTGCTGCTTGTGCTTTTGTTTCATATCAGAGAATCGGTTGTCTAGATGAAGAAAGATTTAGTCCCATATTTCATTCTGAGAGATGTACAATTTCAACACCTGCATTTAGATCTGTGATCCATTTTGAGTTAATTTTCATATTTTTGCATGTGAATATCAAGTTTCTTGGCAAATATTTATAAAAAATGAACTGTTACTTAATGTCTAAATTATTACCATCATTTCATCCTCTTGGTGTTCTTGCAGAAATCAATTGGCCATGAATGTGGGCACTAATTTCTAGAGTCTCATTTCAATTCCACTGATTTATTTTGGTCACTAGATTTATAGTATATTTTTAGATTGATAGCTATAAGTTCTCCAAACGTTTTCTTCCTTTTTGGGGCTGTTTTAGCTCTTGTAGGTGTAAATATTATAATCATCTGGTCCGTGTCAGTTTTGCTTCTCAGGAGGACTGCCCTGAATCTGGGACTGATTTGGAGAGTAGGGACATATTAACAAGTTAAAGTCATCCAATTCGTAAGCAAGGTTGACTTCCTATGTATTTAGGTCATCTTTAATTACTCACAAAGGTGTTTCATAGTTTTGGAATATAAATTCTCTCCTTTCATTCAGTTTATTTCTTAGTATCTTTCTCTCACTGTATTCTGGAGGAGGAAGGAGAGGAGGGTGAGGGAAAGGAAGGGGATTAAAAAAGAAAGCAAGAAAGATGCCGTAATACGTACATGTAAACATTCCCCAAGACAATTGTAAACCACAGGAACTGCAAACACGCAAAAAAAAGTTTTAATTTTAAATTCAAAGAAAAAAGGAAAGTGAGAAGGTAATGCACAAAATGGGAGGAAATGTTTTCAAACCATGTTTCTGGTTAGTACTCTATACCTACATTATACACAGTCCTCTTACAGCTTAAGGAGAAAATAACAACCCAACTAAACAACAAGATTGGCGTGTGAACAGACATTCCTTCGAGAAGATATGCTCCGTGCCAATACTCTAAGGCACGGACACTCAGTGTCTTCAGACAACAGGAAAAGGCAAATGAAAGCTGTCATATCTTACCCAAAACCCAGGAAGATGGCTATAGTAAAAAATGTATATATTGGTGAGGATGGAGAGGAACCAGAAAACTCATACTGGTATAGATTTTAAAATTTGAAGGCACTTGGAAAAACAGACTGGTAATTTCTCAAGAGTTTAAACTTACAGATACTATATGATCAAAAATTATACTCCAAGAGAATTGAAAGCCTACATCACATAAAAACATGAATACAGAAGGATTGTTCACAGTGGCCCGAAGGAGGAAAAGTCCTTCATTGCTCACCCGCTGGCTGACAGGTACAGGAGAGGTGTTACATCCGCATATGGGGAGCCCATCAAGGGTATCACTGTGGTTTGGATCGAACACGTCCCCAGATTCTCACATGCCCGGGGTTTGGGTCCCGGAGGCTCACCCACCAGTAGGTTCAGTGTCTGTGTGTGCTGCCTGGAGGCGGCACTGGAAGCATGACCTCAAGGAGTGTACGCACCAGCCGGATCCCCTGGTCCTTCGGCCTCCAGCTCCCCTGGGATAAGCAGCTGACCCCTGCTTGCCCTTCCACTGTGCCCTTTCTGTCCTGGACTCAGGTGACAATAGACTGAATCCTCAAGAGCTGCGAGCCAAAATACGCCCCCCACTTTAAGTTGTGGGTGTTGAGTATTTTTTCTTAGCAATGGGAAAGTGACTAATACAAGTATTAAAAAGAAAGAGCGTGCTGCAGCATAGCTAAAAGTTGAAAACATTGCATTAAGTCAAAGAAAAAACCTTGTCAAACATGACCATACATTATATCATTTCATTTACTGGATATGAAATGGTCAGAACAGTCAATGTGTGCAGGTAGACATTAGAGCAATTATTTCCCAGGACTGGGGCTCATCTGGGGGTGAAGGGGAACTATTCATTGCATAGACTTTCTTTGGTCAGTGATCAGATGTTCTAAAATTGGTTTTAGTGATGGTTACACAACTTACTACATACTAAAGCACATTAAATTTTATACTGCTAATGGGTGAGTGCATTGTATGTGAATTCTATCTCAATAAGTTTTATACCTAAGAGAATATGCTGGCTAAGAGAAAACAACTAAAACAGTTTTTTAAAAATGCCTGGCATTAGATTCAGCTCATACAACTCCAGTTTGTGCTGACTCAAATAGATTCTAAGATCTTCTTCATCTGCAAGATTTTCATTTTGTAGCCAAGAAGCCTATCTAGAAAACAAAAAGCAAAATAAGTGAAGAAAAGAATTCATACTCAGTGTGTAGGACCAAGAGATGGTGAAGATGATTACATCTATCGACTAACATTTTGAGGAGATCAGAAGAAAAGTTACCAAGCAGAGAAAAAGAGTTAGCTACAACCCCAAACTGACTCGGTGTGAAGGCTAAATTTCCTCCTCAGCAAGGACACCTACTTACATGAACTGAGGCAGGGAGGGGTCTTGGAAAGAGAGGAAAGTTCAAACCAAGGGAGTCCTGGGTTCCAACTGAGACACTGCCAACTATCCCTCCAATTTGGATTTCGCAGTCCTTGGCCTTGGCTCCCATGTCTACAGATGCAGACACGGTAATCGTCCTGACATCAGTGTAACCACCTGGCATGTGGAGGGCGCTCCACAGACACCAGTCCCCATCCTTCCTTCTGGGTGGCACAAAACCAAACTTTAGAGCGCAAGAAACTACAGAGGAAATACGTCTTGGGATTTACCAGCACAGTCCATAGCTGTCCCACTTGTGTCATCCCTCTCCTTTTTGTAACGGTTACGGCGACCTGTGCGACCCTCTGCACTGAGCGAATCCAGTGTGCTCTCAGCGGAATGGGGTGAGATGCAGAAAACTCCTGCTGCACTTAGACTGGAAAGAGAATTCTCTACTCACCCTCCCACGACCAGCAGCATCAACCACGACTTCTGCACTGAAAAATAAACTGGGCAAGACGGAACAGAGGTGGACTTTGGATGAGAAAGGGCCAAAAGCAGAGCACGTAGGAGACAGTCCTACAAATCAGCCGGAGCCCCGGGGAAGGGCCAGGGCGTGGGACCCACTCTTCTCTGAAGCCTCACCATGCCTCGCGCGCCTCCCTCCCCAAGTGTGTGAAACTGGCCTTTTTGAAGTTAGTCTTTTAAACAAGTTTTAAATGGCTGTCTTCGTGAAAGTGAATCAATATTCTTTCAGCCTGGGCTTTTAGCAGACATTGTCTCCCCGTAAATCAAGGGCATAATGACAGGAATAATTCATCATCTCATTACATTTACATATGATGCACTTCATTGTTCTGAGAGGAAGGTTATCTTCCCTGCCCAGGCCTCCATCCAGAAACAAATAAAAGACCAAGGCACCTGATTATTTCATGGTCCGTTTATAGAAGCTGTTGTGGATCAGATTTCTGTCTGTTAGCTTCTTTTTCTTCACAGTCCTCCTGTGCACACACTGTGGAGACATATTCTTCCAGCTAAAGAACTTCAGTAGCCTTTAAAACTTTATCTGTTGGAAGAGGCACCTGTCTATGTTGAAGATGCTCTCTGTACTCTTGATGTCCTTCTGTATCAGTGCCAGGTCTGGTATCATCAACAAGATATTTAAGTATTCACTGAACATTTGCTATGTATCGCATATGGATTCTGAGGATACAGGGCGGGGGAGAAAGACGGACATGTTTTGTTCTTATTCAGCTTATTGTCGCAGTACGTACCTGCTGCCACAGTGGTCAGTCCTGAGGAGGAGAGATAAAGGATACGACCAACAGGGGAAACTCCTACCTGATCTAGTGGGTGCAGATTATGGAGCACATCACTGGGAGTGATGCTTAAGGAAAAGCCTGAGTGCTAAAAATATCATATCTGTTCAGTGCCAAAGTTCTTGGTAGAAGAATAGAGACATGAACAAAATAACAAAGGCAAAGCGGGGCAATGGGTAAGTACTTCAGTCAACGGCTCCAAGTTATGGCAGCCTCTTTGCTACCACTCAAGAAGAGCTACACTGGCAAACCGTCCGAGAAGGCTGTGTAGACCTTCTCCATTACACAGCCCCTGGTTATCAGTAGAGACCGCTGGAATCCTGGCAGGACCAGGGCTTCGGAGAAATGCAGACCCAATATGAACTTCAGAGTCACCATGTCAGGTTAACCTCACCTGAGCTTTCTTTTGGCTGCTTAGCTTCTGAATCTCAATTTCAACTTGCAAAGACAGACATAATAAGAGGCTCTAAAGGTTGCCATGAAGGTGAAAAGAGATTATGGAGGCCAAAGCAAAAAAGCACATGGGGGCCAAGAAGCTGGGCTGGGTCCCCTAGCAGGCTGCGTATGAACCCCTGCCGGGCTGCTCCCTGCTGTGTGACCTTGGGCAAGGAACAAATAGTTATGCTGCCACACAGCATGTTTCTAAAAGTCACTGCACTATGCACAATCGGACACTAAAAAGCTACTGTGCTTATGAAGAAAATGGGGTTGGGCATAACACACAAAACTTGATCAGAGATATATTTTTAAAAGTAGGGATAGGAGCTGGGGATTTAGCTCAGTGGTTCCAGCGCCTGCCTCGCAAGCACAAGGGCCTGAGTTCAATCCCCGATACCAAAAAAAAAAAAAATAGGGATAGGAACTAATAAATGGTATTCAGTATTGCACCTACTACATAGCCAAGAAGTAGATAAATAGCCCCAGTAAGCATGGTATCCTTCCATGAAAAACATCTGGCATTGGGTTGTAGACTGGTGTGGAGAGGGTGCAGCCGGCAGTTACAGTGATGGGGTGGAGGGAAAGGCACAGCATGGGAGGTGGAGGGTGTGGTTCAGAGCACCGGTGAACTAAAGGGGGTGGTGGGTTGGAGAGGTGTGCATTTATGTACAATGCTCTTTGTAACCATCAATCCTGATGAATCAGCTTCACTGGGCTGACAAACGCCTAGGGGATTAGTGGAGTGTGCTCCCAGGTGAGTCAGGTGTGCCATGGAGGTGTAACCTTGGGTACTATTTTGTTCCTTAGCCCATTCCTCTCTGGTGTTGTTCCTGCATCCTGCTTCCTGACTAAGACACTGTGCTTCACCAGGTCCTTCTGTTATGATGTTTCTGCTTTGGCCCAGCTACCCATGTACTGAATCTCCTAAAACTATATGTAAATTAAACTTTCCTTTCTTTAAATTGTAGATGTCAAGTGTTGTCCAGCAGCAGGAAAACTAATACAGAAAACTGGTACTGAAAGTGAGGCTGTTGCTGTGAATGTACTTGACCATGTGGTTCAGTTTCCAGAAGGGACTGCCTAGAGGCAGTTAGTTATTTGGAAAACTTTAGAGAAGCGTGCTGGAGAAGTCTTCGAATTCTATAAGCAGAGCCTGATGGGTGATTCTGGCCACAGTACAGAAGACCAAAATGATGACAGAAAGGACAGTAGCAAAAGCCAAGGTCACATGTTCAGCTGAGAACAAGGACTCCTTGGCACTCAGACTGGAAGTCATGTACGTTCTGCTCTGGAGGAAGAGTAGTCTGTGTTTTGCCTGTGTCCTGAGACTTTTCAGGAGACTGAGATTAAGGGTGAAGGACTAATTAATCTGGTGGGGGAAATTCCAAAACATCCCAACATTCTGGCTACACCGTGGGCACCGCTGGCTGTTTTTTAGCCAGATTTATAGTGAGAGTTGGGGGCAGAAGGCAGAGCAGGAAAGTTGACAAACTTAATTTTTTGCCCAGAAGGAACCATACATAAAGTTTTGGACAAAAGCGGTAGGGCTGCTAAAAAGATTGGCATCATTAAAATGAAACTAATTACTTTGTGCAGAGTCAAGAAGAAAGATGCCTTGAAGATACCTCAGAAATTGGTAAATCCCCATCCCAGGCTCCAGGGTGCAAAAGTGTAGAGCTTTCATTTAAAGAGAGTCCCTGGGACTCCCACTTAAGAAGGGCCTCCCAGAGAATTGCTTCCCCAGTATTCATTTCACCATGTTCACCCATCCAGACATGCAGAGGCTGCTACAGCCGTGATCCAAGGGGGCCGGGCTACTGCTTCCACTGATAGCCGACCTTGGCATCGTCCACGTGGCACTGGTTGTACTGGCATGCAAAATGCAAGAGTTGTGGCGGGGGAGGCTGCTACGCAGATTTCAGAGGAAAGCCAGAGAGGTGAGGCAAGGAGCCCTTGAGCAAATAGTTCATGAAGCTATGGGAATGAAGCCAAAGGTGCTGTGGAAACTCTAGAAAGCCAGAAATGCCAGAACATAAAATGTCTGCTGAGGAAAGTCGAAGGCTGTGAGTGTAGCCAGCTGAAGAGAGATGCCATGTAGGCTGCAGCTGGCAAGGCCCTAGGGTGGAGCTGCCCAAGCCCTCCAGAACTCACATTCATTGCTATGTGCCCTGGGTACTCTAGGACTTTTGCTTTTGTTTTTGTCTGGTTCTTTTCCATCTCACTGTTCCTTCCTTTTGGAACAGGAACGTTTACTCTATGGCACTGTGCCTTGGGATTATATAATTTGTGCTTTTGTTTTTACAGAGGTTCACAGCTAAGAGTTTGCCTTTAGTCTCAGAAGAGATTTGGACTTGGGCTCTGAAAAGTGTTAGAACTGTTGAGACTGTGGGTGAGGGAGTATTGTGTTTCCAGTTGTTTGCAGGATGGCTGGATCATGTTGGGCAGAATTATGACCTTGCTATTGTCTTTGTTTGGAGATTAAGTATGTTAAAGGACATGTGTTGGGATATGAAGCTCTTCGGGATGGATTATGATAATTAGTCCTAACATGGAAATTTACTGGATCAAGACATATATGCCTAGTGGATTATCAGAGCATGGATGTGTCTGGTCAGATCATGGTGGCTTGACCTTGTGCAGTGTTTGTGGTCCCTCACCTGTTCCTCTCTGGCACTGTTCCCCTGTGTGCTGATCCCCTGCTCTGCTTCCTGGCTTCTGCACACTAAGTAGTCTTGCTCTGCCAGGCCCTTCTACCACAATGTTTCTGACTTGGAGAGCCAGATGAACTTGGACTGAATCCCCCGAAACCGTGAGCTAAATTGAACTTCTCAGTCTTTAAGTTGTAGTGTCAGGAACTGTGTTCAGGAATGGGAAAGCTAGCTTATACATTCCTTGACTTCTGAAGGTGTTACTCACCATATATTGAAAATATTTTGAGTCAAAATGCTTTTAAGCCATCTAAATACCCCACACTGAAGAATACTGGTCATCTCCCCTCCTGATGGCGGGCTGAGTGGGAGCTACAGCTCGCTGCCACGGCCCAGCATCATAGGCTTCCTGCACACACCACTAGTGGGGTGAAAGATCAAAAGTGAGGGTCAGAAGCACAGTTTCTACTGAAAGCATGTTGTTTTGCATCATTGTGAAGTTGCAGCACCACAAATTGAACCATGGTATTAGGCGCTGTCTATACACACAGCCCCTTCTGCTGGCCGTGCGTCTCTTCATTCACCCAGTGTTTCTTACACTGAGAATCGAGCCTAAACAAACCGAAAAGTCCTCCCATTTACATTAAGTTCACAGTGCCCCCTGCTACATCAACAGTGTTGGAACAAACATTCTAGGAGAACGGACTGCATGTGTGCTTACTCTGCCTCCGTTCTCTCATCTGCAGCTGGGGGTGGTGTGGGGTCAGCCTCCTGAGGCTGTCGGCCCCACCGTTACGCCGGGTCGCTCCCTGAGAAAGGGCTCGTCTTGGCCTGTTGTGCAGTTGCGGTGCCTTTCCCCCCGGAAATTTTCATTCCATGTTATGATAGGTTTGATCTGGCAATCTTTCCTAGAGGATCAGTGTTCCTTCTGGGTAAGGCGTGGGCCCTGGCTGAGGCTCCCACTCCTGCATGATTGTGACACCCATGGGGGATAGGAACTCTTACTCACAAAGAGACCTGAGCAGCGAGATTGTGTCACCTCCTGGAGGGAAGGCAAGGAGGAGAAAAGGCCCCGACAGCTCTCTGACTCAGAGGGGGCTGAGGACCGCGAGGTGAGTCCCAGCTCACCTGGAGGCACTGCTTACCGCCAGCTGCTCTTGTCACGTCAGCCCTTCTGACCGTGACTCCCTTCATCGTGATTCTCCAAACGGAGCTCCCTAGCCACTGCCACAGTTGGCCCGGCCTGCGGTGAAACCCAGACGGGTCGTTCCATCTTTCACCCATTGTCTTTTTGGGTTTCTGCAGACAGCTGGCTAAAAACAGATGTGAGGAGGCCAGGGCATGACTCACAGGCTTTGGTCCGCTGAGCTGCAGATCCAAGTGTGAGGTTCGTGATAGCTGTTTGTAGGGCATTCATGTGGTGTGGATGCAGGTGCTGTGTGGGTTTCCAGCGCTTGCTTCCAGCTGCGTCTCTCACGCGCTCCTGAGTCCTCTACTCTCCTCCCCATGGGCTTCTGTGCCCATCTGTGGGCTCAGAGTGTATACGGATGTACTTAATTAGTTTTCGTTTCACAGTGTCCTCTAGGAAGTAGAAAAGAAATGGGCAGTGTCCATGAGTATTCTCACTTTTCTGAAATCCGTGGTGATTTGCTATAAGTGGGTACCTGCACACTGGGTTTTTTAGTACAATCATGCCTGAGGCTTATGTTTTAAAATGCAATATTCTATTATAAATCAATACATTTTCTTTTATTTCTCCTCTATATGGTAGTGAGGTCATCAAGCATCATGTCAATATCTTTCAAAATGTTAATACCATCAAATATCTGTAATAGAAAAGAGCCCGGTAAGCATAAGGACGCTGGGATGAGGCATCAAGCCGACAACTACCAGGACCTGCTGGGCTCAGTCCACCGCTAACAGGTGGGCACGAGTGAGAGAAACCCTTGTTTGGCTTTGGCTCTGAGCTCCAGGGCCTACTTTACTGGTTTGCTCAAATACATCAAGTTTCAGTCATTTCTAAAAGCAAGAGATAGACTTTTAAATAGTGTTGTACTTCGGAGATCTATATGTGATAGGGTGTTTATGGATAGCAGACCGGGCCCCACAGTGGCTGCTGTGTGGTTCTGAATGGTTTCCTTAGCATCCTGTGGATCAGCATGTTTCCTGATGTCAGTAACCTTGGCATCGGTGCAGTTTCCCTGCGCGGGCCCATCTGAATACGCCACTTTTGTGATAAGAACACAACCCAACAGCGTATTCTCCTTGTCTCGTTTATGAGCTTACATTTTGCAGAGAAATTTATTTTTCTTTTTCTACAAACTAAGCAGTATTTCTCTCCACCCCCTTCCCAGATGGCTGATGCTTCCCAGAACCCCACACTTCTTCAAAAACCAGCCCTCGGGCAAGTCTGAAGGCTGCTCTCCACCCAGCTTTGGCAGGGGCAGGATCCGAGTTTCTGCAAAGATATACGTAAGGAAACAGCAAGGACGGGAATGAAGTTATGGTCGTTCACGAGAATCCGTGTCAGGGTAAACCCTAGGCCAGGTTTCCCAGCTTCGGAAGGCCTGTGTCACAGGAGCTGATGAGATTGTACTGGGGAGACACGTGTACTGCTTTCACTCAGAAAGCAAACACGATTTTATATGTCACACTTCAAACTTTTATTTTTATTAGTACATGTCTGCAAGATTTAACGATCACACACATCGTGGGAAGTCGACACATGTACATAACACATCTGATTCTGTTACTTCCCCTTGACTCCCTTCTTTCCCCTCCATCTCTTTGTCCCTCTGCCTTTGCAATCTCTCTGTTGACAGAGTGGCTTTGCCATCTGGGGCTTGCAGGCTGGTAGACCTGGGTTTCAAACCAGAGGCTCTGCTCACCAGCCTGACCCTTCCAGGAAGTTACTGTAAGAGCAACAGTGGTAGCTGCATTGTATTATGAAATAGTTTAAATACAAATAAATTTGGAGAAAAAATAGGAGTATAAGGCATCCCCATATACCGTCACCTAGCTTCAAAAATTGTCAAGGTTTTGAGTAAGTTACTGAATTAGTGAAATGACAGTAGTGATTCTCACCTCCAGGAGTTCTTGTAAGGTTTATAAAAGCAGTAGGACATATGATCTCTCAGCCATGAAGCTATAATGTTTACTCTGTCTTAAACTGAGAATAACCATGGTTTAGCATCAGACTGCACTGGATGGAAAGTGGGAATTGGTGACTTTACTGGTCCCTAGAATGTCACAGGGTGCACAGGTCCTGAGCACAGTGATTAGGTCTTATATTTAAAAAGCAAACCCCTACACAGGACAGAAATCCATTGTGTCCCAGTGAAAATTCCTCATGACTTATGCAGGACAAAAAAGCTACTTAGGTACATGGCCTTGTCCTTGAAGCACAGTGTGTACAACGCAGAAACAAATTGGCAGTAGAAACCCTCATGCAGGGCAGGGTGCCTTTCCCGGGTCTCCAGCGACTACATGGGTAACAGCAGGCCTGCCGCCTCCCTGTGACTGTTCTCAGAGGCCTGCACAGAGAGAGAGAAGCCTTCCTCTGGGGAACAAAAATAGTTGTTCTTACATCAAACTGAGAAAGATTTTGCTGAGCTTCAAGATGAGGAGTGATTAATTCACAGGAAGCTCTGCAGGGCCAATCAGACGGGGTCCTTGCTCAGAGAGGTGGTGGGGAGGCCGGATTTGGAGGATGAAAGTTGACTGCTGTTTGCGCTGTTTTGCAGAGCAGCTGAAAAGAAATGCAAGTTTCTAAAAAGTGCTAGAAGGAAAAAAGGTAGCTTTGCTCTGATCTGTAGGGCAATGCCTTACGAAGAGTCAGTGGGCAGTGGGTAAATAAGGTTCTGAATTTTTAAAATCCAAAACTTGGGTTTTTATTTTGCAACCAGAAGCAAGTTAATTTCAAAAGGGGAGTGGCATAATAAAACATGTGTCTTGGTTTTTCCATTTACATTACACGACGTGGGCAAATTTCTCCACCTCTCTAGCTTCAGCGCGTATCTCACTTAAAAGTGTGGTCTCCAGGTGCATCCATTTACCTAAAAATGTCTCGAGTTTTTCGTTCTTTATGGCAGAGCAGTGCTCCACAGTACATAAATACATTTGCTTTATCGTTGGATGAATGGATAAAGATTTATGGACCTGAAAGTTCTTCAAAGTGGATAGTTCAGAAAACCCTAACTAAATATCGAGGGTTTGAGGATGACTTGGAAAACAGTATTTTCTTGTGCAGTTCCCACTGTGTGTGTGTGTGCTGAGGACCAAACCCCGGCCTTGAGTACACAGCACCCCTGAGCTGCAGGCCCAGCCCGTCTTTCCTTTTGCAGTCGCTTGGCCATTACTGTAGTGACTGTCAGAATGCGTTAAATGCTGGACACGAGTCAGCTGGCGAGCTGAACACGTAAGCCTCGCAATCACATGTTAAGGTTTCATTGTTGTTATTTCGATCATAAACGAAATGAGTCTCAGAGGGGTTGAACTTATTAATGTCCACGAGCACACAGCTGGGATGCTGCAAAGTCAGAGTTGGAATTCTAACCTAACTGCCTCCAAATCTCAAGCTCTAAGTTTGCTGTTGAACACAGAAAGGTTTGGCTTAGGAAACAACTAGTGTTTCCTGCATAGACAGCCTGACAGACATTCAAGTGGAGAACGTGAGCAATTTTTAAATTGACGTTGTCTTCACCTTCCCTAGCCTAGTCAGCAAATATTGCAACGGTCTTCTGTTCTTCAGAGATAATTTGCTGAGAGAAATAAGGATCTACTGGTTTGTATTCTTGAGGTCTTTAATGGAAAATAAGAGACAGAGTCGTTCTTATTAGCAGCAGATAAATTTTTGCAACTATTCTGTGGGTTGAAACAGTCAATGAAAACTACAAAGTCTACCGAACAGGGTGCACGTACTTCAGTCGCTCTCCACACTCCCATCTGGAGGCTGACGGCCACCACTCGAGCACCTCTTGCAATGGTGGAGGCCAAAGGAAACCTGCATTAATCTCATGGTGTCGCAGTGAATTACTATTAAAATGTTCATACATTTCCGGGGACTCTGTAGATGCGGTATTTAATGAAAGTCTGATTCAGCTAGTGTTCAAAATGAGAAAGAAAAAACTCGTTCGCTTGGCAGAGAAAGGGGAGGGACAGTAATGTGCCTGGGGAGAACAGAAGGGGCACTGAAAACAGTGCTAAAGGGCACATTGCTCACCCAACAGACACGGCTCGACCTTCTCTTGGCTGACCGCTGAGCAAGAAGTGTGTAGCTCCTACCCCGCATCCTCCTTGCCTGGTCTTCCAGGCACCGTTCTCTCTGCCAGCTGCCGGCTGCTGCTCCAAGTTGCTCCTTTGAGGGGCCACCCCCTCTGTTATCCGCGAATGGTCCTGGACCCCCTCTTCTTCCTGCTCTAAGCCACCTCCCTGGTGATCTCCTCCACCCAGTTCCTCATCGCCCACACATACCTGAGTGACTCACAGTTTTATCTCCAGACTTGGTCTTGCTTTTCACCTCCAGACCCACATGTCAGCTGTCTATTTGCTGTCTTATGAATGCTTGGAAGGTCTTTCACCTTCAGCAGGTCCAAAACTGAGCTCACAATCTTGCGCCCGGACCGGGTCCTCTTCTGGTCTCTGTCTCCCTCTCCCTCCCTCCTTCCGTCTCCCTCTCCTCCTCTCCCTCTCCCCCGCTTCTCTCTCTCTGGCAGCACCACTACCTGCCTAGATGCTCAGCCGGGAGCCACGGAGCTAGGCTGCCCCTCAGCCCCTTAGTCATGACCAAGCCCCGCGGGTCTCACGTGCGAGTCTCCTCGAGTCCCTGACCTTCTGTCTGCATTGCCTTCATCCTGTCCAAGCCAAGCCATCGCTCGCCCGAGCACTGGGACCTCCTTCCTGTAGAGCGCTCTCACCACCTGATTCCACGCAGGCCTCCCGGCTGTCTTCTCTCCGTCCTGCAGCTGCAGTGATCTTTGCTCTCACATAGGTCGCATTCCGCCATGCTTGGAATCCTTCCCTTGCTTTTTGCTTTTCTAAGAAATCCTTCCTGATGCCCACCAGGCAATACGTAGTCTGGCACAGTGGTCCTCAAACTGTAGTCGTGGAACGTATCAGCATCTATCCATGGTATACTCAGAAATCCTGGGTCCCATCTGAGAGCTGCAAAACTGGAAACGCTGGGAATGGGATTGGTCAAGGGTTAACAAGGTAATTCTGATGTCGTCTACACTCAAGTCTGAAAATGGCTGCTTTAGAATCTCTGTACTGGCTATGTCTGGCCTCCTGTTCTTACCTTTGTAGCATATTATAATTTCCTTTCATTCCCTCGTGTAGTAATGTTTCCTCCAACCACAGGGCCTTTGCACAGCTTCTTCCTTTTATCCTCTCCTAGTTAAAGCTTATTTTCCCTTTAGGTCTTAGTTTGAGAGCTGTATAGGACTAATCTCTTCTAATGCCATGTACTGTTCCTTTGTAGCCCTTGAAAAATAGTTGTATTTTCTCTTTTTTTTTTTTTTTTTTTTTTTTTGTACCAGGGTTTGATCTCAGATTCCTCCACTTGTGAGACAGGAACCACCACTGTGCTAAATCCCTGGCCTAAAGGCAATAACCAGCAGCCATTCTTTTTTTTATTTTAATAGTTGTATTTTTTCTTGCTGGTGTGTTTATGAACATCTGTCTCCTCAATTAGACTAGAAACTTGGAAAGAATTGGGACTGTACTAGTTGGTTTTCTGTTGCTATAACAAACCCAAGTATGGTAATTTGGTAAGAAAACAGATTTATGTAGCCCCCCTGTGCTCAGCTGATGAAGGCCTCCTGCTGGGCCAGAGGGAGGGGGAGGCAGGGCAGAGGAGAGGATGCTTTGCAATGACGTCCTTCTCGGTAACCGACCCAGCCCCGGTAAAGCGGCTGCTCCACGCAGGAGGGTGTCCGAGACCCAGGCCCCTCCACTGGGCCCCAGCGCGGGGGCCTCACCACCCGCGGAGCTGCTTCGCCATGGGCCACACCCAGCCACGCCCCGCCGTGTCCGTTTTCTTGGGTCCCTCCCTAGTGTCCGCTGTTAGGACAGAGCACAGACTCAGGCGTCTGTTGAATGCGTACAGGAGTCAGTGGACTTCCCCGAAAGCATCCGCAGCTTGTTCGAAAGCGCAGACCCTCCCTGCGTCCTCACAGGCAGCTCTCAGTCCGTTCATTTTATAAAATGGACGAGGTAATACAGGGCCAGAAATCTCCCACAGGCCAGGCACAGACCGAGGCCTTCGGTAATCTGAGCCCTGGACGTCACTGTCACTGTCACTATCAATGGCGAAGCCATTGGCCCTGTCATTACTCCGCCTTCGAGCCCCCATCATAATAATTGGGTGCGGCTGAGACTAGTGTCCTTCCTGACAAGGACTACGCTTCTCAATTGTAAGAGAAAAATCCATCTTTTTGCAACTGCTACATTTTTCCTAAGTAATTATCACCAGTGTATTTGTCCCAGAAAATTTTTTTTAGCGTTATCACTGATTTCTAATGCCAGTGATGAATTCATTCAGTAAACCGTTAGGGAAAACCTGGGAGCCGCGCACTAGGTTCTGGGGTACAGTTGTGGCTGAAATGGGCCTTGGTCCCCTCGGGGTTGACAAGCAAACAAACGGAGAAAAAATATCAACAGTTTGCCACGACAGGGCCAGCCGCTATGCAGAGGAGGCGGAGTCCTCCAGGTTTGTGACGCTGGGGGCAAATCCTCAGCGGGAAGGGCTTTTCCTCCTCGGGCCAGCCCTTGGGGCACAGGGAAAGCCCCACCTACCAACTGGTGGGTGTGCAGGGGTGTGATGCCAGCCACAGAGCTGAAGGTGATGTTTTTCTTCCAATCCGAAACACACTAGCCTCTGTATGGTTCATTCTGTGTCTTCCTACGAATAGGGTTTCCGTGAAACACGACAAGCGGCAAGGCCAGCGGGGCGGTCCGCATTGCTGCCAAGCCTCCGGCGCCAGGGTGCGGGAGCCGTGCTGAGAGCTCCCTTCCTCCGCCAGCCCCCGCCTCATTTCCCTCTCTCGCTGGCTGATTTCTTTACCACCACGAGCCCCGGGAGTTGGGCTCTTTTTCCCAGTGTTCTGAAGGCAGAGTCTCTTCCTCTCTTCTCTTCACTTTGAGCCATTCCTTAATCTTTGAACAGCATCAAATATTCATCACCACTGGAAGAGCCGGCCGGAAGGACCCAGACTTTTCTAAGCTGGTCTTGCTTTACTGTGGGGACCCAGGGAGTCTCTCGGTGAGACTGACTGTAAGTCATCAGGCTCAGTTAGCTCATTTCAAAGAAACTCAGGTGTCGTCTTACCTTTAAACATATGGACCGGTGACATAAATGAAACTCCGAGCTGTTCCCACACCGCCGAGAGAACGGGTCAGGGCAATTCTTTTCCATATTCTTGAGTTTTGGGGGGATTAGTAGGTTGGAACTAAGTGGGTCAGTTAGTCATGCACTCAGCGGTGGGCTGGAGTCCTTGTGCTGAGGGGCAGGGAGGTGTTTGCTTTCAGTAAGCACCACTCAAATCCCGCAGGCAAGGGTGGAGAAGAGCTGGCCGGGAGCAGCCGCCCCCCCCCGCAGGAGCCCGGGATTTGGGGGAGCAGTGGGGCGCATAGGCGAGCTCCAGATGGGAGTCAGGGCAGATGTGGCTTCAAAACTGTGCATGCCCGGTCTGCCCAGGATGCCGTGTGCTCTCCCTGCACACCAAGAACAGCTTGTGGGTGACAATGAGAAGCCGTTCTTGATATCAGGGCACCTATTTCCTTGGTTAATCACAAGCCCACACTTGGTCCTTGAAATGCGGTTCTCCTCGTGTGCCATACCTTTTGTTGTTAGAGACTGTGGCGTTGGGCTTGCTCGAGTTTGACACTCGCTATGGCTTTCTATGCGAAGGGCCGCTCTGGTGTGAAGGAACTGTTCGTCTCCAAGGTGATGGATTATTCCCCGCTCAGATTTCCACAGGTGAAATCTTTGATGCTTTTTATTTTGATCTTTCCTACTTCTTGGCATCTCTGGAAGGCACAGGGGGAGGTGCGAAGCCACTTCCCTTGAGCACATTCTCAAAGAGTGGCGTATTTTCAATTCTTTATTATGGTCACATATTGACGAGATAGTCATTTCCGTGACAGTGACAAGACGTTGTGGAAAAGACACAAAAGCCAAGGGGAAGCCCAGTGGATACGTGGCTGAAACATCAGCGGACGTTAGAAAAGGATGACCAGAGTCAGGCATCATGTGTGATGCCTCCTCCTCTGCACAAACACCTGCGCTGTCCCTTGTCCAGGTTTGTTCCTCCTGATGCTGGGCTCCCGAGATGCGGCCCAATGCCTTCTGTGCATCTGGCTGTGACACTTTGGAGCACTGATGAATGCCGAGTATCCGCCACCTAACCCCGAGGCCCACAGGGCTGCTCTCCCATCTGCATGACGTGAGGTGGTCTCTCCCTCTCTGGGCGCCACACGCTCACAGTTTAGTTGGCTTCCGGAGTTCCATCTGTCCACTATACATGGAGGAGCGCGAGTTCCCAAGGGAGCTTTCCACTTAAATAAAAGGACTTAGCTGTTCCATCACAAGGCCTCCCAAACACTGTCCGAGGCCCACCGGCAGGACCCGCTTGCAGAGCCACCCTGGACACACTACCCACCCTCTTGTCACATGGTAGCTATGGACCTTGTCGGTTTTCACGCTGCCAGTGCTCACATAACCCTGGTTTCATCATGTTGGCCTCAATGCTGCAATGCAGATATGCTGAGCAGAAGCCAAGGCTTCCTTTCGTGCAAAGGTGAACGTTCTCCACTTAATAAATAAGCAAAACAAAAGGGGGACCTGTGCTGAGATTGAGGCAAAACACGGGGCTCTGCACTGTCCGCAGACTCACTGGAGGCCTTGGGGTACACGGCCCACGGAGGAGGGGCCTCCCTTACCCGGGCTGGTCAACAAGCCTGGGCTGGGGCACTACCTCTCAGTCCAGGCCAGCATCTTCCGCCCACGGTGCACCCTGCTTGTCCGAACCCATTTCACTTCTGCCCTCTGTCAATGTTGCCGCCGGTTTCAGGCAGACCACTGTCTCCTCTGAACGTTTCGGTGTATGAACCTCAAGGTCGTCCTGCACTTTCTTTGCTGCTACATGATGAAGGCTGACACGTAGTGTGCTCCTGTGACACACCAGGCGCTCTGCCGTGGGTTTTGTATGTGTCATCTTCTTACAACTACCTTACGGTTATCCTTTCAGGTAAGAAGTCAGCAGCTAAAGGAATGTAATTGATTTCCAAAAATACTCACGGCCCATAAGCAGAAAACTTCAGGTGTTTCTGTTTCTGACTCCCAATCTCCACTCCCTTTCTGTTGTCAATGGGAATGCATCACTGGTGGCCAATTTCTGTATTTTCAGAATTTTAGTCAATAGAGCTGTTTACAGTGTTGTCTAAGCTGAAGTCAGGATTAGAGTGCTAGGACAAGCTGAACAGGCTTTCCAACCCCCAGGTGACATACAGCTTTGGCCACTCACTGGACTATGAAATCAATCAAAGAAGTGACTCAATACACTCTAAGCCACATTCGCGTTATGTATCAAAGAGGAAGAAACAGGATGAAGTCACCCATCTCCTAAGGTGTACATGGGATTGAATGAATAGAGCAGAATGTTCCTAGCTGGTGGCGTCTTGCATTTAGCAATGTGTGTGGAGACATTTTGGCTTCTCCCAATTTGGGAAGTTCTCCTGGCAAGTACTGAGCACACACACACACACACACACACACCAAGAATTACCCAGGACAAACCATCAACAGTGCCAAGCGTGAGAAACCATGGTGTGTATCTTAGAAACCCTTGGAAGATTCCCTTGGAAACAGGGAGATGAGTGACACACAGATGGAAAAATATATATGGCATGTTGAATAAATATTTCACTTTTCATCAAAATATTTCAAAGTCATGAAAAATACTTTTCCATTCACCCAATGGGGGGTGCGGTGTTAAGGTTATTTTGTCAATTGTCAAAGTTTCATAAAGCTGGGTTTCCTTCTCACTGTGAGCTCTGTTTCATTTGTTTCAAAAGTCTCTCACCATACAACATCACTTTGCAAAAGGGAGGTTTATTTGTTTTTATTTTTTTAAACTTAAAAGCATCTTGAATTATTAAACCATTCATTTTCCAGGCCTGCAAATGTTTCCAACATGTTGCCCTAGTTTTCCCTGAGTCAGCACACAGTGCTGCAGCCTGGAGGACCCCAGCCAGGCCATTTCCTTTGGAGGCTGGTGTTTCCTCCGCACTGTGATACCGGGGGTTCGCTCTGCTTCTCTAGGCCCCACGTTCAAGGCCGCAGTGGGAGCTCTGCCAGGGGCTGAGTTGTGCCCCTTAATTTCAGGCTGGTGAAAAGAATACAGAAAAGACAGTCAAATGGTCATTTAGTATTTTCCCCGGATGGGCTGGACTCCTGCTCACATGGAGGCAGCAGTCACGCCAGAAGGTAAATCCTCCAAACTACATTTCATGGAGGACAATGAGAAAGTGCTTTGAATTACAGTGAAAGAATCCTTCTGCTTCAGAGCCAAATGCTTTCAGAAGAGGCAGAGGGGGAAAATAACCCGACCCAAGTCGAATTGATGAAAACCAGTCAAATCAGGGCCTGCCGGCTGCCCAAAGCCCAGAAGGCATTCGCAGGCCCGGCTTTCCACACGGCCTGCCCTAGATTTCTGTGTCGAGCGCCTGAGAGCCGCAGTCCTGCACCTGGTGTTTCCTGCGAGCATTACTGAGAATTATCAGACCTGTTTTGTTCATCAGCAGGAGGCTGAAAAGAAGACTAAAAGGCTGCTTACAGTCAGTGCCGGCTCACTGTCAAGCAAAAGCCCGCCCAGATCTTGAGTTCCTCCTGCGGGGCTCAGGCCCCGGGGGGGCACCGTTCACCGTCAGGCCACAGAAGCTTCGGAAATGCGCAGGCCCCGGGTAAGAGTTCCGAGCGGACCGTCGCGCTCGCAAGGGTAAATGTCCATTCTTGATTTTCATTTTGAACAAGTTTTCCTGACAGGGAGCCAGGAGGCGGCCTCTTTTTCCTTTTAGTTGACAAATCTGTATGATGAAGTCCTGAAATTACGCCCGCTGAGGAAGGGAAAGGCCCCAGTGCGGCCTAGGTTAGGGACCCAGAGAGGCGGCCAGCCCTGGGCGCGCCCGAGGGGGCTCGGCGTGGCCTCATTGGTGCTCCCTGTTCTTTGCTGTTTTCGTCTAAGACTGGGCTGCCCGGCCCTGTTTCCCCTGGTAGGCTAGCAGCTCATTAATAACCCCGTCCCTTCTCCCCTTCTGACTTTGAAGAACCTGAATTCATTTAGCCGTGATTAGTGGTAATTATTTACCGTCAGATCCCGGCCGGACTGCTTCACCGAGCTGAGGCACCCGCTTTGATCGCAGTGACTGCTCCCAAACAATTAAATCAGAGAGGCACCTGTGTAAATATGCAATACTTGGCGATAAGAAAATGATTAGGCAACAGAACTTGAGCTGAACTGGTGAAAAGCTTGTTTTCCTCCGGGGGCTTTTTACACATGCTTTTGAGTAGTGCCCACCTCAAGAGCAAGGGCAAGTTCTTTTCCCACCTCTCCTCACCTTGTTTGTTTGGAAAATGTAGCTAGTCTGTTATCACTAGGTTCGGTTTGCTGGCAGACATTGAAATTTTAAAGGAATCGTCTTTGGGGTAAGCAGAGAGAGAAGTAGAAGCTGAACCAAGGAGAGGAACACTGGTTGCTAATCTTCTTTTCTGAGGCCGATGGCTACCTTAATAAACTGGTGACTGAGACTCACCTTGGACAGAGGTATCTTGCCTCCCTTGGTATCTGGAACTTTTGTGATGGGGTTTGAAGAGAAGAGTGCTGAAAGAAAATAAAGCTTTACAATCATATAAACCAGGGCTTTGAACCCTAACTTTACTCAAAGAGCTGTGTGACCTCCATTACATTTTGAATCTCGAGTTCCAAAAACATAAAAAATGACCTGATTCTCGACCTTACATGCTAAGCCCCATGCAGTCAGGCTGAGTGCCTGTGGGCCATTGCTCAGTGATCCTCTCTGCTGCATGATAATAGACCGGAAAGCCCATCTTCAGGGAGCCGCAGTCTGAAATACGAGTGATTGTTTAAAAAAATTGCTTCTGGTAGAGAACACTTTTTAGCAATGTGAGGAACCAGCACAAAGTGATTCTAAAGTTTCCTTCTCTCGAAAGGTGCCCTCCCCTGCTCTCCAGTCCATTTCTTCTGCCACGTGGCTTCAGGTAGCCTGACCTTGTGAAGGATCTGTTTGGTTCTGAAGTTGGATCCTGAGAAATACCAGTTGCTTAGGTTTTTACTTCAGCCTGACTGGTACGTGTAGCTGAAGGACAGCCACAGGTGGGGCTTTTTGGATGCCCTGCCCCTTTGTTCCTTGCGCATTCATGGATGTCATTTCACGTACAGCTCAACCCCTTTCCTCATCTCTTCCTGTTTTGTGACCTTGGACAAATCAGCCATTCTTCCTGCTTCGGTTTCCTCAGCTGCAAAGTGGAAATGATGACCACTGGTGGACACGATTATTCGTATAATTCAGCGAGTTACACTCAGAGGACTTGGTGATTTGGACGTAGCAAAACAGGATTAGCTGTTGTGCCTCCTGTGGTGGTTTGAGCTCGTGCAGGCTGCTCACCTGAGAGACCATGCTAAGAACGCACAGCAGAGCACACACCCAGCTCACGCTCCATCAGAGCCTCTCTCAGCGAAAGGGACACTGTCAAAAATGCTATCCTCTTCCGTAAAAGTCCTTCTGAATTTGGTGTAGTTTTAAAGCACAATTATATTTGTAGTTTCTGAGTGCAATAATGCAGTGAGAAAGCATTCTTGGTGATGTTACTGAATGATTCCTACAGACAGGTTCCCTTGCATCTGGACCTCGAGTGCGAAATAGTTTTAAAAATTGACAAGATTTACTATTTCATGCAAGTTGATAGATTGTAAGGGTGGGCAAGTAGATAAGCAGCAAACTGTTTTATAAAATCTGGATTTCTTTACTATCGGTTTTAAAATAAAGATGTTGAACGGCACTATAGAACATTTGTGTACGCAAACACATCTCACTCTGCTGAGCTGAGGGCCTCTCTTGGCCCGGATCGCCCCATCATGTTGTCGCTTTGCTGGTATCTTCTGTGTCTGGTGACTTCTTTGCTTGTTTTCATTACATTTTACTACATAAAACACAAACATTCTGAATACCCCCTGAGTTCCTGAAGCCAGAAGGTTACTAATGAGTGACAGCAGAGCTCATGCAGATTTGCAGGAGGCTGTAAAAAAGTTTTAGAAGCAAAATGTACAGATAAGAAGGATCGCTTCACTTGGGGCCTGTTCTTTCACTTTCCAATCCTTTAAGCAGACTGGTCAGAATTAAAAGAAAAGATGTGGTGGGGTGACTTGCTTTGGAATAAAAAAGCCCTTTTAATGATTAAGCTTCCTACGCCTCTTAAAAATAAATTTACTTTGCAAGCCCCTCTAGGTCCCACTGAATTCACTGAGCAATACAGTCTCTTGTTTATTTAACAGCTCTCAATTCCCAAGGATGTTAAGGACTCATTGCGCTGGAGTCCGGCTCTAATGTGGCTGTTTCCTGAGACTTACTCATCCCTTATCCGGTCTGCTGATTAACTGTGCATCGATGGTACCGCGTTTCAATCGAGAATGCTCTGACAGCATCACACACAGCATCCTGACATCGAAGTACAGATGTGGACAGTGCATTGATAAACACACGCACGTCTCTCAAAGGCGTTTAAACATCAGAAACATCCTTCTGTGAATTTGTCAGTGTGTAATTCCCTCAATTTGTGACATTTTTCTTAAACATTCGCTCAGATTTTTCTTAAGAAGTTGAGGAAATAGTTGCCCTAATTCTTCCACCTTTTTGGACACGCTATAATGAATCTTAAATTTTTCATCTGGTTTGAATATCCTGCCCGTACCTCCTCCACCTGGCTTCCCAGTCAATTCCCATGTAAGTGTCTGCAGCTGCACAGTCTCAGGCAGTTATTGATTCAAAGTCTCCTTGCTAAAGGTTGCTAACTTCATTCACGGTATTGCTATGAATTACATCTGTTAAGATTCTTCTATTCCTTGTTGCTAGCTCACAATGTGCTTTGGGTTTCAGACTATTGTTGACACTCATTTTGGCTATGGCTCTACAAAGACTGTAAGAATAATTAGCCCTGGATACTATTAATAAGTTGACATACTCTCAGGTTCTGGATCATAAACTGAAAATGAAAATCTGATTTATTTTTTGGCAACAAAATATGCAGTTTATATTATCTTTGGTCCAAAGAGGCTTTCAGATAATCTAACTGTGGCTATAGTTATTGAGTCATACTCCCCCTCTTTCCTCTCTTCACTAAGACATTGACACTCGGGAGCCTAGATAGGAAGTAACATCCTCAATTTTGGTTCAGAAGAAGAAAAAAGTGTTTTTGAAGATATCTATGTGGAGCAACTAGCTCACTGGGTATAGTGCTAATGTGAACTAGGAGATTGTAGATCTGTAGATCTCAACTGGTACACTGTGGACTTTCACAACGATGCCCTTTATTGGGAAGAGTCTGTAAAATCTTCTCTCTGTACAGCTGTGGATATTGGTGGTCATGACAACAGCTATCAGTTGTAAACTCGGTCTGTTTGTCATGAAGCATGACGGCAGCAGGGCTGAAACATACCAGGAGTAGGGAGAGAGAGCTGTACAGTAACAAAAACCTCAGACAAAAGACAGGTTTCAAGGAAGAATGGTACAAAAGATGTATAGATGGAAACCTGTAATAATAGCCTTTGCCTGGGAATGTGTAATATGCATATGACAAGATGAATGCACTCGCCGACAGGGAACAGCTCCCTGGGTTCTGCTGTGTATATAAACACACGCAGCTATCACTCAAATCAAGGTGCAGAAAATTTCCTGTGCATTATGTATTCTCTTCTAACGTTGCCCAGGAAACCTCCCATCCTAATTGCAGCTGCTTTTATACGTTGTGTCACTAAAAACTAGATTACCTACTTTAGATCTTCAGATAAAAGGAGTTCTGTAATGTGCTCTTTTGTGTTGGGCTGCTTTTAGTCAGGGAAATGTTTTTGAGATGCATATTGTATATGTCAACAAACATTCATATGGAAATAGAAAATAGTCTGTGTAGACATATCTTCTATTTTTATTGGGTTCATACTTGGAAGAAAAATTGACTATATGGTAAAGATGTCTCGGACTTCATAAAAAACTATCAAATTTTTGTCCTAAGATGTTTTTATCATTTTACACTCCCACCATCAGTGTGTGATATTTTCATTTGTTCTGCAGCTTTCCAAACATTGGTAGTGCTATTTTTTCTCATTTTAGCCATTTTAGTGGGTATGTAGTAGCAACTTATTATGGCCTAGAATTGCATTTCTATGGTGACTATGATGTTGAACATCTTTTAGTGTCTATTGGCCACTCTTATTTCTTCTTTTGTGAACTTATATTTGAATGTTTTCTTCATTTAGAAAATTCTGTTGTGTTTTTATTGTTGTGTTATAAGGGAACTTTTTATATTCTGGATAGAATTTGATTATGTATATTGCAAATATATTCTTTGAATCACTGACTTGAATTTTTATTTTCAATTTGAAGAAATACATTTTATTAATTTGGGTTTTTATGGCTAATTTTAGTTCTAAGAAATCTTTACCCACTCAAGGTCACAAATATATAGGTTTTACATTGATTTTTCCAATCTATTTCTAGTTTGTCTTGTGGCTGAGCTTGATATTTTTCAATACAGACATCTGATTATTACAGTATCAATCGCTGGAAAATATGATACTTTACTCCTTCTGTTCACACTCCTGACCTCTTCTTCTGTAGCATCCAATTGCTGTTACAGCCATCTAACAGATTTTTTATTTCAGATATTATTCTTTTTTGTTTCAGAATTTTTCTAAGTTCTTTTTTACAATTTCCATTTCTCTCATTGCATTCATGCTTTCTTATAAATACTGGAGCTACTTATGGCAAGTGCTTTACAGTCTTTTTCTGCTAATTCCGTCATCTCTGTCATGTCTATATTTATTCCTGTTGGCTAATTTTTCTTCTGGTTTTGGGCAAGAGCTGGTTTGTTTAATTCTTTTGTGTCTAGTAATTTTTTTACTGGATTTGAGCATTGTCAGTTTTACCTCATTGGATTTTGTTGTGATTCATCAAATAGTATCAAGCTTTGTTCTGGCAAATATTCAGATTTCATGTGGATTAGCTTAATCTTTTTGATATCTGTTTTTAAGCTTTGTTAAAGCACTTATAGAATAGTGTATATTCTCAAGACAATTTTATATCATTGCGGAGGCATAAATATTCTGGAATCTGTATTGAATAATGCATGGATTCAGTGGCGTTTGTCTACTCTAATGGGAACTTGGATATATCTCAGGCTGAGAGGAGGTCTGGTAATTGCTTGGTTTTTATAGTTTTTCAGTAATTGTTCCTCCCCAGGAGTTGTTCTTTGGTATGTGGAATGTTACTGTAGGTAGTTTAATAAGCAGCCAAAATTTGAAAAGGCCCTTGTGCATATTTCTTGAACTCTTTTCTCAACCTACTTACTTTCCAGTACTCTTCTCTACAAAATTCCAGGCACTTTGGCTTCCTCAGTCTTTGCTCAGTCTCTTCTCATGAGGCCTCGTGTTCCACCTGTGCTTGTCTTCCTCCAGTGGCAGTCTGCAGAGTTTCTCTGGGCAAATAGTCAGGGCTATTCTGAGCTTTACTTCATTGGTTTTCTTTCTCTTAAGGGTCATAGTCTTGTGCTTCCTGTTGGCCATTGGCTGATAATAGTGGTTTCATATATTCTCTGTAGGGCTCTATTATTTATTGTAGGTGGGCTCTTTTTTAGAAATTAGTCCATTTTGATAAGAAGCAGAGCAAGTATATTTTCAAAAAGCACAACATAAGCATTTATTTTCCCACAGACTATATAGTGGTAAAGCATTTAGCACCTTTAAGAACACTAGCCAAAACCAAGTTTTTAGATATATACTGTGAGAGCCAGGGATTTAGCTCAGTGGTTCTGCCACCTGCCTCACAGACATAAGGTCCTGAGTTCAACCCCGGTTTCAAAAAAAAAAAAAAAGATATATCCTAGT
>NW_022900940.1:47915703-47921049 GCF_012274545.1 Fukomys damarensis | reverse complement strand
ACTATGAGAACTGATTGCGATGATTATTTCCCAAGTGGCAGTTGCTTGTATCTTATCTTTGTGATTTTTCTATCTCTATGTTCCATTTGCATTATAATTCAAATATTTTAAATTGGCTTGTGTCTAGCAAACAATATTGTCAAAATTGGAGTTGAGATAGTAATTCTATTATTCTAGCAAATGTTAAAATAAGTAATAACTGTTTGTGGCCAACCCAGTTGGCTTAGAGACCTGCCCCCGGGAGTGGTGGTGCTCACTTCGGGGGGTGTCTGGATGGGGTACAGAGGCCTGGCCTTGGAGTCTGTGCCTGGTCCCCCGCCTGTTCATCTCTGGAACTGTTCTCCTGATCTGTTTCCTGGCAGCCATGAACTGAGGAAGTTTGCTCTGTAACACCCTTCCACCAGGGGGTCTCTGCCTTGGAGTCAGCTGATCATGGACTAAAACCATGAACAAATCAGACTTCTGCTTTGAGTTTTGGGTGTCGAGGATTGTGTCTCAGCTATGAGAAAGCTGACCAATACACTCTTTTATGAAACATTATGTCTTAGGCCAAGTGCAGTCATCTTGCATCCTTCAGGCTGCCTTGGTCCAGCCAGCCCTGCCAGAAAAGCTCACACAGGCCCTGAATGAAGAAGTGAGACGGGTGTTGTAGGGAGGAACAGTGCAATGACTGGTTCTAAAACAACCGTACATTCGTTAAAAAACTAGAATGAGTTTAGAAAACATCTAACACAGACCCTTACCAAGGGTTTGCTAAGCGCAGGGCTCTTCTCTGGGTGCTGAGAACAAAATAGTGAAGAAAACAAAACAAAATCCTTGCCTCCTCAGCATAGGAGTAAGGAGTAGGACCTGTTCCCACCTCCATGTTAGCTTAAGACAACAAGAGACTGCACGGAATGCTTATCCCCATCTCATTGCTACTGTAAGGGTGAAATCTTAATCTGTGTGAACCAACCCAGCTCCCGGCTCATCTGAGTTCATTCCACCTGGAATATGCCGCATACGCTGCTCACTTCGTGCTTCCCTGGCAGCCACTTCTCAGTCTCCGTGCTTGTGCTGTAAGAGTGTGTGTGTTTGGGGAGGTCCTCATTTATAGAAGACAGTGCTGCAGTTACACAATTTATGACTTTCTAGGATGTTACCAGCCTGTGGTACCTGTAGACAGGGTTTGGGGCTTCCTCTCTCACATAGCTTTATGGACATTTTCCTGGCTAATTTTGATCTCTTGGTACTCACTTGTCTGAGGTGTTTGTGTTCATTATCTGTATCAGTTTCTGTGTCCTGGCTCTGTTTCCTTGCAAACCTGGAAACTCTTACCCAGTCAAACCCTTCTGGTCCAAGGAAAAGAAGCCTAACTCTGACATTCCATTCTCGAGAGGCAACTCCATTCCTGACAGCGCCGATGTTTTTCACAGGCACAGCCACCCCCAGAGAGGCTTTGGGTTGGATGGAAGAAATCATTAGAAATGAGTTTGGGCACAGAGTTGAGTCTCTCCTTTTTTATTTTAGATCAGTGGAATTAGTGAAAACTGCTATGAACTCATGGAATTTTCAGTCTTTGAAATTCCCAGATGTCTTCATGAAGTTGTCTTTGAAGAATGCTTATTTTACAGTGTGTGTTTTTCCTTAGAAGAGGCGAAAAACAGAGTGGGCCTTGTTAGAGGGATAGCTGAGATTTGAGGGTAATTCATTTTATTAAGGGCTTGCTGTGCTTTATCACTTTTGACCTTCAAAACAAACTGGTGGTAAATGAGCTGTAAGTAACCTTGTGCAACACACAAGAATGTAGACTATCAGAGAGGCCCTTGGTCCCCCTATCATGTCAGGGAGTGGCTGGGTTAACATCAGCTCCATTTGATACCAATAAAAGCCTTCCGCGATACAGTCCATTAATATTTGTGCGGCGCTGAAATTGTGAATGCAGATATATGCATAAACATTCGGTGTAGGGTTTTCCTTATACGTTCATTTAATGACCAACTGAATTAAGGCAGAAGCTGTGGGACTTGCTTCAAAATTACTAAGTGGTGGTCTGAAGGGGAACCCAGGTCTCTGAATTTCATTCCAAGCTTATTTCTACTACAGCTTTTTATTTCCAAGAGAAATGGTTCACCTTTGGATTTGACAGAATCACTCAGTTAAAACTTAGGGTATCAACAGTTATAGTATAGAGGATTTTAAGGGTAGAGTCCTAACACTGATATATAAAAACATCAATCCCATTAAACTCAACAAATATTTATTTAATATTGTCTGTTATTGGTTGTATTATGTCTTTTCTTCACTGTTTGGACCTTCCAAATAAACTGTTCTACTGCCGGAACAAAAGAAAAGATAAAAATCCCTTTTCAGAACTCAAGACTTCAGGTTACAGTGGTATGTGCATACTGATGTTTATAGCAGCACAATCCATAATAACTAAATTTTGGAAGCACCTGTATGTTCATCGACAGACAAATCAATAGAGAAAATGTGGTATCTGTACATAGTGGAATACTACTTGGCTATAAAGAAGGATATGTTTGAGACATTTGTAAGAAAATGAATACATCTTGAAAACAAAATGCAAGGTGAAATAAATGAGTCACACAAGCTTAAATGCTATATGGTTTCTCTCATTTGAATAATTCTAAGTGCAAATAAAGAGTAAATTGGAGGACTGATAAGGGAAGCGGATCTTTTGCAAATCGGAAGAGGGTCGAGACTGAAGGCGGGGGAGAGGGGAAGGAGACACGAAAAGGTGTGAGGAGTATCATTTGCACATACCATCTCTTCACAGTGAACGTAATCATTACATGCACAAACCTGAGCTAAAAGTAACAATAATAATAAAAATGGGGAGAGGGGATCTAGAGATGGAAGAAGGAGAGAAGAGGGGAGGGGAGGGGAATACAACGAATCAAGATGTGTTAAGCACACTACCCGCCCCCTCGGATGAGGTAAACTCCATGCATTCATACGTGCACCGTATGTATACTTTTACATTTTCCTTCTCAAATTCAAGATTATTTCACCCAGGAAGAGGTGCAGCAAGACAACAGGTGAAAATGCAGAAGAAAAGGTCTGTTTCATCAAAATGTCCTACTAGAATGTGCCACTTAAAAGAAAGAAACAGTGGGCTGGGGATGATGTAGCTCAGCGGCACTGCGCCTGCCTGGCAAGCGCAAGGTCCTGAGTTCAAGCCTCCTGGTACCGAAAAAAATGATAAAGGAAAAAAAGTGTTATGGGAGCCGCATAATCACTGGAGATAACTTTGATTCGGGCATCGCTGCTGCACGCATGGAACTGGTACCAGTTCTGAGTCCACTAACGGGAGGGTGGAGCATGCGCGGTTACAGGGTCAGGTAATCCGAATGACTGACTGCCAACATCTCCTCCCCTAAACCTATTCTCCAGTCTCCAGCAAGTGATGGAAATCGCTGATACCAGCTTCCTTCCTCTCCTCCCCACCCGGCACCCCAGCCCACCACCCTGTGACGGAGAGGTCAGTGAGCAAGGAGACAGCTAAGACACTGTGGGAGGAAGGAGAAAGAAGGAAAGTTGATCAGCACTTCAGGGAGTAAGAGCTGTTTTTTATGTGATGCTTTAGAAAGGCATGTCTGCTGCATGCCGACCGTACGGTGATCTCACACACTTGCACAAAAGCACACCTCAAACACAATTTTATTAGATTTTTATATGTGAGAAAAAGAGCAATTCATCATTTGTTTAAAAATACTAAAAACTACAGATATGGTTGAAATTTTCTTTGACGGTTCCCTTCAATCTCACACCTGCTTACTCTCCTGAAAAGGAGCCCACCGCCTGACACCTGTGTATAATATAAAATGTTCAGGCCTACCCAGGCTGTTTCTATGTGCTCATGTAAAAATTCAGTCTGGGTAAGTGAGTTGTTTGTGTCTCAGTGAACCCCAGGAGATCTGTGTTGTCCTCTGGGTGTAAACACTGAGGTGTTCTCAGATGCCCACAAGGAAGGACTCTGCCTGTCACGGCTGGGAGGCTGTGGGCAGCATCATCTGCAGGGACTTTCTCCTCAGCCCAGTCCCCTGCAGAGGCAGGCAGTACCCAGCAGCAGAGCTGCCTCTATCAGACACCCATGGGCCGAGCTCTTAGTTTGCTGCAAGACTACTGTATCTTGCTCTGCTGGCCCAGATGGGGACAACTTCACAGTGCCCTACTTCCAGAGCTCTCTGTGGGTGACCGAGACTCCAAATGGGTCGCCTCTGCTCGGTCCACTTCCTGGGATGTTAGTCCCAGGCACATTCCTGGTCATCCTCCCAAGCATTTGGCCCCATCTCCTGGCCAGCTTCCCAAGGGGTCTGTCCTGTGACCTGCCACTCGCTTACCTCTTTACCCCGTGCTAACGTCTCAGAAGGTCCACCTGTTAAGAAACACAAGTCTGCCTCATTTTTTAAATATTGCTGTAACGTTTGAATCAAATGGGTGGTTGTTCATCAAAGTTCTGGTTTCTCTTCTCCCTGGGTCCTCACGTCGAGTACACCGGAGAAGCTGTGGTTGAGTTACAGGGACACTGAATGGACTGTGGACAGAAGAGGAGCGAGGTACTTCCTGGCCTGCTCTGCTAAAACCCTCGTGAAGACCCCATGGCATTCCTCATGCCCGGGACATCAGCTGCTGCATAGGATCAGCAGAAGTTGGAGCTTCAAGATGGAAGAAGGCTGGATTACTGAGTCACCATGCCGAACTGTGAATCTGCTGAAATATTTAAGAGTACTTCTTAAAGGAATTTGCCTTCCCTTAAAAGTGAAAGAACTTTTTGTTGCTTCCTTGCTGTTACACACAACACTGTTGTAAATGCTCCATGTACGTTTCCGTGACAACCAGTTTCCCTCACGCAAATACAGAGCAGCTTTGGAAATGTACCAGTCTGAGGATCAGTACATATCTTTGCACTGTTTTCTAACATAGTTATCCCGGTGCATTCTCTCTGGAGTGGAAGGGGCTATTTCTCATGTTTTTAATGCATGCCATATGCCAAGTGCTGTGCTGGGCATTCTGTCTGCGTGAACTTATTGGAGTTTCGGAGGTGTGAATTTCTGTTAGATAGCTCTGCCTTTCATATGACCAAACTGAGGTGGGATGATATCATTTCCAGATAAAGAGCTAAGGTTTAAACCTGAGGCTCCTGGCTAGATCTCTTTTCTCTTAGACTATTACTGCTTACCTGCAACCCTTGTGCCAAGTCGTGAGGCATCAGGTAAACGATGTACCTGAGCAGCTCGCACCTCGCGGTTCATGGGGACTCACCCGGCCCGGGGAGGTCCCTTCGTGAACCTTCAGGGCTCATTTCTACCTATCCAGGAGGGTTAAGCGCTGATCGCTGAT
>NW_022900940.1:47907781-47915608 GCF_012274545.1 Fukomys damarensis | reverse complement strand
TCTCTTAGCTCTGAACAAAAGCATACAGATCCATAAATCATGTAAAAGTTTTTCACAAAACAAACAATAAATAAAAAGGAACAATGAGATCTGCATTCTGGTTGGCTGCTTTCAAAGCAGCTGCAATCACTTGGCCCAGTTGCGTCTTGCTGTGTGGCTCCCTCCCGGAACTTCCTTCACCCCTTACTGAGCACAGTGCAGAGGAGCAGTGTGGGTCTGCGCAGATGGAATCCGGCCCAGCTGTCCGTTCAGGTTCCTTCAGAAACTCAAGAGGCAGAAAGAGCTCCTTGAGAGGCCTCCTGGTTCCTCCGCGTCTGCCCCTGCAGGCCAGAGCCCGGTAACGCAAGTCTCCACAGCAGGCCGGATGATAGGCGCAAGGCCCTGGGGTGAGCCCCGGGCTATGGCTTCCGGAATTTCTACCATTTTTGTGGTTTTTGAGGTTGCAGTGGAATTCAGACCTCTCTCAGTTCAAGTTCACAAAATATGGTGTCCTGTGTCAGTGAAAGAAAGGTTTGATTTTTCCCCAAAATGAGGGCAATTAGATGAAATCGTTTTCACCCACTATAAATGAATTAAGGTTAGATTTCTCTTAACATACGGAGGGGTCAAAAGAATGGGACTGAAACATAAGCAGAGGACGGGCTGGGGGTTTCCTCAGTTTTACCACACTGGAGAACTGAATTCCTGTCAATCCCAAGGTGGTGAGAGGGCAAAAGGGCAGAGCAGAGGAGACAAGGACGCCTACAGGAGTGCATATTACTGGGCAAAGGACGCGGATTTGGCCTCTTCTCAGGCAAATGCGCCCTGCCCAGATGGCGCCTCTTTTACAAGAACACACACTGGTTCGTTTGCTGCCGTCAGAAAGTCAGGTGCGGTCTCCAGGGCGGGAAGGGGATGAACCGGGCGAGAACACAGCAGCTCCTGAGCCAGAGCTGCAGACGGCAGAGGCCGCCAGACCCGAGGCGGAGCCCTCCGGGGAGAGACCCGCGAAGGCACTGAGGAGGAGGAGGAGGTCCAGGCAGGGGGCTGTGTGAGGCGCCTCAGGCCAGGGCTCCGCGAAGGAGGGGACAAGGACGAGTGGCTGCGGGGGGACGGCGGTGCCACGTGGGGTCTGACCCAACTGGAGGGGTGACCTGAGGGCAGCTCCGTCCCGGTCCGGTCTGAGGGAGGGGGTGAGAAGGCGAGTGCGGTGGTGGGCGCTGGGGATGTGGAGTAACAAGAGTGTAGCGGGGCGGGAGAGGATGCGCGCACGCGCGTGTGCGTGTGTGCGTGTGTGTGCGCGTGTGTGTGTGTGTGTGCGCGTGTGTGTGTGTGTGCGCGCGCGCGCGCGCGCTCACGTGGCCCTCTGTCCACACTGACTCGGAACGTGGGGTGCTACAGTCAAGCATGAGCTCCACTGAGCATCTGCGGGAGCGGCAGGGAGGCGCCAGGAGGCCACTGCTGTGCAGTGCCCGGGCCCCAGAGCACCTGGGCTGCGCGGGGCCTGGACACGGGAGGCTCATGGCCTCGCCTCCTTTCCACTCCCTCTGCAGGGGCTGCAGTGCGGACGCAGAGGGCCAGAGCGCTCCTAGCTGTTCTGTGCCCCTGCACACCGACTGTGGACGATAGGAGCGCGGTACCTGCTCTCTGCATGCTAAGCAGGGCTCCTGCCCCCTTGTTTGTGGGCACGTGCCATCACCGACAGACTTTTTCCAAGCTCGACTGGGCAAACCTTTGATTTTATGTTACTACTTCACTGTTCATCAAAGATGTGTGTGGAATTTCTTGTTGATGAACTACATATTTTGGAGAAACTAGGAACCCTGAGGTCCTGTAAGGTGCAGAAGCTCAGGGACACCTTTGAGATCTGCGTCCCCGAAGATCACGTGATACCCATCAGGATTCTCCTTTTAAACAGTCAGTGTCGCGTTCTTACAAGGCAAGTAACATCTTCATTGGAAAATAGCTTTCTTTCCCTTAATATCTGTGCTTTGTGTCTTTCTTGCACTGATATTTATTGAGCATCTATTTTGAGACAAACTGTGTTAGACAGAATCCTCAGTATGAAGCTAAAGGAAGCAGATAGGGGAGAGGAAAGAGCACAGAGAATTTAGGCCAGAGGGATAAAAATAACTCAAGAGAGGGAATCTTAAAATCCCCATGTTGTCTTCCTAGTCTGTCATTTTCTGTCTTCCTGGCTTTGTTGCTCCCTCTAACTTTGAAGGCTTTAATTAAACTTCAGAGTTCTCAGTGACATGTCAGGGGAAGGGTAACAGAAGTGCCAGGTATGACACACATCTTACATTTCATATACCTCAGAAATTGATAATCTCTGAGGATTTGGGTATCTTTAATAGGTAGCAACAGCAAATTACTTGGATAGTTCTTTTCTGACTTCAAGAACTTGGTGGTATTCTGTACCAAAAGAAAAGAGAAAAGAAATTCTTGTTCTGCAGGTTTGTTTGCTCTGAACTTTCACTGCTTTATCTAGAAGGCAAAACTTCTAGAAGTTGGGTGCTTTAGAGTGTGTGTGTGTGTGTGTGTGTGTGTGTGTATGTGTGATGTTGAATTGTGTGTGGGCAATGTTAGACATTTGCCTTGTCTTTTAATGCTAAAATTACAAAACACTTAAAATAGAGGAATCAAACCCCAACCGTGTTGGGTTTTACTTTGTTCGTTTCTGGATCCCTGTGCTGACGAAACCCCAAGGCTAATGTAGTCGAGCATGGCTAACCCTCCTGAAGCCTCAGCAGCCAGCCGAGTGCTTCCTTGTGATTTTAGGGAGCCCTTGACTCCATTCCTTGGTTTTGCAAGATTAAAGATGAAAATATCCTCACTCTATAGAAACAACACTGGAAAATCTAAAATAATATAGGATTTCCTGTCATTTGGGCTGACACATCAGCCTTTCCTATTTTATTGTCCAAAGCAGTGGTTCTCAGTCTGGGGCAGTTTTGACTCCCAGGGACCAGTGGAATTTTGAGACACTTTTTTGTTATCAAAGCAGGGAGGTAGAGGTAGGAAGAGGACAGGTATGTATTTAGTCACAATCCACAATGCACAGAACAATCTCTCACAGCAAAACCATTAGCAACAGTGTGCATGGTTTGGATACATGTCCCCAGAGCCCATGCCTTAAAGGCTTGGTCCCCATGGGTGGTGCTCCTGGGAAGTGGTGGAACCATGACGAGGTGGGACCTAGTGGCCAACAGAGTGTGTCCCTAGAGGGGATAGTGGGCCCATGCTATCCTTTCTGGTTGTGTGCACACCCCACTGTGTGGTGCTGCCTTGCCATAGGCCCAGAGCTGCACAGCCAACTGATCATGGACTGAAGCTTCCCACAGTGAGCAGAATAGAGGGTCCTCTGTTTAAATCAGTGATCACAGGGGTTTTATCACAGGGGAAGCTAACACATTATTGAATTTGAGAAAATCAAGTCTGTTTCACCTCTTCAACCCATAGCAAATATGCCAATTTATTACCTTTGTAAGCATCCTAAAAGAAAAAGCTAAACATTTCATTTAATTTAGTGTTTAGCGGGGCACACCAACAGCTTTTTGATGAAAACTGCTTTCAAGTTCGTCATGTTAAATGTAAAATATCCAGTTATAATAAAAATAATAATTTCTTACATATATAATATATTTTCCAGTGTTCAAAACAGATTTACATCTATTGCCATATTTGAACATGGCTTTAATCCTATTCCAATAGCTGCCATCAAGGTCATTTGATAGAAAGGAAATTTTGCATACTGCATCTCCAGAGATGGCTTTTTGCCTTATTGTAACACCATAATGAGGGAGAAAGCCTGTGCTATGTCAGGCGTAGACTTACCATGCCTCTCCCACTGGGCTTAAGGGAAGCCACCCAGGAGACAGAAGGTGCAGGGCTGCCTCACAGGTGCCACATCACGCTGTGTATCCTGACTATTTGATTGTCACAGATACTTTCTGATTATCACAGCAGGGAGGTGGAGGTAGGAAGAGGACAGGTGTGTATTTAGCCACAGAGACAACAATGCGGAAGTCGGTGCTGAATGTGAGACAGGCGGTGTCCCATTCGGGACACTGGCATGAGCTCGTTGTGTGTGAACTCGAGCCTCAGCAGGAATCAGAGCTGGACTGAGACGCTCTGTGTCCCCAGGCTGCTCATTTTCTTCATCTGCTAGGTGGAGAAGGCAGTGGGAGATGCAGTGCAATGTCCCGGCCGAGAGCAGGGTCCAGAGCATGTCAGTAAGGTTCTCAGAGGGACTGCGAAGTTGGGCGGTGGCCACCCTTGCCAGTGTGATCTCCGTCACACTGCCTTGGTGCCCATGGGTGCTCCCTCAGCCCCGTGTGCAATGACACGCTGCCCTAAACCGGAGTCTGGCTGTGTTCTGCATGCATCACATCAATGAGCTCAGAGCCGCCTCTACTTGGGAGCCTTCAAAGGCCCTAACTCTTCCTCGCAGAGCCCTTGCTTTGCCCTTTTCTAAACATCCACTACCTCTCCCCTATTCTCTCTGATGCTAATTTCCACAAGCACAGGATACACCGTTGTTCAGAGCGTATAATTCATGACAGCCAATAGGTGGAAACAACTAAATGTCCATCCACAGATCACTAAATAAACAAAATATGGAATATTTGCACAAGAAAATTTTACTCACCATAAAAAGGACTGAAATGTTGACACATGCTGCAAAAGTGATGCATCTTGGAAATGTGCCAAGTGAAACGAACTGGACACAAAGGGGCAAACAGTGTGCAATTCCACTTACACAAGCACCAGGACAGGTAAACTCTTCAGACAGAAAGTCGTCACCAACAGGGCTAAAGGGACCTGGGGGCCACTCCTGATGGGGACAGAGTTTGAGGCAATGAACAGGTTGGGGGTGGATGGTAGAATGGCTGCATGGGGTGCAAATGCACTTATGTCTCTGGACTGTGGACCTAAAAGGGCGAAAGGGCACACTGCATGTTACATATATTTTACTGCAGGAAAAAATGTAAAAGTGAACACTGTATAATAACAAAATTGTTTAAAATTATGCTGAAAAAGTTTCATTTAATATTTTCTACCTGTCGAGCATCAGGCTAATCATATTATATGGCTTAACTTAATCCTTACATTGATTCATTTAGGCAACCACATTTACAAAGTGAAGGAATAGCAGGACCAAGACTAAAGTCCAGGTGTCCAGTGTTGAATTCTTGCTCCCTGGGCTCAGCCCTCGCCTCGCCCCTGCAGGTCAGCAATCACATCATAGATCTCTTGCCAGACCTCTGGGATGTTGACAATGGTGTTATTGATGCCTTGAGAACATTACTTTGGGTCTCCCAAAAAATTTGAGCTTTAAATTTTCCAATTTAAAGACAAGGAACCTCAAGCATGGGGAGGCTAAACAACTTGCTTGAGTTCACCCATTCATGGCAAAGCCAAGATTTAACCCTGATGTAGTCTGGTTCAAATGTAATCACCTTCTTGACTAGCCCACCAGCAAATGTTTCCAAAATAAACTTTTAAAATATATTTAAAGTTTCTGGGTGAAGGTGCATTTTACTGTATCCATACAGTATTTTCCCAATATTAATGGATACACATCATCTGTAGACCTTAGGAGATAGAAAGCATGCCTCACTTGCTGTAGAGCTTGAAACAGAGTGGGAGATGCTCAGTATGTTTGCTAAAAAATATTCTGCTCCAAGATGACAAAAACCAGCCCGTTAGTTCAGACAAAATGAAAGAATCAGGAACTCAGTTGAGAAGAGCAAATTGTACGCAGGAGAGAATATTCCAACAGCCCTCACTAAGATGTTTCCAAGGCCAGAAATCGGTAGCTGTCCCAGACAGACTTCGAGGACAGGCCTCTACGCTGAGAAAGTTTAAATCCCGGGTGCATTTTGGCCACCTGTATCGTGGCACCATTGCTCTCTACCTATGGCTGAATTCTGAGCCCCTCCAGAAGCCTGGTCTTTCCACAGGCCTTGGTGTCTTCATCATCCTTACTGTACCAGAGGAGACCACAAAAATGGGACTGGACAACTTGGAGCCAAAAGGCAATCTTCAAGACTCAAGCCCTGAGTCCCCTAAGAGTCCACCTAGAGTCCCATCTGTTTTTATTCTGTGAAGGCGCTCTTAACAACCTTCAGTCGTCAGGGGCCGCGAGGAGGGGCCAGTCTTTCTGCCGCAAAGCTGGCCTTTTATAAAGCAGGGATCCTGAATATTATGCGTAGAGTTTAATGACCTGAATGCGTCTTTTTAACAAAGGAAATACCGATGCAGAGGTCTGGCCATCACCCCTTCTTGGATATCCATGCACCCAGGAGATAGACATGGAAAAGTTTACTTGTAATAATAAGTAGACATCACCATGACAACTGTACTGCTTAATAACTGCTGGTAACAAAGGCATTCACTTCTCAAGGAAAATTTTTTTGAGAAAATACATAATTTTCCAAGGCAGGGTAAAAATTTAGATGGTGCCCTTAAAATATCCTAACACTTTCCCGGTCCATAATGTAAATCCAAATTACAGCTGAAATTTCAGTGTGACAGAGACACAAGAATGAGCCTGCACTTACAGAGGGCCTGAATCCCTCTAATCATCACACATTCATGCTATAAAAGTTCTGCAAAATGCTGTTTCCTAAATAAATGTCAAGAGCCTAGCTGGCATTCAGGGAGTGATTTCAAGTGAGTGCAAACAGCGTTTCTTTAAGAACAAGCAAAATGATAACTAATTAAATGTCATGATGTCACAGGAAGGTGTGGGGACCAAAGGTTCCACGGGAGACACGACGGGGACAGGGCTCTGCCTCTGAGGAGAGGCGAACGCGTGGGAAGCCAGGAGCGGCTTCAGCACTTCTGCAGGGCCAGGTCCCGACCACGCGGAATGGTGCGGGGCGCGGGGTGGGGACGGCCAGCCTAAGTGTGATGCCGGCCAGCGGAGCACCGGGCTAGAGCAGAGGAAGAGAAACTGGAGACGCTGTCAGGTAAACGGATGCCCCGCGAGACCATAACCTGAGCGAAATAAATAAAACACGAGTTTAATCATCGCATTGTTCCCCTTGTGTGAGAAACCCAAATATAAATAATAAATAATGAGCAAAATAGAAGACAGCTATTAAGAAGTAGGAAGAACTTGTTCAAATGGGACGGGAAGCAAGAGGTAGGGGAACAGAGAGGGAAGGAAAGGAAAAGAGATTTAAAGGAAAAATAACATGGAAACAATGTCTTTGTAAACTGGGAAAAGTGGAGGAGCTGAAGGGAGGGCTGGGGAATGGGGAAAAATAAGAACCAAGACAAGTCATGTAAAGGTGCGAGATCTCAGTGATGAATGTAATTGTACTGTATACCTAAAGTGTACCAGTAAATTTGATAAGGATAAAAAATAAAGGGAAAAGAAGAAAAACGTGGAAATAGAGCTTTTGTAAGTGGCTCCGGGGAGAAAGGTTGCAGGGAAAGGAGGGGAAATAGGCAAAAAAATAGAAGTGAGGTGTGTTATATCCATGCACAAATCCTCCGTGATGTGTTCCTTGTGTATCGCAAACGTGTATGAATGCGAAAAGAAAGGAAGAAACAGCACCGCGGTGCAGGGTTAGAGCTCGCAGCGACTTCCTGGACACCACCCCCCTGGGCGGGGATGGAAGGGCACCAACAAAACACGCGAAATCCTTCTTGCCAGAAACTGATATTCTGCATTTCCCAAAAAGTACTGAACTCGTGTCAGAGGGAAACCTGGGCTGCTGCTGATCCGACTTCGCTTCCTTTAGCTCCGCAATGTTGTTATTACTGTTCTGTGTGTGCACTGGGGGCATGGGCGCCGCGTCTGCTCTGCGTCCCTAAGGTCCACGCTCTGGGCTG
>NW_022900940.1:47837631-47907701 GCF_012274545.1 Fukomys damarensis | reverse complement strand
CACCTGAGGCCAGGCTGGCCGCAAGCCCCGCCCTTCTTTGTGTGGGGTTCCTCATCATCGCTTCCCGGGACATTTCCACCCAGGTTGAACCACAGCCGCACTTCCAGCATCTGCTCAGCTTCCTGGATGGCCCTGCCCTGGGTTTAATCAGGAGACAGCCTGTAGGTTTTTCCAGTGGCCTGATCACAGGCCTCAAGCTGTTTGTTTTTTAAAAATTTTGTCTTATCTCACTTCCTCTGAAAAAGCCTTGCTTTCCACAGTGAGACTGAAGCCTAAGTAGTTCTCTGAGTCCCATTCATACATCTTTTTTTTTTTTTTTTTTTTGCACTGGGGATCGAACTGGATCCTTGCACTTGTGAGGCAGGCAGCAGCACCACTGAGCTAAATCCCCAGCCCCATCCATATATCTTGCCAAAGCTTGAGGCTAAATTAAATTATTTGTTATTTGAAAATTCTCACCAGTCTGCATTGCAGTATTTCATTAAATGGCCAGAAAAGACACCCCAAAATGTGAAGGAGAGCACAGGCAACTGCACCGGCGGCAGACTGTCTCTCTCTCACTCGTGTATCACAGGGGGTGAAGGTCAGTGAACTCTCCACCTGGGAACTAGTTAAAATGCAAATTCCCAGACTGCATCCTCAGGGACTCAAACTCAAAACAGCTGGGGGAGGCCTGGGACTCGGTCTTTCTACCAAGCACCACCCGCTCCCTGGATTTGACGAGATTTTTGTAGGCTTGACTGTGAATAAACCCATGAAGTGGTGACATCCTGGCATTCGGAAGCCTCAGATCTGGCTTGGAATCCTGGCTTGGCTGGTGCCTGGCTGGGTGACCTTCTGAACCCATGTCCCTCAAATGTGGACAAAATAAAGGGTTTGTGAGAATTTAGTGGGCTTGGCACAACGTGACTATTCAATAAAGAGCAGCTATTTTTAAATCATTGTCTTTGGTGGTCTTAGTCTATATAGAACTAAAGGCAAAATAGCCCAAAGGGCAGAAGACAAAGAAATCACGGGCCCTGTCTTTTCTGATGGTCTGCACTGTAACCCATGCCTCTCCTCGGCTTGGAGCCCTGTCCTTCAGGAGGTGACTGAAACCCAGAGGGTGGCCTTTCTGGCCCTCAGCCAAGCCCCTCGAAGCAGTTCCTTCCTCTCCTTGCTCCTCACATGGTTTTTGTCAGTTACTATTGTGCTGTCTGCCTGTCTGCCCACTAAGGCAGAGCCCTTGTTACCTAATGTGTGCATAACTTCATTTCCAGAGCTCGTAACAAGAGCCAGATAAGTACCTTCTGCTGAAGTAAAAGCTTACTGTGTGAGGAAGATGTAAAAATTCCCTGGTGCTGTTCAGTTTGGGAATGGACAGCCCTGGGGATACGAACCAGCTCATTACAGCCAGGCCACTCAGATGGGCCACGTGGGCGTCGTGCCATGGAAATCTCTGCCATGGACTTGGTGGCTCCTAAGTTTTCTTCCAGCCAGCCAGGTACTTTTTTGGAGCACCTTAGGAGAATGGGCTATTTCTTGACAAAATCATAGCAAGCAGCTCATCTGACAGTTGAAGAAAATGATGTACGGCTGTGTCCCTCCGGACCTGCAGACAGTGAAAGGGAAATTAATGGGGTAGCGACAAAATGATTTTATTTACCAGTCTCGTCCCAGCTCGGCTACATTTAATTTTTTCCTTCCTCATATGGAGAACATTTAGCTTGGCATTAACATTCTCACAAAGGGAAGGTGATTCACAGACCAAATGAATTAAGTATTATACCAGACCTGATCTTAAAATTTGGAGAGACAGCAAAAATCACACATTATTCCAAGTCTGGAAAAGCTGAGCTAATATTTTTTCTCCATTGTCTTTCATTTTCGGGTTCAGCCTAAAATAGAAAGCCTCTTTAAATCTTTCTAAACATGTTTCTTAGGGGAAAAGATACCTTCCAAGTGGAAGTAAGAGCAAAAAGTAAATGCAAAGCTCTGTTTCTTCTGGCATGGGACTTAATTTGAATTTTGCCTGTATGGCTGGAATTTACATTACCACAGTGTAAAAAGGCTACCTGGAAGCTAAGAAGCAGTGAAAAGGGCTACATAATTCTTCACCCTATGTTTCTAACCAGTTTGCTCTTACGACATCTTCATCGTAGAGAAATTGCTCTGACTGAACATTAATATCCCACTATCTACAGAGAAATCCATCAGGAGAGCACAAAGAACCCCAGCCACATGCAGCGGTATGAAAGTCTGTGTATAAGTCGTGCTTCATTCTTTATTTTGCAATCAGGGAGATGTCAGTTTTAAGGCCTTCTACATGTGCGTCTGTTTATTTCTTTAAACCGTGGTCTTCTGTCTTCCCTACGGTAAGAAAATACGCTGAAAACGAAGACAAAGAGTATTTGCTGGCCAAGTGCTAGCAGCTCGGCTCCTGAGCTCTGGGTGTCTGTCTGCAAAGGCCTGGGGCTCCGCCAAGCCAGGAAAGCCCTTCGTGTTCATTAGTAGCTTGATAAATAAGGGGAGCGGTGCCGAGACCCCAGGGTCATAGACCGGAAAGGGCAGAGCCATCGCGTGGAGACAGAGCATTCTACACCGCACAGCTGAGGGAGAGCGCGGGAGGAGGCGGTCCGGCCTCTTCGGCTCTTCGGGGCACAGCCCGCATGGAGCTGCTGCGCTCGGCAGTCTGCCCAGAGTACCGCCGGGACGGTAGCACGCGGTCTAAAAGTTTTTGTGCAATCCCCAGGCTGTTTGTACTCTCGGGAGTCACTGCTTATTTTAATCAATTACAAGCCTAGGAATTCCTGAAGAGGTGCGAACCTTTACCTAGCTTTCCTTGGATGCACTACTTCCGGGATAAAGTGCCCCTATTCACCGTGCCCCGCCTTGTGCCAGGAAGCTGAGGATCCATGCCTCCTGCTCTCACCCAGCCTTCTTTTCTTTGGCCTCCATTTAGGGTGAGGCTGAGCCCTCGTGCCCCTAGGAATGCCACATTTTTTGCATGCCAGGGCACACAGAGAAAAGAATGAAAACTAGAGTAGTTGCATGCTTCACACACCCCTAATGGGTTGTCGATATCTTTTTTCACTTTCTTACCCTCTGTAAAACATCCTATGAAATTTCCTACTTCATAAACGTATGGAGTGCTTGCTGGCAGGGTGCCAGTGCCGAGGAGATCCATAGCTTGGGAAAACCAAGTGGGACCACGCCAAGGAGCTGGCGGTGTGTGAGGTGGCCCTCTCGGCTGCTGGGGATGTCTGGCCACAGACACCGCAGGTGGCCAGGCGGATCCCCAGGTCTGCATCACTGGGGCCACGGCCACCTCACCCGCAGCCTCTTACAGAACACTGGTGCTGTGTCACAGAGCGACCACCCTCCTCTCTGTTAGGCCGCTCCCTCCTGCCTTTGTCTCTATGAGAAACAGCAGATCAACAGAGGACAGAGGAGATCCTTCATCTCCCTGAGGCTACTAGAAGGTTACCTCTGATTCTCAACCAGGCAGCTGTTCTGTGGCAAGCCCATGCCAGACCACTGCACCATGGCTTGATTCCTAAGGATGGCAGGATCGTTCTCACTGCCAGAGCTGCCCATGCCCGGAAAAGTAAGTGGGGGTGGCCCTGGCAGGGGACAGTGACACTCAGATGGGCTATAGGTCCTGGTGGGACTCCAGGTGCTTTCCAAACACACATATTAACTCACCCTACACTTCCTATTCCACTTTTGAGATCTCTCGGCTCTTTTTTCATTGTTGCAGTCAATAGCATAGATTGTCCACTTTCATCACTCAAAATCAAAACTATACAAATGAGCAAAACAAAGAAAAACAAAATCACTCACAAAATCACCACCTGAATAGAATCATATTACCAATGTGTTTCTTCTAGTCCAGCCATAGTGTATTTTAAAACTTTGGCCTGTCTGTGCATAATATACTATAATACCCCTACTTAGTCATGCATGTCACTTGTCTTTAGAAGCTGTGAAATATTCTTCTCTGCCATCATTTCTAGAGCTGCCTGGGCTTCCCCCTGTGGGTGAGTTTGGCCCATTCCCTAATTTACCACAATGCAAGTGGTTTGCCGTTTTGGGCTCCCCGTCTCATCAACAGGATCATATTAGTACCTGTACAACTGAATCGTTCCACGCACACTCTGCTTTTGTAGAGGTTTTCTTTCATTGATTACGGAACACAGCCACTAGAAAGTGAATGAAGCCTTTTTACAAATAGTTGGATAATTATAAGAATGAAGCCCTGTGTCATTACTACCTCGCCAGTAAGAAGACTCTGGCCAGCAGCCCGTGTGCCCCACCCCACCTTCCTCCTCCGGCTGCCCTCGAGCGGCCTGCCACATGGCAGCCTTGTTTTCTTCTTAGTTTTCCCACTCACAAATGAACTGTTTTGAACTTTTATTGGAATGGATTCATATTTTTGTGCCTGGATTTTGGAGTCAGTACACGTTTCTCAGATTTATCCACATAGCTCAATCCTCTTCATTAATGCCTAGCAGCAGAGCATTGCGTGAACAGCCTTTGATTGTGCATTAAGTGCCATGCAGACGCCCAGGCTGCACACAGCTACTGGCAGCCACAGCAATCCTGGGCTCAGAGCACACACTTCTCAAAGCGTGCAATGCAGACTGAGTTTGACTTGTCAGGGGACGGCCTCACCCTGCGCGGATAATGTAAAAACAAAAAGATGATTACAGTGCTTTTACTGTGCACGACAGCTATCTTTGGCCATTCCCAGTAGTTCCTGGCCTCTCAATGTCTGATATTTTCTGTTTGGAGTTGTCAATCTAGAAGGTAAGAAAAGCATTTTGGCTTTTTTATTTACAGATGCCAAATTAATAATAAGGATGAGAACTTATTTATGTTTTTAGTGGTCATTTGGAATTTCTTTTTTAAGAAGAAAGAACTTGAATCTTTATTGAATTATCTCTGTTCGGGCTGTTGTTTATTTGGAAGAGTTCTTCGTATCTCCTGGAAATAAGCCTTTCACTGCTTATACATATTTCATGTATCTGCTCCCAACTGATAGCTCCTCTTCTCAAGTTCTTTACAGTACCTTCTCAAGGGGCTGTTTTAAAAAATGTAGTGAGATATGTAGTGTTTTCCTTAGAGTCGATGTTTTTTCAATTTTAGGGCGTGCTTACTTTCACTCTTTAAAATATTTTATATAACTCTAAGGTTTATAGTTTATTCTCTTCCATTGGGATGCTAACTAACTGGAATTATTTTGCATATGGGGTAAGATACATTTATAATTTTTCCTTATCTTTTTTTTAATACAGGTTAAGAATCCCTTATTCAAAGTGCTTGGAACCAGGAGTGTTTCAGAGCTCAGTTTCTCCATTTTTGGAGTATCTGAGGAGACATCCTGGGGATGTGACAAAGTCTCAGCCCAAAGTCATCTATGTTTCATAGACTGTGTTAATGGCCTGGGGGTAATTTTTTGCATGTCTGTGTCTGGACTGTGACCCTTTGCGTGAGGTCAGGAGTGGGATTTTCACCTGTGGCATTGTGTGCTCAGAAAGTTTTGCATTTTGGAGCATTTCTGATTCGTGTTTGTAGATTATGGCTGCTGATCTGCATGTGGGCCCCCCTGTGCTAGCAATACTCATCAAACAGCCACTGAGCTGCCCTGTTGTCTGTGTGTAGAGCAAACCTCAGGTTAAACACATGAGTCTGTTTCTGAAGTGGTTCTGATCCACTAGTCCACCAGCCTATTTTGAAGCACAGTTCATTCTACCTCAACAGTAAGTCTTGATACCTGCTAGGGACCATCCTCTCATTGGTGACTGTTCTTATTTCTCATTCATCCCTTTAAATTCTGTAGACATTTTAGAATCATTTTGTTGGGTTCTAAAAAAAATACTGGAATCTGGGCGTGGTATTGCACACCTGTAATTCAGAGCTCAGGAGGCTGAGGCAGAAGGATTGCTGTGAGTTTAAGGACAGCCTGGAGTACATAGCAAGACCCTTTCTTAAAAAATGTAAAATAACAACAACAGCAATACATTTTTTAAATTTGGAATTTCACTGGGGTTATACTGGAAGAGAATTTATAAATTTACAATACTGGGGTTCTTGGTCTAAGAGTACTTAAGTCAGTATTCTTTAATGCTTATAAGAACATTGTGTAAAGTATTTGAATATCTTCAGCTCTTTTGTTAGGCTTCTATATTTTGATGAAATTATATATGCTATCTTTTTAAATTTACATTACTTGATTTCCAGTATTAAAGAGTGTAATTTTATTTCTAGCAAAATTACTTAATTTCCTCAATCAAAGCAATGCATCTGAAATTTCTTTTGGATTTCATACAAATGCGACCCCATCTTATTTTTCTCAGTACTTGTGATTCATTGAACCAGGATCTTCACACTGAGCTACGTCGCATTCTCTCCTCTAAGACGCGGCTTCCTTGATCTCTGCTGGGGGGCCTGGGGTACCAGACCCTGAAGCCGTGATTTCACCTGGTGACTCACTGCCACGACGACAGCCCCTGCACTGGGCATCAGTTTAATCTCCCCAGCTGCCTCTTCTCTGCCACCTCACAATGCTGCATCCAGAGAACTATGACAGCAACTTCCTGTGGTCCTGCAGTGTGGGACCAACAGGGTGACTCAGCACCTCCCTCAGGAAAGGGTGTTTCTCCTCCACTTATAATGCCCGCTCTTTCCTGCTCATCCTGCCTTCTGCTGAGCTTATGAAAGAACTGGGGGGCCAAGTGATGGGGATAGCGCTTAGTTTGTGTCATAATAGGTGCTATTTGAAATATTCCATCTGCTAGGTACCAGAACTGCATCGCAGGTTTTGTAGATGGTGGTGGATGGAACATGGTCCAAGTTTATCAATTTTCCTCCCACTGATAGTTGAATCTCTGATCCGTTTCCTGGAGCCCGGGCGAGCAGTGGAACTGTTTTGCAGTATGGTGCCAGCTGCCATAAAAGAAGTTTGACAGCTCAAGCACCCTGTGCTGTAAGGAGGCTCAAATCAGCCACTACCCAGCACCAGCAGGTGAGGAAGAGGCCATCGTGCAGATGCGTGGCTCCTGCCCCACCTGAGGCAACCGTGTGGTAGCACTGAGGAGGACACTGGCTGGGCCATCAGCCTCAGAGCCACCAGAGACGACGATAAGCTGTTTAAGCCATTAAAGGTGGGCTGACATGCCTCAGCAGGACACGAGATACACACCTTAATTTCACTGAGTGTCTGTGATGGAGATACTGCGGTTTTGCTTATTTCTCAAAGGAACAAGCAGAGACGACATCTGTGGCCAAGTCTGCTTCGCCAGATTATGGGGGAGCCAGGATTTGAACACCAGTCTGCCTGCCCCTGAGATCTGTGGGAGTGAACGGGCCTGGGGTGCTTCTTCCGACCCTTCCTTCCCTCAGAAGATGGAAAAGTGGCACGGGTTTGTACTTGCAGAATGCTTTCACTAATAAAATAAAAAATGGAGACAGTGGAAATAAATGAGGAAGTATCTGGTGAATTTATTTGAATGATTTGACAAAAATAAACTGTGTCCTGGGACGTCTGGTGGGGGAGGGAGGGGCGGGCCGGGAGCAGGGCTCACGTCCCCCTGGTTCTCCCCTGTCCTTTTCCTATAAGCCAGAATGTTCCCGTCTGGCAGTGGGAACCTGATACCCACGGCAAATATCAGCAGTCCAGATATCTCTGTGCTATTTTGGCAACATCTTTAGTGATTGGTATCGCTTGGTGGCACTACAGGTGGTCTCTGAATTCACTTTATAAAGAAGCTAAAGCAGGCCTGGGAAGAAGAAGACTTGTTTAGTTAACATCCGCAGAGTGGTTCTCCACTGAGGTGCGTAAAGTAGTCACCCGGGGAGCTTTGAAGGTCTTGGTTCCTGGGCACGTCCCACGAGCCATCCAGCCAAGGCCTGTGCAGACAGCTGCTATGGGGCAACACTGAGCACAGCCAGGCCGTGGGCCACACTGGCAGGGCGCTGAGGAGGTCGGTGCCATCGAGTGGTGGGTGCTGCGGGCCGGACGACTGGAGAGGCCACTTTGAATGAGTTCCCAGAGAAGTGCCGAGGCTATGTCACCACTCTCACGTTTATGGTCTACAAATCTGGGTGGCTGGTTGTTTTTTGTTGTTGTTTGCTTGTTTTTGTATCGCTGGGATCCCATTTCCTTCAGTTTGACTCTTCATCTTCTTTGACCTGGCTTTTTATCTCTCTTTGAATATACCAGGCTCGTACCCATCTGGGGTCATTTGCACTTACTTTTTCTGCTTAAATCTTCTTTCCCCAGATCTTCCTGTAGCTCCATCTGTCCTGAAATTCAGGACACCACCTATCTGAGGAGCCTGTGTCTACATAATACCCTGATGCCCCATTTCCCCTTCATGGAGCTTATTTGTGCCTGAAACTTTAAAAATAGTTCCATTACATTCACAGGGACAGGATTTTCAAAATCAGAGAAATTTTCAGAATTAGAGAATTCCCAGCACCAAATTAGTACATAGGATGTGTTCAATAAATGGCGCTTCCCCAAGCTCCCCGGGTGCTGATTTTATGTATCCCATTGAGAACCACTCTCTAGGTGTTTACTAAACTGAAGTCATCTTTTCCTAAGCCGTGTGTAGCTTTTTGATTAAGTGAATTCTAAGGCTGTCACCACAGAGTCACCAAGCACGGCTAATCACTAAAGACGCCCCTAACCATGAGATCTAAAGAAAAATCTGACCGCTGATGTTTACCTTAAGTATCAAATTCCCACTAATCAGTGGGAATGTTTCAGCTATCAGGAAAATAACACATGGAACTTTCATTAGGGAATAAACTAAGGATGGTGTATGAGCTGAATTCAGAATTTTCCACATTAGCATCTTTCTTGGTCGTTGCATATTAAAATAGGATAGGAAAGTAACCTAACAGTCCTCCTGGGAGCAGGAGAAGGTTTTGACATTTTGAAGGTCATAGCTCTTCCCCAAGAGAAGCACAAAGGGTGCGCCCATGTCTAGGGAAATAAGAGGGAAAGACCAGGGCGTTGACGGACACCCAGAGCAGCACTAGGTTGGTTGAGAAAAAAATTAAGTTAGCAAAACCTTTTCAAAGGAAATCAAATCACACTCTCAATTCCTCATGCTGATCAAAGGCGAGCCGCCTGTCGGGAGTGGAGTTCGGAGCCTGGAGCCGGCTTGGTCCCGGCTCGGGCTCACAGTCCCTGTCCCCAGGTGGCCCTGGAGGCCTGGAGCCCAGGGCTCTGCCAAGTGTGTCTGCAAAACACTGTTCCCAGCGATGCTCTTGGAGCAGCATTCACAGATCTCTCTTGGTGAAGAAAGCCGCTGTGAGGAAAATCGGTAACGACCCTACGGAGCAGCAGGATGGTTTGCTTGGTCTGAACGTCATTGATCACGACATGGCAATGAATTGCGCTGGACCCTTCTACAGACATTTTACTGTGCACACACATCTCCTGGGACTGTAAAAACGTACTGATTGGATCTGGGGATCCCAGATCTGCAGTCTGATGGGCTCCCAAGTGCTGCCATAGTTTACCCTTACGTTTCATGAATCGGGGTTCTTTACAAGATTTATTAAGGTTGCAGTCACTGGGCAGCCTCCTGGAGCATCTGGATCCAGCATACTGGTTATCAGTCTGGCTATGACTGTTTTTCACGAGCTCCCCAGGTTTTTCTGCACTCCACTTTGTTGAGAACAATGCTCCAGAATGCAATTGCTACATTATCTTACTCTTCTAGAATGCAAAAAGGGAGCCTGACACTCAACAAATTCCAGGGCTGGAGTGGGTCTGCAGACCTGCTAACCCCACCTCATTTACAGATTAGAAAATGGAAGTCCCAAAGCCAAACAGTTCTACCCATCACAGGCTGGCTTCAGAGCAGTGGACATCAGGCAGAAATATCTGCCTTCCCCGTCCTCAGACTCCACGACCCAGTGGTCCTTTCCCTGTCATCACTCCTGTCCATCTCGTGAGGCCCCGGACCGTGTCTCCCTGGTCTTCTGCTCCGTTCCCAAGGCCAGCTCAGGGCCGGGCCCAGGGAAGGTGCTGTTGTCTGTTCCTACTATGCTTGTGCCTGACCAATTATTTTCATATTTTCTGACTGAATATTTCCCAATTATAAAAATAAAAACTGATGTTCCTGAACAATGTCCAAGTCCTTGGAAGGGTCCAAGTACAGTAGACTTTGAGAAGATGGTCTATGAAAGGTAGAAGAAATGGCGTAGGAAGGAGCCCTGCACCCAGAATCCACTACTTCTATGATCCTCGTAGGATCTTGAAATTTTCTCAACCACTCTGCATCTCAGCTTCCTCACTGAGACATCAGTAGGTCCTATGCCATGAGGTCATGTGAATGTTTACCTGGTAAATGTGAAAGGTTTAACATGGTGCCTGGTACAGAGTGAAGCGTGGATAATGACGACGTGGCCACAGCACATGCTACTAGCAAGTGACCCTTAACTACCTGTCAGCCCACATCTCTGACCGCAGGACTAGCAGGAGCAAATGAGGCTTTGCACGGCTTTCAAGAGAATCCCTCCAAGGCTAGGGGGTCTCCCTCACAGGGTCGTGTGGCTAGTGGGACTCCGGGAAAAGTTGTGAGGGAGGTTACACCGGGACAGTCAAGGCCCAGGAGGGTATGGGGCTGGACTTCGCCTGGGGCTGTCTCTGCAGGGTCCAGTGTTGACCAGGCCTCTGGGTCTGCTGCACAGTTTGTGTGGAGCCTCTTGAGCAGTGTTTCAGGGTTCAGGCAGGGAGTAGGCTAGGTGCTTTTAGCTTGATTACCGAATGGAGGAATGTATGTTTGAAAAGCCTGCTTCCCATGTGCTGGGGTGTGAGTGCACGGTCATTACCACCAGGAAGTACGCTTTATTCACCTGTCCCACGTTTTCAGAGCAGTTCTGATTTCCAAATACTTTGCTCCCTTGTTCTGCGAGAAAAATTCTGCAAGCAGATGTTCTGAGTTGTCCAAACGATGAACTGTAGTTGGGAAAATACGGCTCCACTGACAGGGCAAAGCCCATGAAAGACGCTCTGTCTATGGTGAAAAAGCAGCACAGTACAAGAAGGCGTGGCTTCCTCTTTCCTCAGTCATGAGTCAGGTTTGGTTTTTGTTTTTTTCCAGTTGCAAATGACAGAAACTCGCTCAAACTAGCTTAGGCATAAAGGGAATTTATGGGAATTTATGCCTGCAAAATCCATGGGCTTCATGGCTGGCTGGCCTCAGATTCTCAAGGATGACCCCACAGTGGCTCTCGTCCCCTCCTCCCTCCGTCCCTCTGTGCCGCTGTCTTCTCCAGCAGGCGCCCAGGAATGCCCCAGCCGGAGGTCCGTACTGAAGGAAGTAGCTCCCTGAGGTCCTTCCGAGAAGTTCTGGAAATTCCCTCTGGCTGAGTCTGGGCTTTTGTGCCCTCCTCTCATGAGTCAAAGGACCAGTGAGCACCCCTGAACCCCACGGCCCGGACAGCCCCAGGAAGGAGGCTGCAGCATGGGACCTGGCCCTTCCCCTTCTCTTCTCCCTGCCATCATTTCCCCGGCTGAGCCGCTGCCCCACCCCTACCTCCAGGTGACGACACACACCTGCCCACCTCCAGTATTCTTCCGTCCTGAGCACCTGGCGCTCAGCACTGGCTGCTCTCTCCCCATGTGACCGAGAGGCACCTGGAGGTTTCCTTCTGTCACACTGACTACATCGGCCTCCTCCAGTCTCCTAAAAGCTCGTCTCCTCTCTCCTGCAGTCCTTTTACCGCCGTGGGCCTGGGCAGCAGGCAAGGGGTTCTGGGCAATGTGGGGATGCAGTTCCGCACCGTGTGAGGCCCCTGGCACCTGCAGCCCAGCCAAGTTGGTCCTGGCTGCCAGAGCCAATGTGCCTGGAATGGCGACTGCCCTGGGTGTGTGAGACGCCCCAGGCTGCTAGTTGACGTGGGTCTGCAGATGAGGACGGCTGCCCTGACTGGTGCAGTCCTGGTATGGGGCAGCCTGCGAGTGCGCCGCTCAGCCTGACTGACTGCCAAGGTTTCTGCGCCGTGGGGTGTGACGCGGCCCTCAGCTGTGCAGCCTGTGGCACGGACCCCTGGTCACACTCCTGGTCCGGTCATGGCGTGGGCAGCAGAGGGCTCGTAGCCCAGAGCCTGGAAACAGCCACCCTGGTGGTTTTAGTCTGTAAAGGCACAATGTCAGGGATGAGGGGGTTAAGGTGCGTACAGTGTGCCTATGGGGGACGGAGGCTGATTAGGGGCCACAGGCTCTTACTGCCATGAATGCTTTAATTTCACCGTATTTTAAGATGAACTGTCACTGATGAAATGTGTGTGGCAATTCCTGTCAAATACAAACACGGTCGTGCACCCTCATTCACTGAATCCAGTACCATGTACACCTCCTGGCGGTACGCCAGAGTCAAAGTGACCGAGACAGGTAGATGTTTGGAATCAGTTCAGGAAACTGAGGCGACCAACTGCCCACAACTAAGAGACAACAGCACAACTAGAGGCGCTCGAAGGAGGAATCCAACCAGGGCTTCAGAGAGCGGCAAGAACAGCAGGGCAGGTGTCTTCAAAGTGAGGGTTTTGCTAGGGATTACTGGCAATGTGGCTTTTCCTATAATAATTTTTTAAAATTTAAATATTCACTGTAGCTTTTTCACATCTGGTAGCCTTTCCAAGGCTCTGTTTTCTGTCTTATAAAAGCATGGTAGAAATATTATATTTATTATATATACGATAAGAGCGGCAAGAACAGCAGGGCAGGTGTCTTCAAAGTGAGGGTTTTGCTAGGGATTACTGGCAATGTGGCTTTTCCTATAATAATTTTTTAAAATTTAAATATTCACTGTAGCTTTTTCACATCTGGTAGCCTTTCCAAGGCTCTGTTTTCTGTCTTATAAAAGCATGGTAGAAATATTATATTTATTATATATACGATATATATATATTATATTAACGTTTATATTATAGGAGAAAATGAAACAGTCAGCGCTCTTTCTCCTTATAACACGTTCCTTGTAGATAAGGGCACTGTACCTTCCGAGAAGGGCTGTTTTGACTCATGAATTTTACTGATGTAAAAATCTGTTTTATCATTTCAGACAGAAGACAGTAGATCTTGGGAATAGATCCTTGCCTGTTAACTCACAAGAGAACAATTTACGAACCAGAATGTCTGTTTATTCAGGCATAAAGACCGAATATGATACCTAACATCAGTTTTTGCTCAGAATCTACTTTTGAAAACATTGTTTTCCAAACATGTTTTGAAAACATTAGGTTAGCATGTTGCATTTCAAACACAGCACCATTATTTTCCTCAAATGCATGTATCCCGGGGTTCCCAAAGCCAAGTAAGTCCAAATCCTTTAGAGTTAGTCAGTCACCTTCCTGCCAGACTTGTCAGAGCCTCTAGCATGCATATGCATTCTTGAATTCCCAGATTTCCAAAGTTACTCAGCCTGTGCTGTGGATGAGGTGGTGACCAACTTCAGTGAACATAACAGTGTACCATCTGAGGAACCTGACTGGAACCGCTGTCAGCCGGCCCGAGGGAGATTCAGACAGCAAGAGTCCAACCTGGAGAAAGCTCCCCAGAAACTTCAAAAGTCACTATTGTAATCAATTTCGTAGGTTTTGCTACTTAGCAAAAGGGTGATCAGAAAAGTGTTATTGTTATAGTGAGTAGCACTCATATATCGTAGGTCAAAGTGATTGGACCCCCAGTGAATAAGATGTGTCTGGGAACGCCTGCCCCTACTCCTTTGGTCCTTGGGGTCCCACACCCTGCTTCTTGGAGCCCTCAGTCACTCCACACAGGCTGGCAGGCAGCTGCCACTGCACCAGATCCAGCTGGCGGCTGTGAGAGTTCCCTAGGGCTGGGGGTCTCCTGAGCCCACGAGCTCCACACACCAGAGTGTTCTGGGCTTTGCTGGCCAGCATCTGTGTACATGTGGCAGAATCTGCTCGACAGCTTGCTTGCATGACAGCTTCTCAGGCGGCAGCAGGACTGAGCAGTGGAGAGTTCCCTGAAGGCCAACAGCATGGTCAGCTGAAAGCACCTCCACCAAGACCATTTCTTCAGACTCACTGGCTTTCTCTGCAGTCCAGTTCGTGAGCCTAGCGGCCTCAGGGGTACACGGTGTGCAGACCAGCTTAAAGGCAGGAAGGGCCTTCTCAAGAGACCGTCCCGGCAGTCGGAGACGGGGACAGTAGCCTTAGTTTCCCTGGGAATGGTTTTTCCTTTTCTGATCTGTGATGTAACTATAAGCAAAGTCTTTAAGAGGCATCAAATAAAGTCTTCTTTTGAATTTTCATATATTGAACTGACGTCATTGAAATCTGAGAGTAAATTTGAGGACATTTGGGAAAATCAAAGGCACAGTCACTCTGCCCAAGCACTGATAACAGGTACCCGATGTGAAATGCAGTGTTCAGTTGCCAGCTGTGTTTCAGTGTTTCCTCTGCAGTGACATTTGGGAGACTGAGTGAAAACTTCTCCTCCAGGGGTGATACTGTGAGACCCACCCTGGACAGAAGCCCTCGCGGTGGAAACATGCACTGCTTTTCCATAGCATCTGCACCCAGCACACTTCTGATTATCAAGTGGAACCGCGTGAGGTAAATGCAGGCATTGATTTGCCCTAAAGCTTTCTGAAGAGAGGAAGTGCGGCTTTTCTGCCCTTTGACATAGACAAGCACATTGTTTTGTAACGGATTGCACAGCACACAAAGCAGCATCTTTTTGCCCCAGCCTACACCAGTGCCAGTGAGATTCCAAGTATGCCAGTGGTGGGAGGAAAGAAATGCTCTTCCGCTCTCCCAGCTTCGAGGAGGGGTTGCCTATGCGCTGGAGGAGTCCTGCACGCCACCTCCGCTGCTCTCGTCTGACTCCTCCATCTGCTGTGTCTCTGATTACTTTCCGCAGGTGTTCAGCGTGCTCCCCATTCGACGCCCCTCCTCCCTCATGAGCTTGGTCTGGAAAGCCGGAGCGACTCTGTCCACTTGTGCCCCGTCCAGGTCCGCGTGGGCCCAGTGCTGTCACACAGGGATTCCGCACAGTGGGCCTTCCCAGGCCCTGCTCCCAATCCTGGCTGCAGACCCAGATTCTCAGCCTCCCCCCACACCACCCCGGACTGGGCCTGCCAGTGGGATCATCGGTCTCCTTCTCCCCGGTCACTTGTAAGCTCTGTGTCCCCACCCCTTGGCCTGAGCGCTCCCTTTCTGTCAGACCTGGGAGTCCTTTGATGCTGGAATACTTTTTGTTTTTTTTGTTTTTTTTTTTTAGGACGGCCTAGGGCACTGCCAAGGGTGGGGAAATGGGCTACAGTAAAGTAGAGTGTGTCCAGTGCTGGAGAAATTGGGGCAGAGGGCAGAGGGGTAAAAAGGAATGAAAGGGGATGTCAGGATTTTGTCTTTGGACTTCAATCATCAAAACTGTGTGTAAACTTCAAGGCACCCAAAGTCATACTGTTTTTAAAGTCTTAGCCTGAACAGGGGCAGTCAGTGACCGGATAGTTATTTAAATTTGAAATAATTTAAAATGAAGGACATGTCTAGTTCCTGTGACACACTGGCCACGTCTGAAGCACTCAGCAGCCTCCCATGGGTGACCAGTGACACACGGGATAGCTTAGTGACAGGTCCTCCCATCAGCTCCAAAGGCTCTGCAGGACAGCACTGCCCTCGGGTGATGGGATCTTCCTTTTGCTTCATCCTGGTTCATTCGTTCTACAAACACTGAGTACCTACTTTGTTCTCTCTGCTGCACTGAGTGAAAGGTGTGATGCTGTGAGACCCATCCAAAATATAGTCTTTGGTAGTTAAAAAAAAAAGAAGAAAAGAAAAGAAAACCTGTAGCTCTTTTTGCAGTATCTTCACCTAGCACATGCCAAATTATCAAATGGAACTGTGTGTGGGAAAAACACAGTAGTTTAATCGTCTGTAAGGGCATAGACTCTAAAAGCAGCCTGGGTCAGCTGATCACTTGCTGACCTCGCCCAGAGCAAGGCACTGTGCTTTCGTGTAGACAACCCTACAGCAAAGACAAGAATATGCCCCCTGCAGTTGTGGTGTGGGTGAATGCTGTGTGTGTGTGTGTCTGTATGTGCATTGTGTGAACATGTATGATGTCTGTACAGGGGTGCACGTGTGTTGTATTCTATACCTGTGTCACTGTTAGTCATGATGCGCCAGCTTGAATGGATTGAGAAAGGCATGCTGGGTCAGTGGGGCACAGTTCTGAGCGTGTCTGTGGATGATTGGCGTGTGGGCCAGCCAGCTGAGGGCAAAGACCCACCCCAACGTGCGTGGCACCGAGCAGTAGCTTGCACGGGATAAAACGGGAAAGAAGTGCTCCCGTTTTGAAGAGCTCCGGCCTTCAGGAATGGTCCACCCTTTGCTGCTGTAGGCTTTAGACATTGGTCTCCTGATCTTTGATTTATTCAGCTGTCAAGAACTGTGAGAGCTGTCAAGCTCTCAAGGGAGCCTCCAGGCCTCCGACCTTGCCTGGGCCTGAGTCCTTGATGCTACTTGCTCTCAGCTTCTGTCTTCCTGGGCTGATGGCTCCTGGGTCCTCTGGCGAGCCAGCCCATAGACGGCCACTGTGGACTCTCCCGCTTCTAATCCTGTAAACCTACCTAGTAAGTCCACTTGCATAATTGCACGTGCATTTTCTATTGCTCTCTTCTTCTAGAGAACCCTAACTATACAGTGTGTTTGTAAACATACATAGTCTCATGTTTCCGGAACACATACAGGGCTTGGCAAGTGAGAACGCCTATCATTTCTTCTAGGTGTTTATTAGAGTGATGAACGAAAACTGCTCCCTGCTGTCTCAAAGTCTACCCTGCAGTGGGAGCAGGGGACAAGAGATCGCTAAACAACTGCATTAAAAATGAGGTCAAGAACTGCCAAGGAAAGGAATGGGCCCAAGCAGCAGAGGAAGTCAGAGGAAAGCTGACCACGAAGGCTTCTTAGAGGAGGTGAACTTTAAGCTAAGACAAAAAAAAGGACAGTGTAGGTCTTGCAAAGGGAGGAGGAGGAAGAGGAAGGGGAGGGGAGGAGAGGGGAAGGAGAGCAGGAGGAAGAATCCCGGGCAGAGGAAAGCACCTTGCAAAGGAACGCAACACAACCTTGGTATCGGGAGCAAGGTAGGAATCCATTAAGGGTGAAGCAGAGGTGCAGAGCTGTGCCAGGGAAAATATTTGCATAACAAGTGCTGCGGCCAGGCGGCTGACCTCTCCCCTGGCGTCTGACCCAGTGGGACGTGATGAGGCCGCTGCGGCTGGCTGGCCCGTGGGAGGCACTCAGACAATGTCCGGTTCTCACACGATGAATTGGGTCAGTTGAGATAGTTGCATTTACCGAGATGAAGAACAGCATCACGGGAAGGACGGCCCAGACCACCTGAGGGCGGGTACGGTAGTCTGCTGTAGACCGAGGAAGTCTGCCGTCTACAGGAGAGGCTCGGCGGGAGCAAGGCTGTGGAGCTAGATTGCTGCACGCCAGCCTGAAAGTCCATTAGAGTGAAAAGGAAGTCTGCAGAACGGAAGTAAGTGCTCGCAAATCATAGCTCTAGTAAGGGTCTCTTTAGTATGCAGAGCACTCAGAGAACCCTTGCAACTCAATTTAAAGCATGAGCAAAGCACTTGAGCAGCTGTTTCTCTAAACAAGACACTGCTCACCATCATTCGTCATTAAAGAAGTAAGTACCACAATGAGACACGCGTTCTCATCCACTAGGACGGCTACAAAAAAATACACGGTGGTGAGGAGCTGGAGAAAGGAGAGCTTTTGTACTTGGTGGTAGAAATGTAGACTGGTTCAGCCACTAGGCAAAGGAATTCAGCGGTCTCTAAAAAGTGAAACAATTACCACATGACCCAGCAAGTCTACTCCCAGGTGGGTGCAAAAGGCATGAAAACATTTGTCTGCACAGAAACTTGTAAGAATGTTTAGAACCGCGTATTCACTCCAGAATAAAGTCTACGTGTGACCTCTGATGTCCTCCAACACAGGAATAGATAAACACATTCTGCTATCAACTCAGTGAAATATTATTCAGCTATAAAAAAGAATAGAGTGCACATATGTACTAAAATAACACAGAACCTCAAAAACATGCTAAGGGGAAAAGCCAGACAGAAAGATCACACATTACAAGACTGCTTTTACAGAAATACCCAGAGCAGATAGCTCTGTGGGGACTGGAACAGGTACATGGTTGCCAGGACACAGGGAGGGGGCACACGGACTGCTTGCAAGTTTGGAGTATGTTTCGGTCAGGGGCCAGTCTTGACGCTAAAGGAGGTGGCGTCTGGTCCAACACTGTGGGTGCATCAAATGCCCCTGAATTCTGTATGTTAATGTAGTTAGTTTTACATTGTATTACTTCCATTTCAGTAGAAGTGATTAAAAGACCAAGGTAATTGCATATTTCTCCCTCTTTCCTCTATTAACTGATTTTGAAAAGAAATGAGTATATGTAAAACAACGCCATCTACTTGTGTTTCCAGGCTTACAGTGTTAGAAAATGCAATTTATTGTGGACACGTGGCACAGGGGCGTGGGGCGTGGGGCCTGGCACACAGCTGCTCCGGGGGAGGAAAATGAGCCAGGTGAGGCCCCAAATCCTCAGGAAGAAAGTCAGGAAGGGCACATAAGAAAATCAATAGAGTGAGCTCTGTCCATCCAACTTGTCTTCTTCTTGACTCTGTAAGATATCCGTCTGTACGTGAGTGTGTGTGTGTGTGCATAGGTATGCAAATGCATGTAAGGTCACAATTATTACAGTGCACAGGTGGACTTACATATAAATCTGATATGTAGAACAATAAGACTATAAAAACATGGAGAGAATAGAGTCACAGAAGAGGACCACAGTTTCTACATTTCACTAGACTGTTAGTATAAATGTGAAATTAGATTGTGGTAAATTTAGATGTATACTATGATACTAACAGCAAGCACTAATGAAAAACTATAACAAAGATACGTTTGTACAATAATTTAGCAATAGTAGCACAATGTTGAGCTAGCACTCCTCAAAAAAAAAAAAAAGCAATGAGGTAGAAAAGATGAAGTGGTTTGGCAGCCCCACTGCAGGGCTCAGCGGGGCTCACCGAGAGTCCTTCCTTTCCATCTGGGACCCTTGTCAGCGCACAGGTAACCGCGGGAGATGGCGCTAAGCACTTGGGTCTGCGGTGGCGCTGGGCTCCAGTTAACCCCGGGTTTCGTTTCCGTGTTCAAGTCTGAGCAACTGGAAGCGGTCACTCCGTTCACAAGTAAGCTCACGCTCAGTGAGAGGTAGACTGGAGTGGTGCTGGGTACTTTTTCTTTCTGCCAGAGAAAACAGATGTGTTCTGCTGTAGTGCCGAAAAGATCGAGCCCGAAGATGAGGGTAAGTTGAGAGTAGTTACTGCTGCACAGACTGCTTCCTTCCTTGACAGTATTCTCTATAAAACTTTATAAGTGAGACAAGATGAGGCTCTCAGTGCACTTTCTTGAAAGAAATTATCTCTGAGGTTAGCATGCTGCTGGAGGAAGAGGGAGGGGAGGAAACGAGGAGGGAGGAAGGACAGAAAAGTAATCATAATAAGCTTCATTGCTATTATTTTAACCTTGATTTGAGGTGTGTTTATTTCTTTTGGTAGTAATAATCAGACATTGAATTAAACATGACAGTTCCTATTAGGAAAAATAAATAAATTTACTGCCATATACAGGCAAAACTTTTTCTCACCAAAAGTGTCTATGTTTTTTTCTTTTTTTTTTTTTTTTTTTTTTTTTTTTGAAACCGGGTCTCACTGTGTAGTTGAGACTGACCTGGAACTCACTGTGTAGCCCAGGTTGGTCTCAAACTCACAGTGATCCTCCTGCCTCAGCCTCCCGAGTGCTACGATTACAGGCGTGCACCACCCCCCCCGGCTTCCTGTGTATTTTTCTTGTAAATTGACATTTGCGTTTATTAATATTACATTAAAATGTAATATCTGTTCTCTCTGAATGATATGAATCAGCTTAGCCCAATGTACTCCTTTTAGGAATAAATAAGGGAAACAGTTGAATTTATGAAAATCAATCTAAAAACACAGTTTATTTAGGTGAAATCCAAAATTTTTGTAGAGTTTTTCTTATTGCACTGTAAGTCTTTTATCCTTTAAATCTCTACTCACTAATACATGAAGCCAAAAGTTGTCGATAAGCCCCCTGTCTCATAAATGGCCAGGGCTGGCTTTCTGTGCTTGAGTTACATGTGGACCAGGCTTGTGGAGAACAGTAGGGTTTTCTTTAATGACTCACATTCATGGCCAACATCGCATCATTTTAAGTGCCCGAATCAGAGTGACTACTGTGTCCATTCAAGGAGAATCCTGCGAATTGTGGTGAAGTGAGTCACTGCCCCAGGTGTGCCGCCGTCATCCGTGAGCTGCTCCTTGCAATGGTCCCATGACAGGGGCCGCTGTGAATGTGCCGCTTAAAGACAGGAAGCAGAGTCATTGTCAGAGTTGCACTTTGGTGGGAGAAAGGCACCTTTCAGTGGTTTTTCTCCTCTACCCGCCGTTATATCCCAGCAAGGCTGAGGGGTCGGTGATGTGTCTGACATCACTGAGAATCCGAGGCAGGGTTGATGGGAACAACACTTTTTCCTCCTTGTCACAGTCACAGAAACAGCTTCAGCCCCCCCACGAGGTGATGCCGTTGGAGGAACAGCAGTGTCAGGCACTCTAGTGTCATCCTGGGAAGACAATCATCCTAGCAGCCTCAGAACGATTCACAAGCAGCGTGATCCAGAGGCACTTACTGTCACGTGGGACAAGGAACTCCTCTGGGAGTCAGACACTGTCAGGCATCTCTCCCCTGAGAACACACACAGGAAGCTCCCTGCAGCTAAAGCCCATTCATAGAACTTACCCTTGATTTCTCAGGGCAGACCCAGGAAGGGGAAGTTCCATGCCGTGTTCCCACCAACGCTCCTTCCCAACTCTTGTGAGGGCTGAGGTACCCTGGGACCTCCATCCACTGAGGTCAGCTCTGGGCCTGCAGCTGGGTTTTGCCCATCCATCCAACAGCCAGTGTGCTCCATCTTCTGTGTGCTGGGCACAGGCCACTTGTGCTCACGTTCTGTAGCGGTAGCTTCAGAAATCAAAGGCTCAGAACAGCAGTCAGCTGTATTTTACCTGTTAGTGGAGCCCAGAGAATGCTGCTTTGCTGCTTCTGTTTGTCAGAAGACGATAAGGACCTCTGCAATAGTGCTGACTGCTCAGAGCCCGTGGGCCCCTCGTGCTGCACTGCTCAGCCTTTACTCTCTGCCTGGTACTAAAGCCTCACTCACACGTGTCGAGCTCATGTCCAACCTCAGCATTCCACAATTTTGTCCTCAAAACACTCAAAATGAAGTATTCTACTCATTCTGCACTGATGATGCATTCAAAAACAATTAGCATTTTCTATACTTATGTATTATCCATTCTTGAACCCCTGGGTCATAGCTCTCTGTCTCCTTAAATCCTGTCCTGATAACCTAACTTAGAATCTCCATTCTCCTTTCTCTTAATGCTTATGGCTTCTAGGACCGTGTCCACGGTGGGGGCTATTGTTTGAAGGATCTGTGTTTCTCTCCTTTCGGACCCACGACCTAGCCACGTGGAGCCTGCCGTGGCTCACAATGTATGCCACCTCCCTTGATGGACTCCTTCAAATGAGGGCTAGTAGAAAAATGACCTCCCTTCCAAGTCTCCTCTATTTTTAATAACTGGCTATTAACAGAAAGTCCAGTCTATCCACATGTTGAAAGTTTGGAGTCTGCCTTCAGTGTGGCTTCGTTGGCCAAGAGTCCTCCTCTTGTTTCTATTTTCCTCAAGTGCAGAAGACTTTGGAAGGGTGCCTTATGGGGCAACGGGATGGAAAACCAAACAGACTCACCAGACGTGGGCTCCTTCCGCCACCCAGCACCTCTGTCTCAGTGCTCAGCCCCAAATGCCTCCTGGTCATAATTAAGTATTTCAAACCTTCCAAATACCCTGTTTAAAATGACTGCCCCCAACACAAATGATGTCCAGTCAAATGGAAATGGCCACGCAGCAGGCAGGGAGAGGCATGGAAAGTACTGACCAGCTCCTGGGCTAATCCGAAAGCCCAGGCCCCTGAGGAGGAGTCTCGGTCTCCCATTTGTCATTGCAGCTCTCGGTTCTCAAGGGGCTGATTCGCTTCCTACTGGTAATCAGTGGGTCATTTTTACCCTGTCCCTTCTCTCTGGTACTTTCAGAGTGTTTGGAGCAATTCATCACACATTTGGGAAGTGAGGGAGGCAGGGAGGCTGTTGTCCCAGAAAAGATCAGACAAGATTGTTTTGCAATGCGTATGTGGGTTTTAAACAGTTATTTTCCGGGTGAGGTATGTGCAGCAGTGATACAGTGGGTCGGAGGGAAATGTGGGTGCTGCAGGGCTGCAAGCGTTCTGCAGTGGAAACTCTCGGCTGCAGTCTGCTCCTCTGAAAAGACTTGCTCTTAGAGTGTTTTCCCACCCCAAGGGCCTCCTCTTACACTTGTTACCTAAGTGTGCAAGAGGCTGCCTCTATGAGAATCACAGACCAGAAAGGAGGGCTTTAGGATGCAGCACACAGAGACGGTAACAAAGAGCAGCCTTAGCCAGCCAAGTAGGAGCAAAGCCGCCTTTGAACGCTGTCTCTTCTTTTTTAAAATAATTTCACTTTATCCCATCTTCCCTCATGCCCCCTCCCCTCCCTGCATGCAAAAGCTTTGTCTCCACTTTCACCTTCTGTTGCAAGCTGCTTGTTCTGGGGCAGAACAGTTCTGGCAACCCAGTGTTTAGGGATCCCGTTTTCGGAGTTCACCGCAGGTGCCACATTGAGGCTGACCCGCCACTCCCTGCAAACATGTCTCCAGGCCGTGCTCTAATTAGTGGGTGTCTAAATCCCTCTCCTCTCCTCTCAGATTTCCCTCAGACCTTCTGTAGACCTGGAGTTAGACCCACAGGGCAGACTCTGCTGGAAGGTTCACATTTCCCAAGATGCTACGTGGCACAAGATGGCATTTTCTTGGCGCTCCCTTTCCCATGACGACTCTGCGACCCGTGGAAGGAAGCTGAGAGCCAGGGCCGTTCCCCTAGAGACCCGCTGAATTCAGGAGCAACATGATCTGAATCTTGAAATGTTTATCTCCCTCTGCCATTTTTTGTGTCTTGACCCCTTCCACGTGCCCTTTATGCTGCACATAAACACGCACACATGTAGCCTCACTTTTAGGTGCATCTACCCATAAGGAGAATGGAAAGAGACAGCAGAAGCACGATTGCACACCCTGTGTCGGGAGTCCTTGTTTTTCATCTGCTAATTCCCTCTGCCTAGGGCTGTTTTCACAATGGGTGATATCACCCAACAGCTGTCTCAGACTGGGAACTGAGATGCATGTGGAATTTTAGTCTTTTGTCTTACTTCTCAAAGTCTGTCTCTTTTCCAAAATACCAAAACAATAAAAGAATAGTTGGATTCTTTCAGCAAGAAATTATTCCTGCAACTTTAAATAAACTGTTTTACAACTTACTCTCCTAATGTTTTGCTGTGATTGTCTCTAATTCTAACTCTGATTTCAAGAATCATTAATTGTGATTTTATGGATATGGACTTTTATATTTGGTCTTTGGTAAAAAGGGAAATTAAGGGTGTATAAATCTGTTCTCCCTGTGCAGCTCTGGGGCATGAAAAGGGTAGGAAGAAGGGACACATCACCTGCCTGTGTCCCCACGTGGACCTGAACCAGAACTTCGACGCTGCAGGTCCTGCATATGTTGTGGATGACCAGCCAGATTCGCTGAACACCGTGAGCAGAACTCTTTCTGTCCCATTCTGTGCAATTAACCTGGTGATTAGCTAATGAACTTACTAAAACAATGGCCGTCATCGCCAAACGTAGCCTCATCAGTTGAAGCTTAACTTCTGAGACCCTTTTCTCCTGACTCCCTTCTCTTCTCCGAGGTCCCCACCTTCAAGACATCCATCCCCAGCCTTTCTCCTACTTCGGACACTGCTACCTCTCTGTTCCCGGGAAGTGCACTTGTGGGAGAGGAGCAGCAGCTCCGAGAGTCCTGTGGTGCACGGGGTAACAGCGGGCTCCTCCTCCAGCGCACATCCTGTCTGTCTGTCCTCACCAAGCACCCCGCCCGGGGAAATCCTGAGCTTTTATACACTGGGCAAAGGCCTGCTGAAACTAACCATCAAGACGGGGATTTATTCCATTTTTAGGTATTTACTTATTGATATCGTGTAAATGTGTTGGCGCATGGGAAAATGAAACAGACCAACAGGACTGGACCATTACATCTGAATGTTTGAGAAGTACTAATACAGAGGAGCCGAGGCCCCTATACGGTTTCCTGATGCTGCGGTGAGCATTCTTGTGGGTCTCAATTCTTCTGGCCACGCCCCACTTTCTGAGCACTCCCTCACAGAGGCTGCCTCTCTCCCATAGTTGTCTCTGGTCAAAGTGCTGCTGTCCTCGAGGTCCCTGCCTTGCATCAGTGAGGCTCACATCTAACTGGGAAAAGATTCCCTTGAGGTTGGCAGCAGGCCAGCTTCGAGTGTGATGGTTACATCATGGGCCGCGGTATAAAAATGACTTTCCTGGTTCTCATGCAGAAGCTCTTCCTCCTCTCATGCCAAGATTGTCTGCGGATGTCACACTTTCCTGTTCTGAATGGGTACAAGCTGTGATGCTGCCATTCAAGGACATCCAGTAGCGTGAAAGGAAAGTCACGAGCCGACTCCCCTCTGAGAGGAAGTGCCTGTTCGAACGGTAGTTGTCAGGCGTGACCATAGTAGCTGCCTCCTTCCTACCGGGAACACACCGGCCCCCTAAACTGCTGACTCCCCAGTCACCGTTGGGACTGGTGCACGGGAGGGTGCCTGGCAAAGCGGTATTTGGCGGAGTCCCGCTGTTTCCACCATGTGCATTTTCCTGGAAGACAGAATTTCCCTTGTTCATCGATTGGGTCTTTAATTTTTAACAAAAGCCTTGAAAATGGGGCACACGTGACCTTGGAAACCAAAGACGTTCCCAGGCTTACTCTGTTCTTTATCTCCAGTGCATCAAAAATGGGTTTTGGGACTGGAAAAGGTTGTGCTCCAAAGCACAGAGCTGGGGAGGGGAGCTTTACCTTCGGCTGCTGGACCCTTTCCCACTTCACAGGTGCTCACACTGAGACCCAGAGGCGGCAGAAAGAAGACTCAGAACAAACAAGTTGGATTGCAGGCTTTCTGCTCTTGTTTTCTTTGTTTTGTAGGCTTTGACAGAAATAGAATATACTCACAAAAATTACAAATAATAACTAAACACAAGACACAGCTGCACACACAGCACATCAGTGCAATCTAGTCCCAGCTCAAGGAACAGATCAGCCCCATACCCTGAAACCTCCAAGTGCACCCAAGCCAACACTGCCTCTTGGGGGAGGCCACAAGCCCACTTCCAGCACCTCCTGTGAGTTTTCCCACCCCTGAACGTCATAAAAATGGACACACATGCCAACCCCCTTCCTTCATCGTTGCTGACGAGGGTCTTCGGGGTTGGACAACTGTAACACACCGTTGTCACTACTGTGGGGAATTCTTGATGTGAATATCATGCATTACGTTTTCAAGCATTGTAGACAGTCAGGCAGCTTCCAGCATGTGGCTCTGCTGAGATCGGTCCTGTGTGTCCCCCATGAACATATGCATAAGGCTAGGTTTTACCCTTAGCTTCTTTGCTGCTGCTCCCTAAGCTGTAACGGAGGCATGGGCCACTGTTCATCTGTCTGTCTGTCTGTCTGTCTGTGGGACTGTCCCCGCAGCACTGTGCAGAGCATCTGAATGGGACCACTGAGCAGTGATGGTAATCACGTGGCCGTCACCAACACAGCATTTACGTTAGGATGATGTAGAAGCACTTCAAAATCCAAATGAAGAGGTACCTGCCATTTTGTTCATATAAAAAGTGACGATTTTGTCTTCTTTCATTTTAACTTTCTTTTAGCTACACTCGTGACATTCTTGACCCATAAATACACCTACTAATAACAATAATACTAGAATGTACAGGTCATGATTCCAAGGATACTGTCTGTCTCCTTTTTCACAAAGTATCGTCAGTACTCAGGACAGAAAGTACTAAACACTACTTGGAAGTTTGGTTGTCTTTTTAAAAGTTTAGATATTTGACCAGTGAATGACCGTCACCTTACCCACAGAGATCCCCAGAGGCAACATCTCTCTTGGTCTGATACATACCTCTCCACGTTTTCTGCATACCGGCGTACATACAACTGAATGGTACCATGCTGGGTGGACCTTTTAAATCAAACTCATGCCTTACGTGTCATTGGAGATTTATATTTTTACGAGATGCATAACATTCTGCAGTTGGGTGTGTTACTTCTGCCATTTGCAGTACTTTAGAACCTCAAAGGATCTGTCATGGACGTTCTTCTGAGCATGTGGGCATGTCCTCCCTGACTTGCAGGTAATATCCATGGCCTTCCAAAATGGCCGCTCTAATTTACATCTCTGTCAGAAATCTATGAAAGTACTTGCTTCCCTTCACCTTTGCTACGATTGATATAAAACTTAATGAAATGTGAAAAGTCTCCTTTAACTTCTCTTTCCTTCCTTTCGAACTACTAGGCCTCCTCTCCTACGTTTGTGGTGAGCCTGAGTTTGACTTCAGATTGCTGCAGAGATCTCTGCACAGGTGAGAGTGAGGCCTGCTGACCCCATCCAGGCATCTTCTGAGGCCACTTCGTTCCATATGCAAATCAGTAGGAATCAGACTGTCATGGTTGTAGCATAGAGAAGTGATTTAAATGTTTCTTCAAAATCCAGGTACCGAAAGTGGGGAATCCACCTCTATCTGGTCTACTGGCACAAAGCAAAAGATTTTGGAGGTAAAAATTTCCCATCCACCTTTCCTAGGCTTATTCTGTATTACCAACGAGAAGGGAAGAGCCAAGCTGCACACTTTGGTTGTGCTGTCCTCCCACTGTGCGGAGCCTGGGCTCTGAGACTTGCTGAGTGAGGTGAAATGCCAACCAGGTCTGCAGCAAGCCTCCTCCACCCCACAGCTCACTCAAAGGCCACCCAGTTTTCAGCCCTCTCGTCTCCCTGCAAGGTTAGAGCCATTTCAGGACCTCTCTTCCCATGTTTTATTTTCTACCAAATAAGGCAAATGATAAAGTCTACTTTACAGAATCATTGACATAATGAATTGATCAATGACAGAAGAGGTATAATAGCACAGAGCTTGAAACATAGTAAATATTCAAGAAAGACTGGGATCATGATTAGCCGGGTCAGGTTTGATTGGACCCTTGACTTGGACTTGGAGCCTACAACGTCTGGAAGACCGGTCTGCACATCCCACACTGCTCGGCAACCACAGACAGATCTTCATCTTGGATGCAAGAAGCCACATTGGCTTTGACATTGAGTCTATGCCCACCTCCTTGCAGGCTTGGAGTCTAGGACATGTATGAGGGGTGCTGAACACATGCACCCACCGGATGGCTAATTCCACATGAATTTTACCCAAATTATCACTTGACACAAGTTTGCTCAGACCTTGGCCTCCTTGACTCAGACTTTCCCACATCTGCCTCAAGCTCAAAATCCTGCAGCCTCTTCCCTCAGCTTCCCTGGGGGTCCCATTGTTTGAGACCCAACCACTATTGCTTCAGTGATGGGGCTGAGCTAATGCTGGGAACCGGGGCTTTCCTTTACTCAAGACGGAGTAAGCTGCTCGCGTACCTTCCATGTGAAGATTCCACGGAAGTTAATCTGTGGCCTTGATTTCAATCACTTTTCACAACAGAAGAAGATCATTCTTCGTGCAGTCGTTCCCTACCTGCTGTGAGGCCTTAGCCAATACCTGATGCTGTGCCGTGGTCCAAGAGGGTCACAGCTAATGGGGCACTGCAGAGCCCCTCCTGATGGGAGACAGCCCATGGGCTGCTGGCAAATACTTCTCAGTGTGGTGAATGCAGGGCACTCCCCTGGAGGGGCCCGAAGGGCTGGGGCTGGGGCTGTGGCCTGGGTCAGCTCTCTGGTGTGAACCGTGCTCTGTTGTGGAATGCTGCTCCTAACGAGGGATTTACCTGCTGGGAGGCACCAGGCCATGCAGGGAGCTCAGGCACCTGGGTGATTTATGAAGGCCTCATTCTGATGTCTCCCTGCTGCAGGATCACATCATAGGTAGGAGCACCGTGTAAGGAGCCTTTCCTGCACAGTGCACCCTGGAGTAAACTAAAATCCAAGCTGAGCAGAGAGAGAGAGAGAGAGAGAGAACTAAGGAGGCCCTGGGTGAACAGAGACCGGCGGCCAGTTGTGGTCACAGCGGACTCTGCATGAATCTGGCACCAGACACCCTTTCCTGCCTGGGGGGGAAATACGGGCGTGAGTCACGCACATCACTTCCCAGCACTGTCCACAGCCGAGTCACCGGACTTCTGCCGCCTCTCTTTCCTCAAATTGATTCAGGACACCTGGGCGTGAGTCACACACATCACTTCCCAGCACTGTCCACAGCCGAGTCACCGGACTTCTGCCGCCTCTCTTTCCTCAAGGTTGAAATGGTTGTATCCCAAAAACTAGGCCGTTTAAACACTGGAGTGAGATGAAACAAATAAGGTCCACGAACAGTGCTTTCAAAACATAAAGGTGCCCGTACAAACACTAGTTGTCAGTGTTGCACAGCAACAGTCTAAGTCCACACAGTCCATGCAGAGAAAGCGAGCCACGGCTTTGGTGTGGGGTGAAGGGAGTCCCAGAAACAGAGGACTCCACATGTTTCTTCTCTGTCTCCTCTGATTGCCTCACTGTGTCCTTACTGTCTACAAAGTGTCTCTCCGTGGTGCTCCTGACTGTCCCAGCCGTCCACGTCAGCTTTTCTCACACCCAAGCGTGGCCGCTTAGAAAATGTGACTCCAGCCACTCCGCTCTCGCTCGCGTCTTGGATGTCATCTGACTTGAGCTCTTCCCCGTCTCGAGGTCAGAGAGGCACAGGAAAGAGGACTCGCAGCATGAGGGACTGAGGTCAGGCTGGGCGCAGACCAGCACCGAGAAGCACAGGGTCACACATGCCGAGTCAGGCCAGCGCCGCTCGGGTCCACGGCTGAGCTCAGCTAGAACGAAGCTCCGCCCAGCCTCTGTTCTCCCGGTGCCAGGCCATTGCTCCTCAGTGGAAAGAGTGCAGCCCTGCTGGGAAGCCGCGCGACGTTCTTCTAGAAACCAGGCATTTTCCTTCTTTGCAAATGGCGTTGTTCCTAGGAGTGGCTGCTCTGTTAAGGAAAACATGATGAAGCCGTGTAAAACATGAGGACTGAGCATGCTGACCCCATGAACAAGGGCAAGGATGCGCAGCATTGTGGTCTCTCGGGAGCGCGGCGGCTCCCTGCAGTCAGGTGCAGCTCGCCCTGTGCTCTGCGGTTTCCAGCTCGCAGTCTCCCCTGCTCCGCATCAGTCCCAGGGAGAAAGGTGCAGTCAAAAGAGCGGGGCTTAGCTGGGCACACACGTAATCCCAGCATTCTAGTAGGTTGAAGCAAGAGGATCGCGATTTTGATCCCAGTCTGGGCAGTTTAGCAACTTAGTGAGACCCTGTCTCAAAAAAAGAAAAGAAAAACAGAGCTGGAGATGCAGCTCAAGGCGAAGGCCGAGGCTCTCCCAGAGTCCATGCTGTGATCGCCTCCCCTCCTTGCGCCTCACTAGTCACCTGCTTCTCCAGGATAACCGGCAACAGCAGAAGCCAAGGGCACACCGGGTTTGGGGCCCACTGGGCCTGCAGTTTGGCGCTGGAGTCAAGGCCGCCTTGTTGCCCACAACCAGCCAGGTGCAGAGCTCTATGGGCCTGGCTGTGCTGGGAGCCTAAACCACAGCCACTGCCCTCAAGGCGTGTGTGATCCCACAGTTGCAGAAGTGTAGGGCAAGGCTATTCATGTAAACACCCACCGCCCTGTATGAGTGAGTGAGTGTGTGTGTGTGTGTGTGTGTGTGTGTGCATGTTTGCACGCACATGTGCGTGGACTGCATCAGTGCAAGATTACTTGGTTTTGTGTAAAGACAGCAAGCCTGTGGCTCACTGTTGTGGGAAAGACAGCCTGCCACTTTTTCCCAGATTCCTGCCCCCATGTGAAAACATTCAGGCAGATTAATATGATGGGTTAAAAGACAAGGCCTACATGGCAAATTCAAGCCTTAGTTCTGTAGTCTTTATCATTGGGCAAGAGACTTTGTGAACAGAATTGTAATGAACACTGGGTGTGTTTGTGTGCCGGGTACTCGACGCATATTACTCACATTAGTTTGTTCAAGGAGTACAACAGAGGGGCAGCATCACACCAGACTGTGTCACAGTGAACAGCCCAGCACAGCCTCCTGTCTCTTGGATTTTAACACTGCTGGAGACAGCCAGTGCGTGTCTGTTTAACAACTCATTCTAAAGAGTGTACTAAGCCTCATGCTACTCAATTGATGTATTGTGATCAGTGCCACAAAGCAGAAGTCTAGGGCTCCATGAGTGGATCCTGGGCAGGTCAGTAACTGGCTAAACTCAGGACATCTAAGGAAAAACACCATCTGAACTATAGAACTGAAAGATGAATAAGGGTTTGCAACTGAAGGAGCAGAAACTGAGAGATTGTGTAACATTTTCAAAGAACTAGTGTCTAAGTTGGTTTTTCTTTACTATGATAAAATACCTGAGGCTGGGTGCTTTATATAGAAAAGGGGTTTATTTAGCTTACAGTCTGGAGACAAGGAAGTTTAAGGGTGAGAAAACACATCGGATGAGGACTGCGTGCCACTCTGTGATGGAGAAAAGGATACCACGTGGCAGATCACATGTGACAGAGGCAAGTGATGTGTACAAGAGAGAGGTCTCGTGGCCAGAGAGGGAGAAGACAGTGAGCTAAGGAAGTTGACTCACTTCACGACAACCTGCCCTGCTGCTGCCCACCCGAGGTCCCTGAGACCTAACCCTCTCCACGAACAGGACCCAAGACCTTCAGGGGTGCAGCCCCTAACTTCATTACCTCCTGGCAATCTCATCTCCTCGTGCTTCGCCGCCTTCCAACTGGGGGCCAAGCTCGCAGCACATGAACCTGTGGGGCCAAATGAAGTCCAAACCACGGCCTGCGGTTAGCATTTGATGGATCCCAGTTTGTCTGACCTCAGGTTTTCTAACTCTAAACCTGCTGTTTCCAGGGGGCTAATTAACGTTCTTCATCTAGAGTGAGTTCATCAGGAGAATCTGGTCAGTGTGCCCTGGTGGACAAGCATGGTGTGTATTTTTTCCCCTATTAAGTTTATTGGTACAATCAAAGCAAACAATGCAGTTACGTTCATCATTGGGATCTTGTACCTTTACATGATCTGTCTTGGTTCTTATTTTTCCCCAGCCCCTGCCCTCCCTTCACCCCCTCACCCCTCCCTATTTCAAAGACTTTGTTTCCATTTTCTTTCCTTTTTTCTTTTCCCTTATTTCCTTTCCTTTCCCCTTCCCACTTCCCCTTTAGCCATTTTCTTCCTATTTCACACTATCACTTATACCATCTGAACTTTATTTTCACTTTTAGTTTTTCACACCTGGGAAACTATTAGGCATTTACAGGTGTGTCCTATTTATTTCACTTAAGAGTAGAGCCCCAATGTGCATCCATTTAGCTATAAATGTCCCTAGTATCTCATTCTTCATGGCTGAGTAGTACTCCATTTTATAGAAAAGCCACATCTTCTTTATCCAGTCTCCAGTTAATGGGCAGTTGGGTTGTTTCCAAGTTTTAGCTACTACAAACTGAAGCACAGTGTGTATTTAAGGGCTCCCCAAGTGATCTGGACACACAGCTCGAACAGAACCTCCAGGGCTCAGTGACAAACGACGACACCAAGACTTGAGGGAAGGCTCTGCCCTGCCTCTCACACGGTGGGGTCTAAGGGAAGCCTGGTCTCTTTGTGCCTCATGCTGGGAGGCGGTGTGACTACACTGAACTTCCCAACCTTGGCTGCACCTGAGGGGCAAACGGAACATTCTAAACAATGCTCTGTGCCCAGCTTCCAAACATCTATCCCAAATCACTGGGGAAAGGGCCCAGCACAGGTATCCTCATGAAGCTTCCATTTGATTGGGTACTAGCTTACCTCAAAGGGCTTTTCTAGCTGGGGAGTCCTCTGTGTCCGTGAAGTCTTCATTTCTTCGAGCAGGGAGACCTCACAGGGGAGCGGAGAAGGAGGGGGCCGGAAGGCTGGGCCTGGGGCAGGGGCTTGGCTCCAAGCCTTCTCAAGACCCGAGGCTCTGCTCCGGCAGTGTCTGTGCATTTGGTGATCCTTCTTCTGTCCTGACTGATTAATGTGACCATTGTAAAGCAGCCCCCAGAACAGCCTGTTCCTCCCCTTAGGACTGTTAACATAAACATGCGCACGGGACAGTGTCAGAATGCTCCTCTGTGCACGGAGTCTGTGGGCCTTGAAAGCCCGAGGCCCAGAGAGGCAGAGGAGAGGAAGTGTTGTTAGAGGCACAAGAATGAAGAGGGGAAAAGGACAGGGTGTTGCTAAGGAGCGGTGTCAAGCTGGGCCACAGGATTAACAGCCAGAATCAAGGCCCACAGTATGCTCTTCGGGCCAAGCCGCTTGCGAGCAGGAGCTGAGGCCAGGACGGTCCAAGCGATTCTGTGCCAAATCAGACAGAAAAGGCTCCTGTCCTTCCAAGGCAATGCAAACATTAGTAAGATTTAAGTGATTTTTAAAGTGGTACTCTCTTCTAGCTCAGAGATTCTTTCCAGGGATCTCTGGCGGCCTTTGTAAGCTCATGAGCCCTGGGGGTTGCCCAGAGCCCCACTGAGCTTGCAGCCCATGCTGACATTAGTCTGCAACCTTTCGTTTAGAGGGGTCAAGCGTTTTCAGGACATACTTGGGAAACCCTGGTGTATAAAACGACCATTAAAATTTCTACTAATACTGCATTAACCGTTTTACATAAATTATGTCATTTAATCCAAACAACAATCTGATGGATTAGTTACTTTCCCCTTCTTTGCAGAGGTGGAGAAACTAAAGCATCAGTAGGTTAAGTAACTTACAGACTGGAATTCAGCCCTCAGGGAGTGGGAGGAACTTGGGGCCTGGGATCTTGCATCCCCCGTTTTCTGGCTGGACGTTTTCTGGGGCAAGTTAATGAGCCTCCCTGAGGCTCAGTCTCCAGTGTGCGACACTGCGTTGCTAAAATGAGAGACAGATGCCCCATCATCACTATTTAATCGTCACATTTAATACTGGAAAAGTAAATTTATAGTGTCCAGAAAAGAAGGTACTTTGGTCAGATCAAATGAAATAGGCAGGGGAATTAGACAGGTGCCATGCCAGGCAGATGAGAGACCGCACCATCGAACTGGGAAACCCTCTAGCTGTTCCTCAGCTGTCCCTTGCTTGTTGTCAATCACCAGCTGGCCATGGAGCAGAGATTTTCCACGACTATAGTAGCAGAGGTGGTCGGCTTCAGGGCCACACTTCGGGGTCCACTTAGGAGTAGGGTGTGCAGAACAATGGTGTCTCCCCTCTGGCGGGCCGGCAGAATCTGCGAGGCGCTTCTTGAAAGATCCCTGAGCCGAGGCCTGAGGCTGAACCTGAGGTCTGTGACGGCTCCCGGCCATGAGCCGGGTAGGGACTTCCGGCCAGTGCTGATGCTCAGGCTGCTATTGAAGCCCCTGGCCTGATGAGGGGTCGGGAAGCCTTCCTGCCCCGTCCCTGCACTGGCTCTCCGAGGACCCTGTGCAGTTATGTCACAGCCCAGAAAGGCTGCAGTGCAGCAGTGTCCAGTCGTCTGGACCTTTGAGGTTCAGGTCCTCTTCACGCTCTGTGTTCACCTCTGGCCTGGGCAGTGAGCTCAAGAACACTGGGACGTGGGGTGTAATGACGACAGCGTGGGCACCGGCCGGGCCCAGGTTCAAATCCTGGAGCGAAGAGAGGGCGGGAGCGCGTTCTGTGTGTGCCCCCCTGGAATAGGTGTGCCACCCACCACGGAGCGGTGAGAAACCGGGCTGGGAAACGGAATCCCGTTTTACATTCTCATAGTCGTGTTCGAAACAAAAGTAAATAAAAACATTTCGTGTGCTTGTATATTGCCACTCTTTTCCTTTTCTTGAAAAACAGGCAAGTGAGCAGCTTGTGGGTGGCTGGCTTTAAATCAGCCCTGATCTCTCTGTCAAACAGATCCAAAATTTAGGGTAAGATTTTTCATTTTTCTGCCAGCCTCTTTTCTTCTGGAGAAAAAAGTGCTGTCAGTGCATTGTACTAACCTGAGATATTTCATGCTTGAAAATTAAATTCTGTTAAAACACCACTATAGTAAAATACACACTGAAAATAAACCCCAGGGCTGCCTCCTTCTCCCCTTCAGCTTTCTGAAATTCTCGGAACCTCTTTTTCACCTGTTTCAGGGCTGCGCGAGAGCCCCCGCCAGGAGCTTGCGGTCCCGGCTCGCAGGCTGAGGCTCGGGACGCTGGCCTCAACTCGCCCCGTTGGCTCATTTCTCCACTGACTGGGCGAGCACGGCTGTGCCTCCCGCCTGGCCTCCTCCATCGCTGTGGCGGACACTGGGCTGCGCCACCTGGTCTCATCCGCGAAGGAGCCCGCGGCCAGCAGCTGGGCCCAGCTGCCCAGGAAGGCACATGTTTCCTCAGCGCTGGCCAAAGTCATCCACAGGACTGGAGGGGTCTGCGTGAGGGAGCCCTCCTTGAAGTCCATTCAGAAACACCCAGGACGAGAGAAAGCCTTGATATGACTACTTCTTGCGTTTGGAGCGCTGGAGAGGGTGCCCCCTTCCTGGTCTGCAGGAGGACATGCCGAGGAAGCAAGGCCTTTGCACTCAGCTACATCCCCGGCCCGATTGTATTTCATGTTTTCTGAGGCAGTGACTTGCTATGTTGCTGGGAAACATGTGCCCAGAGTGGAGGGGACACCTAAGTTTTCTCATACCTACTTTCATGACGGTGGCTCAGTCCTCACAGCGACCTCGAGAGCAGTGAAAAAAGGCACGACAGCAGGAGAAGGTGAGGTTAGATCCGGCTGGCCCTCACCAGGACCATGAAGTGTTGAGCCTGGCACCAGTGAGGGCGGGAGTGGGACCTGAGGCTGCAGCTTCTCAGGTGAGCCACAGTGCCCGGCCTCGGCCCAGCCCCTGACATTCATGATGGGCTGGACCCGGACTTCCTTTAGCAAAGGGAGTAGCAGAAGGAATGTGATTCCCCTTCCACACCTGGGCTGTGCCTCCTCTCCTGCTCACCGCCGTCACCTCACGCTGACCAGACTGAAGGGCTCAGGGTAGCCGTCCCCGCAGGCGGGGTCCAGTCGGTGACACTCAGGGAGCTGTAGACGGACCCAGCCCCCAGCTGGCGGGCTGTGACTCCAAGCCAGCACCTTCTTTGTATCCTGCAGAAGGTCCTGGGAGCGGACCCAGGAAAGCTGGTGCCGTGGCTCCCTCGCCCACAGAAACTGACAGGGAATGCATGTTGTTTCGCGCCACTGAGTCTGGAGATGGCGACTGTGCAGAGTCGCAGAAGACAAGAGACAGCACAGTCTTGAGGAGAGTGGTGGGTTTTGTCCGGTGTGGCGAGGCCAGCAGATGTAACGGGCGCAGGATCAGAGAGAGCCTTAGCACCTCTGGGGAGAGGACCGTGCGGGGCTTGTGCCAAGTCCCCAGCGTTTCTGTCGGATCTGATGGGATTGCTGCCCTGGTGGCTGCTGCGGTGGGAGCGTGAGCTGTGTGATCTGGTTTTGTGTTGTATTTCTTGTTCGAATCCTTGTCTCAGTCTTACGATCCTGCACTTCTAAAAGCTCTCCTGAAGCATCTATTAATGAATTCAGCATCTGGCACTGCGGCGGCGATCCAAACTCCTCCTTCCTCTCTCTGGCCCCTCCCAGGCATGCGTTCCCCAAGCCCTGCTGTGCAGTTTCTTCAGCCTCACGCGTCGTCTTCGGAGCTGACTCGGGAACAGTGTGGAAAACGCATGCCCAGTCTCCACGGATTCACAGTCAAATTCTTCCCTGGTTTGGGTCTGCTCCCTGTAAAAGAGTTCGCGGATGGTCACATGATACTTTCTTAGTCTTAACTGTTCCCATACAGCTCCGACAGGGAACTAAAAGGCCAGGGAGGCAGCTGCTTAATTGCCGTGTGGATCTGAGGAAATGAGCAAACTGCCGAGCCTCAGTTTCTCTCAGTTGTTTTGAGGAGGATGAAAGGTGCTGACATGTGCAAGAACTGAGCAAGGGCTTGGCACGAACCCTTTTCCAAACTCCTGGCTGCTATAATAAAGCGCTTGCCCTCTGGGGTTTTCTTAACTGCATGGCAAACCCCAAACCACCCTGCAGGCTGCCAGGCCAGCTGCCCGAGACATGTCATAGCCTGGGGAGGCAAACTGCTCTCACAGAGAAGCAGGCAGAAGGAATAACAAGGAGACAGCCGGTAGCGTGCCCACCCCTTACCAGGACAGATTCGGCACTAGGCAGCAGCAACAGCAAGGTGTGCCCTGCCTGGCGAGTGTCTCTGCAGGACCCCACAAGCTCGAGTCTGTCCCCAGTGCCCAGCTCGGGGGGATCAGCTGGGTTACCCCGGCACCTGTGCGGGCCTACTTTAAACTGGAGTTCCCTGAAATTACCTCACTCTGATTTTTTAAATGCCACCAAGGCCTGTACCTTCTTCTGCCAATAAAGTTTGTTTTCTCTCTTTCATTCTCCCTGGAGAGGGAGGAACAGATGGGCAGCTGCCTGAGAAAAGTGTGCAGGATGTGAAACAGCTGTTGCCACCACTTCATCAAAATGAACCTTAGAAATTGACTTGGTCTTGGCTGCTGCCTACAGTCTGGGACTTCCCACCATGGTACTTATTTCCATGCTTTTCTTTGGAAGAGAGTTATGGGGTTCCTAGGACATTGTGCCCGGTGTCCTACCCTGGATGGTAATGCAGCTGGCTCCATTTCACTGCTAAACTACAGGGTAGTTGACTTACAGATTCATGGGAGAGGCCCTCCCGGTTCCCCTGCATAGCTCCCTTCTCCCCATGCTTTGTGTAATTGTTGCTTGTGTTCTCAGTAACCTGTTCATTGTCTTCTTATACTTGTGATGTCATTCTGTTTCTACTGATGCTTCCCCCTAGAACACCATCTGGGGCAGACAGGTTTTCCACCTAACCTGCAGATCCTCACCTCCTTGATGAAGGAGTGATTGTCATTTCCACTCTACAGATGAAAACTCAAGGCCCCCAAGTCACTCAGGTCCCCAGGTCACAGAGCTTGTTAGTTGCAGGGCCAAGATGAAAGCCATGGCTATGTGTGCCTATTAAGCACTAAACTGGGGCTAGTCCAAATCCTGGTAAACCGGGCGTGATGGCACACGCCTATAATCCCAGCACTCTGGAGGCTGAGGCAGGAGGTATTCCTGTGAGTTCGAGACCAGCCTGGGCTACATAGTGGGTTCCAGGTCAGTCTCAACTACATAGTGAGACTCTGTCTCAAACAAAAAAAAACAAAAAAAAAAAAACTAAATTGTGGTGGACGTAAGGACAAATACCTCCTGGATTCTGAAGACTCAGTCAAGTGCCACTGATCCAAAATACCAGGGACAAAGTACTTCAGATTTTGAGTTTTTAGATTTTGTAACATTTGTATAGATTATACTGGCTGAGCACTCCTGATCAGAAATCCAAAATCCAACATGAGTCAACATGATGCACAGTGTTTTGGAGTTTGGAGCGTTTCAGACTTCTTATTTCTTGGATTAGGGATGTTCAACCTGTGGTGTTTTTTTTTTGTTTTTTTCTTTTTAAGGATAACATAAAAATATTCCATTAATGATGTTCACATCAACTACAGTGTAAATGATAATGCTCATATGTTAGGAAAATAAAATTTATCTCAATGGTTTCTTTTTACTTTTAAAGACTTGCCTACTAGAAGATTTCAAATCATGTATGAGGCTCAAGTCATATTTCCGATGGACAGCCAAGATCTACAGCTCTAATCTCTTCACTTAAGTGTCAGCAGACCTGCAATGGTGTCTTCATTAATTACAATAAAATGCGGACAGTCATCCAATTTAGAATTCCCTCTCATGCTTTCTGAAGTTCATTTGTTATGAAACAAAAACAGTAGCCCTTTAATCTAGCCACATACATTATGAAGGCCACTGTGAAGGTGCCTCTTAACGCAGTGAGAGCCAGAATCAGCCAGGAAGTGACAGGAACCCAGCCTGAACTCCTGTGAGCAAAGGAACAGAGGCGGTGATGGGCTGGAAGAATCTCGCGATAGCTCGCACGCGGGAGCTGAATGAGCAGTGCCGGAGATGCGCCTGCATTTCCTCTTCCTGTCTTCCTCCAGTGCCCAGGGGCTGGCAAGGTGGCAGCCCCCAGGCCTGCTTCCTCCCAGTTTCATCACCAGAGTCCAAGTCGTGTGTACCGGCTTCCAGCAGGACACCGTGAGCCTGTGCTGACCGTGTGTGGGCCCCTTGGGGGTCACTGGTGAGTGTCGGCCGCTGGCCCAGCTGTATCAAGGGCTCACCCAGGTGAACAGCTGGGCAGGTTAAACCTCCACGAGCACCGAAGGACTGAAGCCAGGGCAAGGGTATTTCCCAAATCAAAGGGCAATCTTTCTCGGGGAGAGGACGTGTGCTGGGAAAACAGAAGGACAAAGTCACAACGACTTACTGCGTGCCATCGTCTTCTCCGTAGGAACAAATATGCAAAATTCTAAAATTCTTGGTTAAAGTTAAGACTCCAAGTTATTGGAAAAATTCAACGGAAATATTAGAAGCCAGTAGAAGTCTTCCTGTGGGTGGCAGATGGAAATAAGCAGACTCAGACTGGAATGACCTTTCAAAAGCACCTGGTTCTGGCCAATAGCAGGAGGTTCAAGACCACAAGCACTGACCACAGACACCAAGCAAGGACCGCATTTGACTTCTTATCACAGGTGGAACAGTGCTGCTGTGAATGTAGTGAGCACTAACCATACGGAACATTGAATTAAAAATCACTCTGCTCTACTAGATGGCAGTCTCATCTGGGTAATATAATCTGCGGAACAACGTACCCCTGAACGATCCCTTGAAGAGGAGCAGAAAGCTTTCCGTTCATAACAAAAAGACCTTATTAGAGAAGATGTTTGTTGGCTTCTACACAATAAGATGTGCTCCCTCTTCGCTGGGTGTCAAAGCCCCGTTTTCAGCCTTGTGCTGTACAGCCATCAGTGCGCCTTGCCAGCACCCCTGGCCTCTTCGAGCAGCGCCTCCCTTTGTCTCTGTGTCATGGCAGTCACGTTTGTTCACATTTCATTAAAATTGAGAACACTGGGCTTCGGGACCCCGAGCATACTTAGAGTTGAAAATGCAGACACTAAGGGGATCTTGGAGTAATTTGTAAACCAATCTATCCATGCCCTGAGAACTCGGTGAATATGCTGGGATATAATTTATACCCATCCTTCATAAAGAGATAGCTTTAAAAGTATGAACTCACATCAATTATTCACCCTTTCCTTTATTTCTGGAAAGGTGATGCGTGAGCTTACCCTATTATTTTCTCTCTGGCTGCTCTGTTTCACCAAAACAAAGAGGTGAAACTCTAACTTTCCAGGTAGTCGGCGGGGTCTCCCCTAAAAGGGAGGGGCAGAAGCGCTGCCATTCGTTAGAGTGCGGGAGCACTGTAAAAATAGGTTCGGGGCTGCAGGAGCACCGGTGAGGAAGGGTTAGCACAGCGTTCCCATCCTGGGTCTCGCTCCTCCCATCCACTGTGCCCCCTGGAAGCCAAAGATGGGCTCGGCGAAGGCCTTTCAGGAATGGCCTTCGGGATGACTCTGTCCGAGGTGTGGCATGAGCGAATCTTGGGGGTTGGCTTTGTATTGGTCCTCGTTAAACGGATGTTCTGATTTGGAACAAATTGATGCCTTATGCAAATCTTCAAAACTTAGTTCTGTAGCGTACTAGCCCCTGGGATGAAGTTCAGTAGAGACATTTTAAAACGCGGTGAGAGCGGCCGGGGCCATGTTTTTCCCTTCTGGGAGCTTTCATGTTTAATTAAATCTGTAAATTACACATTTTTACCCTGCTCATTGTAAATCCCAGCCAACTGGTACCTTGCCTTTCTGGCACCCAAAGTGAAGCTACAAGCCTGGCTTTGCAGGCGATAGTGACTCATTGCTCCAACCAAGGGGAGCAGAGAAATCACACACAGGCTCTGCCTGGCCTGCAGAGCACAGAACTTCATTTCTGGAGCCTGAGTAACTTCTGGCTAAATCCGGCGGTGGGGTTTATTTTAAAGGGGCCGCCGCAGGGTTCTGTGGATTTGACTGTCCGCAAAGACCGTTGAGATCCCTGGGGACCGCTCCTCCATAGTCCACGGCAGCAATGGTGCTGACGGTCACGAGAATACAATATCCACCTCAAAATTACGTTGAATGGTTCTGTTCCATTTAATCAGTAAAAGCAACCAGAGATTTTAGCATTAAAATCCTACATTAAATTTTTCAGTACTAATTCCAATCTTTCGCCTATTCTAGAAGATCAGAGAAGTTCTGTCCTGAGCCAGGTTCCACAACTTTGCCTTGATTTGAGGGGGGGTGTCTGGAAAACAAGTAATTTGTCTTTATCTCACACTATTGTAGTCAGGGTTTTGGCAAGGGCATGCATTAAGTACAGGACACATAGTTTATAGGATTGGTTTATGATAATTACCCGAAAAGTCAAATGCAAAGGAGTGCAAGAAATTAACCACACACCAGGGGCCCAAAGAATCCAGCTGAGAGCCTGGATCTTAGCAGTTTTCCACACAAGTCCAGCTGAAGGCCTAGAGTCCAAGGCAATGTCCTCCTCGCGTCCAGCCAGTGGCCTAGAGCCCACGGCAATGTCTCATGCTTATCTGTACTGAGGATCTGCACCTGGAAGGCCCAAAGACCAGTGGTGGAAGCCAGAAAATCTATGCGGGTGAGAAGGATCAGGCTGAGGGATCCACAATGGAGCCAGGCAGTGGTGGTCACGGTGAAGATCAGAGCTCCCCTGACAAGAACAGCAGACATTCCGAGGGACAGAGAGGCCCCGAGCTCCTCCTCTCATAACAGCATAGTTTACATCAGGAAAACCATCCACAGCAAGCTTCTCCTAGAAAATCAACGGGCAGGATCTTCCCCTCCAGTTCCCTTTCTATGGCTATTGGTAACAATCCTCAGGTGGATCCTCCATGCCCAGACCACGCTCACTGAGTTCAGCTGGGTGTTACAAGCTGACCCTTAGCCCTCCACACAAGCCAAAACAAGAAATACTTTGGTTTTAAATATGTGAGAGGTTTCTCCTTATAATCAAGCCCTGAGCCAGTGGATCTCAGTGAGCAGGCATTTCGAGGGTGGCATTCTCCATCACATTCCTACCTCATGGCCTTTGCACACCTGCTCTCTCTGCCTGTGGCTCCCTCCTTCCCATGCCTACTTCTCTGGGTGTCTACTTCTCACCATTGCTCGGTTCACTTTCATGTCCAAGACACTGCCCAGCTAGCTTTAGTGTGCAAGGCCTACTCGGTCCTGCTTGTGAAAATTATACTTTGTCCATCAAGCAGGTACACGGTCTTCATGCGGCCAGTACTGCGAGATGAAGGGAGCTCCAGAGCCGGCTGTGCTCACATGTGGTGGGTCCTCTGCAGATGTCTGGTGAAGGAATTAGTCTGTTCACCAATGTTCCATAGTCTTGAAGCAAAGGGTTCCAGTTTAGAACTCACTGGAAAATAGATCCCAGACATGCCTTGGAGGCCAAGACAGAGCTTGGCTAAAACAAGGCTAACTCCGGTCTTATGGTCAAAAGCTTCCAACCTTTACCCAGGCTTTGATGACCTCTGCCAAGTGTATCAACCCTTCTAGCACTGCTTCCAATACAGCCGTGGAAACTGGGCGGATGTGGGCGCCCAAGGCAGCCAACCTTTGCGAAGGCAGCGGTGATCTTCGGCTCCTCAGTGGCTCTCATTGTCAGGGCTGGCTCTGCTGATTTCCTGGGTCACTGTGCAACGCCACAATTAGTCATAACAGACAATTCAGCACCTGTCCTGAATTTATTTAGTTAGTTCAGTGGTTAGACAGCTAGTTAGTGATTCTAGGGATTGAACCCAGAGCCTTCCCACTGAGCTACGTCCCAGCTCTTTTTATTTTTTATATTGTGATAAGGTCTTGCTAAATTTCTAAGTTGCCCAGGCTAGGCTGCATCTTGCAGTTCTCCTGCCTCACCTTCCTAGAGCTCTGGAATTCTAGGTGTGTCCCACCGGGCCTTGGTCTTTTAGATGCATGCTTTGGCCAGATCCAGTGGCCACAGTAGAGGAAGAGCCTGTGGGACAGGAGCTGAGGACTTGGATCCATGTGAACACACCGCCTGGTGAGCTTCCTCGGCCACAGTCCCCGAGAGCCTTGTGCCTGGGCACTCGGGCAGAGGCTGAGACACAGCTTCGGCAGCCTCAGACGCACCCTGCTCTACCAGTGGCCTCTTGCAGAATGGTCACACAGACGGGCAAGTTTCTTCATCCACCAGAGGTCAGCTGAAAACTCACACTTGGAATATTCACACAACCAGACTATTGCAGTGCCTTCCTTATTCCCTCTCCGTTCAATCAAATGATCAAACGATAGGCAAAATGGGTGAAATGGTGGACTCAGAGCCTCAGCCCATCAGTGAGCTTGACTTTAGATTTTTCTCACTTCATTGCTAATGTTCAGATTGCTTCAAAGGTGACTCTATAATTTTTATTCATTTAGCAAATAGGCTCCCAAATTCCCTTCAAGAGAAAATTGTTTATTTATTGCAGTTTTTATTTTTATTGGTGCATGTTTATGGGACATAATGATTGCTCTCCTTTTGGCGAGTCGGTACAAGCACATAACACACCTCACTGTAGTTCCATCTCCTTTGTCTTCCCTTCTCCCCTCTCTCCATCCGATTCCCTTCCATTTGAGAAACATCTATTTCCCTGTGTGGGGAATAGACTTACTTTTTATCTTGCTCTTTATTTATATTTTGGTTTTCTCGTATAGGAAAACCGTGTGATACTTAAGCTTCCGTGACTGATTTATTTTGCTTCACACTATGGTCTGGAGGCACAGCCATTTTCCTGCAGATGACTCAGGGTTATTCTTCCTTATCTCAGAGTGGTGCCCCATTCCATGTAAATGCCACGGTTATTTTTTGTTTTTTTGGTTTTTTTTGGTTTTTTGAGACAGGGTCTCACTGTATAGTTGAGACTGACCTGGAACTCACTATGTAGCCCAGGCTGGTCTCAAACTCACAACGATCCTCCTGCCTCAGCCTCCTGAGTGCTGAGATTACAGGCGTGCTCCACCACGCCCAATCCTGGGATGAATCTTGCTTTTCTTTTGTTATATGGGATTGCTTTTGCTATTCTGGGTCTCTTCTGATTCCACATAAATTTTAGGATTGTTTTCTCTAGATCTGTGAGAAATGCTGTTGGTATTTGGGTATTGGGATTGGTTAAATCTGTGTATCAGTTTTGGAAATATACCCGTTTTGATTATATTGGTTCTGCCCATCCAGGAACAGGGGCTATCTTTCCATTTTCTGATGCTTTTTATTTTCTCGATTTCCTTTTTCAGAGAGATACAATTGTCATTGTAAAGGGCTTTCACTTTCTTAGTTAGGTTAGTACCTAAGCATTTAATTTTTTTATGCTGTTTTCAGTGGTGTTGTTTTCCTAATGTAGTTTTCAGTGGGCTCGTTATTAGTCTATAGGAATGCTATTGATTTTTATGTTTATTTTGTATCCTGTTACATTGCTGAATTTGGTAATCAGTTCTAGGAGTCTTTCAGTACAGTTCTTTGGAGACTTGTAAGTAAAGGTAATGTCATCTGCAAATGATATTTTGATTTTGTCCTTTCATATCCCTTTTATTTCTTTCTCTTGCCTGATTGCCCTGCCTAAGGTTTCAAGGCCTATGTTGAACAAGTGGTGACAATGGACATCGTTATCTTACTCCTGATTTTAGAGGGAGAGCTTTCAGTTGTTTTCCCTCAGTCAATACAATGTTAGCAGTAGATGCTCATAAATGGTCATTACCAGATTGAGATAAGGTCCTTTTTTATTTTTTCCATACCAGGAATTGAACTCAGGATCTTGTGCTTGCCAGTCAAGCACAGTGCCACTGACCTAAATCCTTGACCCATAGAGATAAGGTCCTTCTATACCTATTTTCTTCCAGATTTCTATCATGAATGGAGGCTGAATTTTGTCAGACTTTTTCTGCATCTGTTGAAATGGTCATGTGATCTTTGTTCTTGATTCTGTGTATGTGATGAATTACTTTCATTAATTTGCAAATATTGAAACATTCTTGCATCCCTGGGATGAAGCCCACTCTATCATTGTATATCTTTCTGATGATTTGTTGCATTCTGTTTGCCAGGATCTTGTTAAGGATTTGGCATCTATATGCATTAGAGAAATGGGCCTATAGTTCTCTCTCTCTCTCTCTCTCTCTCTCTCTCTCTAGTTGGATCCTTGACTGGTTTTGGGGTCAGAATAATGTTAGCTTTCAAGAATGATTTGGAATTATTCCTTCCATCTCAATTTCATCAAAAAGTTTGAAGAGGGACCGGGAATTTAGCTCCTTCCTCCCAAGTGCAAGTTGCTGAGTTCAATCCCCAGTACAGTCAGGAAAAAAAGCCAAAACCCAAGATCAAACCAGAACCACTACAAGCCCTTATAGTAGGGACAATCTGCCGGGCCATCTCCGATCAAAGGAGAGAGAGCAATATGGCCTGGACAGGGAGCATCTTTTATGGGGGCTGGGAGGGATTGACAGAAGCTGAGGTGGGGCTGAGTGAGGTAGTGGGTAGGGATTGGAAGAGCCTGTGACGTTACTAGGAGGGGCTTGTGACATCACTAGTAGCTAGGAGGTAGCAAGTTTCATGTTACTCTTTTGGCGGAAAAAGGGGCATGGTGGGAAGAAGAAGGCTATCCTTTGGTGGGAGAAGCCATATTTTTAGGTGAGAAGCAGGGCATTATGGGAAGGAGAAGGCTGTTATCTTATGTAGCAGCCATCTTAAGGTTAGGGAAATCTAATAAGTACCACCAAAAAAAAAAAAAAAAAAAAAAAAAAAAAAGTTTCAGGAGTATTGGGGTAAGATCTTCCCTGAAGTTCTTAGAGATTCAGCTATTAATCTTTCATTTTTTCTGAGTTCTTCAGTTGTCTGGCATATGTGTTTGTGAAATAGTTGCTAATAATTTTCTGGATTTCAGCAGTGTCCATTGTGATTTCACCTTTTTCATTTATAATTGCCTTAATTTGTTTTCTTTCTTTCTCCCTTTTATAAATTTCTGCTCTGATCTTTGCGATTTTTTTCCTTGTACAAACCTAGGTTTGGATTCTTCTTGTTTTTCTAAGACCTTGAGATGCATCATTAGGCTATTTATTTCAGGTGGTCCTGTTTTTCTGATGTGTGCATTCACCACTATAAATTTCCTTCATAAGACTCCTTTCATGGTGTCCCACAAGTTCTGGTATGCTATACTGGCATTATCATTGAATTCTAGGAATTGTCATTTCTTTCTTAATTTTCTCTATGACCCCGTTGGTCATCCAAGAGTATGTTATTTAGTTTCCGTAGGTTTTTTTCATATTGATTTCTAGTTTCATTGCACTGTGATCTGATAATATGCATGGTAAAATTTCAATTCTTTTGTGTTCACTTAGGCCTGCTTTATTAGCTAGTGTGTGGTATATGTAGGAGAAAGTACCATGTGTGGCCAAAGAATGTGTATTCTGTTGTGTTTGGGTGGAACGCTATACATATCTATTAAGTCCTTTTGTTTGAAGGTTTGGTTAATTTCTAATATTTATTAACTTTTTATTTAGTTGACCTGTCTTTTTGTGATAGTGTGATATTTAGGTTCTTCCACTATAATTATACTGATGTTTATCTCACCTTTTAAGTCCATAAAAGTTTGTTTTATGAAGTTGCATGCACCATGGTTTGATGTATAATGCTTATAATTGCTATCTCTTCCTCCTGAATTTTCCCTTAACAAATATGTAATGTCCTTTTTTGCCTCTTTTGATCAGCTTTAGCTTGAAATCCACTTTATTTGAAAACAGGATAGCCATTCCTGCTTGTTTTGTGGTTTCCATTGCATGGAATTTTGTTTTCCACTCTTTGATTTTCAGACTATACATTTACTTCTGTATTAAATGTGTTTCTTGTATACAGCACACCACTGAATTTTGTTTCTTGACCCATCTGCTGTCCTGTGTCTTTTGAACGATGAGTTGAGTCCATTTGCATTGATAGTTATAATTGATAGGCGTTGACTGATTCTCGCCATTGGATTCATTTCCTGTTGCTGTTTTGCGTTCTTTCCCTTACACTTGCAAGCCCCACCTGATGTTTTCATCTCACGGGACCTTTTGGCCTTGTCAGCTTCATTGTCTCTGGAATATCCTTGAGAATTTTGTGGAGTGTTGATTTAGTAGTTGCAAACTTGTTTAGGTTTTCTTTATCATGGAACTATCTCAATTTTTCATCAATTTTGAATGATCATTTTATAGGCTATGACAGTCTGGCTTTGAAGTTGTTTTCCTTTAGAACTTGAAACACTTCTGTTAAATTATTTTTCCAAGTCTGAAAAGTTTTCTGATATTACTTGTGCAGACAGGTTTTTCTTAATGCCCTGTGTGCTATCTTCTGATTTTTCACTAATTCCATTTACTCCTCTATTAGTCCTCTTTGAGTTATCTAGGAGCTGTTGGATCATTTTTCATGTTCCCTTGTTTTTAAGGTATCTCTCATGAGTTAATTAATTATTGACCACAGCCCTGACACTCTTGTCTTCAAATTGGCCACTTCTGCTCCCCCATGTTTTTAATCGCATGTTTAATCTCCTGAATTTCTATTTGGACTTTCTTATGGACTCTCATTCTTTTCTATGCTGGGAATTCATGTTTTGCTTCTCTTTCTTTAGCTGCTCTTGCTGTTTATTAGTATTTTGTCTAGACTTGCTGATCATTTATTTCACTCGAGTTATCATCTGGTTAACTATGTCAATTCACCAAACAGCTTATTGAGCTGTTTTACCTCCACGGATACACTTTCAGACCTATCTACTGATTTCCTCCTTCTCAGTGCCCCCAAGCCAGTTTGGGTGGAGTTGGCAGCTTTAGGACACATTTTTGTTGCCTTTTCATGTTTCTGGGATTTTTGTTTGTTTGGTTTTTATGCTGTTGTTTGCAAATTATTTGGCCCAGTACCCCATTCTTCAGGAGCAAGTCATAGTATTATTTATGACCCCCCCAGAGGATCCAAATATTGGCATGGGGGGAACCAACTGTCAGCCACTACTATGATATCTCACCTATAGTCGTACATTCAGCGGCAAACATAGCATCAAACATCCACTGGAAAGTGACAAACTCAAGAAACCACTCATGAACAGGTTATAATAAGAAGAAAGATGACTGTGACTTCAGTGAAGACAGTTAGCAGACCCTTGTGTGGTAATTTAGACCACGAATTCTTGCTGAACGTAGGCAGCAGTGCCAGAATGCAAAATACTACTAGACTAGATGCTTTCTTCTCCAGAACCATGCTCTCTGACAGTTACACCCACCAAACTTGGCCACCCACAAAAGAATACAGGCCCCACGATTCCCTGGTCTGAGCTAGGCCTCCAGCGGGGTCCCAGGAGACCCCTGTTTTGGGCTCACCTTCTCCATGCCTGTGTCAAGGCTGTGTCTGGCAGGTGTCCATGGTAGGGTAGCACTGCAGTCTCGAAGAGACACTCTCCTCCTGCATGTTGGTCTCTTCCTTGAGGAGGTCCATCTACTTCTGTCACCTCAATGGCCCTGTGCCGTGAAGAACCCAGAGCAAGGGCTACATAGCTGGGATGGGGGTCCTCCTGGCTCAGTGCAGGCCCTGGGCAGGCCTCAGCACTGGCATCAGCTGGGGTGGGACCTCAACTCTGGTATTTCTCTGTTGATTTTCTGTCTAGTTGATCTATTTGTGCAGTGTGGTATTGAGGTCCCCTGCTGTCTTACACTGATGTTTATCCCATCTTTTCTGGCTGGCAGTGATTGTTCTATGGAATTAGGTGAGTCCTTGTTTGTTGTATATGTGTTTAATTGTCATCTCTTTCTGTTGGATTGTTCACTTAACCAATATGTCATGACCTTTCTTGCCTCTTCTGATCAATTTTGGCTTAAAGTCCAGTTTGAAACTAGGAGAGCTGCTCCTGCTTTTTTGGGGGTCCCCATTACATGGCATATTTTCCATTCTTTGATTTTTAGTCTCTGAGGTTTTTGTTGGCAGGGATTAAATCCATTCCTTGTATACAGCATACTGCTGGATTCTCTTTCTTGATCCATTCTGCCAATTTCTGTCTTTTGATTGGGGAATCGAGGCATTTGTGTGGAGAGTTATTGCTGAAAGATACGGACTTATCCTGTCGTCATCTTGTTTTCCCGTGGTGGATTCCCTTTCCTTCCCTCCTGCTTAACTGCTCACCCTACCTGACATATCATTCTCCTCGACCCTTTGGCATTATTAGCATCGTTGTCTCCTTCTAGGATATCCTTGAGAATTGTTTGGAGTTCTGGCTTGGTGGTCATCAATTTCTTTAGGTGCTTGTTATAATGGAAATATCGTATTTCTCTGTCCATTGTGAAAGAATTTGAAGGCTATAGCAGTGTGGTTAGGGATTCGTTTTCCTTTAAGACTTGAAACACACACACACACACACACACACACACACACACACACACGTGAAATGCGTCACTCCCGGCTCTCCTGGCCTTTAAGGCTTGAGAACTTTTTATCTTTGCAAACATTTACCACTCGAAGTGTAGGTGACACAGCTACGGACAGAGCAGTGAGCTTCACCTTCCTGGAAGACAGCACTCAGTGCCTTGTCCCACTAAAAATGGTGGGACCAGGGCACGCTGCTCTTGGCATGAAAAACTTAAGCACTGTGTCGTCACCTTGCACTCCACACCTTTGGACCACACTCTTCTGTCCCTTCTTCACTTCCTCTCTATTCTTTTCCTTAACAGTCTGACTAGTTCCTCTCCTGCCTGTCGGGACTGTGTTGATTGGAAGCATCTGCTCCTTTGTCCTTGCCAGCATGGTCTCTTTTAGGCATCCCCTGCTCCAAGGTCAGAAGTTGTTTGATTTGTTCTTCTTATGATTTCATATTCGTTTCCTCATAAAAATGACACAGGCTCATTATAAAGATAAATACCACAGGATCTAAATACAGACGATAGATTTAAAATCGTACCTGTCCCCCATGGTTAATACTTAAATCTGTGTCTTTCAGGGCTTTTTTGTTTACTTTTTTTTCCTTCTGTGAGTACGTATATATTCACCAAGAAATTTCTATAAATCAGGTAACTTAATAATGTTCTGTAACTTTGTGAAAACATCTCGGTCATATATTATGGAAGTATTTGGATGATAGCAAAACCTACATTTCCTGAGTTTTTTTAGATGCAAAATTATCTCACATAATTCTCAAAACAGCAGTATGGGGCAGTTATTCCTAATGTCCCCATTTTATAAATGGTGGAGCACAGTCTTGGTGATTTTAAGTGACTTGCCTGGTACCACATAACTAGGAAGAGTTGACCTAGAATTTGATCTCCAGCAGTTGGACTTTAGAATCTAAGTTCTTCGGGCCAGTCCAAGTCAGAGTCCGGAAACCTACCTCTCACTCTTCAGATTCGTGCATGAAGTATGATTTTAAAATATGCTCAACGCTTTACCACAGTAAAAATGCCTTGGCACCAATTCCCCTCAAAGTACTCCCCTTGGTTTAAACACACACCCCGTCGTTCTGGCCACTTTCTGGAGCAGTTCTGACGTCCTTTCATGGATGTCTTCAGTTACACTCTTGCAGCTGCCTCAATCTCCTGAATCGATTCAAAACGTTTGCCTTTCGTGGTCATTTGACTTTAAAGATCCAGAAGTCACACAGTGCCGGATCCGGTGAACAAAGTGCACGAGGGCCCACTGGAACGCTTTCCCGAGCCTCCCTTTCTGTTGGATGGGAGCAGCATTCACTGTATTCTTGATCATGCATCGGAAAGACACTCAAGAAAGGGAACTTCAAGAACTGCTTCCGAAAGTGGCAATCATGACATGACACATGTATTCAGAGGCAAGGGAAGTGTTTTCAGGGAGATTGATGGCAATGCATCTTTTACTATAACGACTTTGTTCCATGTGAATGTTCCCTGGACACTGGTTGCCCCGGGCATGGCTGATTCCCTCCATGCTCGCCTTCTCCTCGAGGAAGAGCCTGTTCCTCGTCCTCTGCTGAGCGTCCTGCAGTGAACTCTGCACTGTGGCCACTTCCCACGCTCCTTTAGTCCCGTTCTGGCTGTAGACTCTGCATATTTATTTCCCTTCCCTGACAAATGGATTTGAGGGGAAGGGGGCTTTGTACAATTTGAGAATCCTAGTCACGAGGTCTGTAAGTCCTGTTCCCTTAGAAATAAGCAAACTTAAGAAAAATGGTTTCCTTTTTTCCCTCCTGCTCTAACTTTGACTTTGCTCCCTCCTCGCCCAGTTCATGGTCTCCTTCTGAACTTTCCTAGCAGTGCCGTGGGTGTGTCCCTGCAGCCCTTAAATTCTTCTCCTGAGAAAGAGAAACAGGAAAGTGTCATTCTCTGCTGGCTGGAGTGGGGAGGCTGGTGGGGAGACTGGGGACACGAGAGCTACAGCAGTGGGGCTGGGTGTGCATTCAGGAAGCCAAGCTAATGGGCCTCCAGGGTCTGTACCTCATCCGGATCTCAGCACACCCAGCCCCACCAGCCCTTGCTGTGTGAGGCTCTGTCTGACCATGCAGCCTGAGGCCTGTGGCCAGCAGAAAGCATTCTGTGCTTCATTCCTGTGGAAGGAAGTGGAACATCAGTCACTAGAGACTTTGGAGAAGGTGGCTCTGTGACTGCCTTGGGGCAGAGAGCTCCAGGTCTAGCACAAGGCACCATGCCTATCTTCTAGTAAATGGAAATTTAGCTGCAGCTACTAGGTCTCCGCTGAATTCCATTTCTGGGACTCACCCAGCAGTGCTCTTAAAGTAGCACTAACCACCGAGCATGCACAGCTGACTAGGCAGAGTCTCCATTAAGATAAGGATGTTGAGCAGGAAGAAGTGATAAGACAATGAATGTGAGCTACAGCCAGCCAGCAGTGGCTGCCCAAAGCAATATGTACACAGAAAGATTCTGCAATGACTTCTACACTCAGAGAAAAAGAGCTCTGCAATCAGCTAGTGATGTCTGCAACAGCACCAGTAAGAAACATGGTGGTATGTGTGACGAGCATGTGTCATGACAGATTGGAGAGTCGTGTACAACTACAGTATAGGTTCAGCACCATCACGTTCTGGTAGACCTGTGACTAATTCATTTACTTTTCAGCCTCAGTTTTCCTGTCTACATAATAGGAATTTAACTTCTTGTTTATTCTTGCAAAAATCCAGTTCTGATCAAGGCGTCTGAATAAAACTTGATAAATGCAAGCTATAAAGCATACAAATAAGATTTGTGGCCAGGCGTGGTGGTGCACACCTGTAATCCCAGCAGTCGGGAGGCTGAGGCAGGAGGATCGCTGTGAGTTCGGGACCAGCCTGAGCTACATAGTGAGTTCCGGGTCAGTCTCAACTGCATAGTGAGACCCTGACTCAAAAAACCAAAAAAAATAAATAAATAAATAAAAAAGACTTGTGGTACTGTAGAAATGTCACAGGTGCCCATGGATAGAGCAAGTGTATGTAAAGATCCTCTTGCTAAATTTAACAGTGACTTTGGAAATGATTTCTCTGCCTGTCTATTCTTTCGACCCGATTGGTTTTATTGTTGCAGGTGACAGTGCCCTCAGTTTTAAGGTATATCTTGCCATCAGTGGAAATTGGGGGTAGGCCCCAGACTTTTACCTTGACTGGTGATTTCTTCATTTGCAAATCTGATTTGGCAGTAGCATACTCACTAGAAGCTAAGATGTGACGCTTACCTGGTGGTTACACTGTTGTGCCTTTGGGTGTATTATGTAATGGCTCTAAGGCTCAGGGTTCTTATCAAATGGGCATATATATTATCAGATTATCATGAGATCTATTTAGATAATTCAGTCTTTGTGAAAGGGATATAGAAGTGCAATTTTAAGATATTAATATCATAATTAGTCTTTTCAAGCACATGGCTTCTGAATTTAGTTGAACTGGAAGAATAATTGAAAACAGATGTCAAGATGACCCAAGACTAACAAGAGTGGTAGGAGTTACCTTTTTCCCAGCTTCTCTTACCAGCAGAAGCTGGACTAGTCCCCATTGTAGCAAATGAGGATTGGCTTGCCAGGAAAATGTGGGATTCCCAGTGAACTTTACCTCTCACCAGCAGAAGCTGAACTAGTAGTCCCCATTGTAGCAAATGAGGATTGGCTTGCCAGGAAAATGTGGGATTCCCAGTGAACTTTAATCTTGATTCCTGACAAACAATAAGTGGAACATACTTCCAATGAAGAGTTATTTTCACTTATCTGAAAAGTCAAACTGATTGTTGCTAGGGTTCAAATGTGTCTACACAAGTTTGTGTGTTGCAAAGTTAGCCCCAAATGCAAGGATCCGCACCCAGAGGGAGCCCGCGGGAGATGGGCAGGGCTCCATGAAATCACGGCAGTAGCCCCACACTGGCGGGGTGGCTTTATGAAGAAGGAAGAGACCCAAGCTAGCATGCTTGCCCTGTCTTGCGTGTGCTGCCCTCTAGCCACACGAGGGCCCCATGCCAGCACCCTGCTCTGGGACTGCCAGCCTCCAGAACAGAGCCATATGAACTTCTATTCTCCCAAATTGCCTGTCCTCATTATAGCAATACAAGATGGACTGAGATGATGGGCCTCACTTTCCTCCTCCTCACTGGTTGGCGGCTCTAACCTAGGAGTGCTATGGAGCCGTGAGTAGAGTGCACACAGGAAGCAATCAGTGAGGGTGAGCAAGTGGAGGCCGTGCAGCGCAGTGCTGGGGTGCGGGCCCTGGAGCACCAGTCCCCCAGGGTGCTTGCTAGCTGGGTTTGAGGCCAGGATGCTTCGCTTCCCCTGCGATGGCTGGGGTAATGACGGAGGGGACGCTGTGGAGGTCTGGGTCAGCACCAAGACCGAGCGGGCTCACAAATGGCGGTTCTGGTACTGGGGCTGTCATTCCTGCGCACATCTGTCTGACTGACCCTGAGACTCAGGCATGATTGCTTGTTGTAATGAAGGTTTTCGGCCCTGTCATCTAACAAAAAGGTTTCGGGCAGCTAGGACTCTGGCCATCACCAGCGCTCAGAGCATTCTGCAAACTCTGGAGGACATGGCCTACCATTACGTGACATCACGGCACATGGTGTCCATAAAAGCACACAAACATGGGAGCACCTGCTTAGCCATCGCCAGCTCAGAGCATTCTGCAAACTCTGGAGGACATGGCCTACCGTTACGTGACATCACGGCACATGGTGTCCATAAAAGCACACAAACGTGGGAGCACCTGCTTCTCCTTCACTTGTCCTCACACCCTCTGGGCATTGTGCTTCCGATGGGCAGAAGGGGAGTCCAAAGAGGAAGACCCCAAAAAGGCCACTCGGCAGGGTATGCAGTAGAGACTGGGACCCACACCCTAGACTTCCAAGGCCGTGATTGTTTTCTGACCTGTGGCGCTTCCTTCACTGTGAGCACATTCCTCCGCTAGAGCCGCCAGTGGGGTCCGCTCTGGCTTTTATTAAATTAAGTGTGGCGTCCGCTTCCAAAGACAATGGAAGTTCCCCCATGTTGGATTATTCTTCCTGGTTTATCCTTAAGATAATAAAAACAATTCAAAAATCTAGGCGAGAGATTAGCAAAACAAACTTTGCTGTTGTTTTCAAGCCATAGCCAGAGCAAGCAGGCGCCACATTGCTCTCAACTGCTCTATGGCTAGTGTTATCCCATCACCCTACCCCTAAGGCAAGGCCACTGCGCCTGGAGTGACCTCAGGGACCAGGCATATAATTCCTCCCAGGTCAGTCCAGCAGTTTAAATTTCCAGCTGCACACCAAACTGGCATATATTCTGTGCATCTCTTTCAGTTCCTAAAACCATTCCTCGTATTGTGTCTCTCGATCACCATAATAAACAATATGACCATCCCTGATTTCTTTCCACTTTAAAAAAAAAAAAGGTCCTAAGATGTTTATGGAAAAAGCTGGGTTTGGAGACTGTAAACGGAAAGTGCTTTGAAAGGCCAGGCAAGCGTCCAAGCTGACCTAAGGCCAGAGTCTCTACCAAGCTCAGGTCTCTGACCCAGCGGTGTAAGAGGAGCTCACAATGGGTGGGTGTCGTGGAAGAGTTTCCCACCCCTCCTTAGCCAGCCCTTCGTGGGGGCAGAGGTGGGGAAAGGGCAGCAGAAGTTCTTCATCCTTTCTAGGGAAGACCTAGCTGCTAACCACAGCAGTAAACTGTGTAACAGGATGGGAAAGAAGAGGCAATAAAATTTTTTCATTTTAAACACACGCAGAGAGAATTGGAGACAAAAAGACTGGGAGGATAAATACACAATGGACATGGCGGTTATTTATATATGGATGGTTGCTCAAGATTATTTCACTTGCAAACAATGGAGTCTCACCTGAAACTAGTTGAAGTAAAAATAGAGGTGAAAACAAATATCTTGGCTTGCACAGAGAGGTCGCCAGCTCCAGGTTTTCATGGCGACCAGGCGTGGATCTGCCCTCTGCAGCAGCTTCAGGTATGAGTGACGCGTCTCCCGCTCCGGAAGCGCCGGGGCAGGTCCCAGGCAGAGGGGCGCAGCCAGCACTGCAGGGTCCCCTCCTCCAAAGTCAAGTGCATACACTTTCCACTCTGCCTTCTTCATCTACTTTTGTAAAGCTATTGTTCTCAAAATAGTTTTTAGGGAAGCTGCATTATTGTATGGTAAGGTTTAAAAGTTTGATTCTGAAAGATCTGTGATGTGGAAAAGTCTGGCACCCGGAGCCCCACACTCTGGTGTCCACGGCGCCCCCTGACCTGCGCGTGAGCTGCAGGATTCGCCGGAGAGCCTGCACCCCAGCACAGCCTGCAAAGTAGCACATTCTGTCCACGAGTCCCCACCCACTTCTCAGGAAATCCACCATAGCGGGCACAGCTGGCACAGCTGGCAGCCATCTCTCACGCACAACGCGAGTGGGATCCCCAAACGCAGGCCCCATCTAGGAGACGTCTGCAGCTGCCCCCGGGAATCCCCCTCCAGTCAGTGACTAGAGGCCAGGAGAAGGTCCCTGAAGATGCCTGGGGTCCGACTGTGTGCCCGGCCCATCTCCTCCCCACACACCGTGACAAGGCGGTGTCACATTTCTTGGCACTATTGCCTTTTAGAACTGGAACAACGGAGGCTTTGGGGAGTAGGTGACTTGCGGAACTTAGGGACTAGTTGTAATGTGTGAGGCCACCTGGATCTCGGTAGGCACTGCTGAGAAGCAGAATTAGGCTGCTGGCTTGACTTCATGGAGACACATCAAGGTTGTTCCAAAATCCAGGCACATGGCAACTTTGTTGGGTGCTAGCAAGTGACCTTAGGAACAAAGAAATGGAGGAAAAGTATACCCGACCTCTACCCAACAATTTGTGCCTGCAGCCTTCCTCACCAGCAATTTCTTGTTTGTTTGTTTGTTTGTTTGTTTTTTTGGTACCAGGATTGAACTTGGGTCCTTGCGCCTGCAAGGCAGGTGGCAGAACTGCTGAGCTAAATCCCTGGCCCTTTTTTTGTACCAGAGACCTAACTTGGGTCTTTGCACTTGCAAGGCAGGCTGCAGAACCACTGAGCTAAATCCCGGCCAGCTCACCAGGCTTTTTAAAGCTGACGCTGCCTGTGACTCATGATTCTCCAGGCCCCACTGGGTTCCTCAGATCACAGGGCCTTTGCACTTGCTGTTTCCTCTTCCTGACCCACTCTTCTCTTTGTCCCATTGTGCCAAGGAGGTGGCCAACAGTCCCTATTTAACCTCCTCAAAGGTCTTACTCTGAATTGAACTACAGTGTTCCCCCTGCTGCTCTCCACTTCATGGTCCCATCTAATGACTCAATAACCCGCCACTATCTGTGCCTGATTTCTCCACAGCTTTGCAGATGGTGTATTGTCCTACTTCCCTGGAGTGGAAGCTCCTTAAGAGTGAGTCCTGTCCATCTCCATCTTGCAGATGGGCCCAACCCTCAGCACTGGGATCAGTGAGGATAGCATCCTGTCTCTGCGGGCTGTAGGAAAGATGACTTTTCTCTTTCACAGACCAACTTAGGATCTGACTCTAAGTTTGGAACCGTGGAAGCCTCTTTGATGTAACATCCCACACATTACACTATGCCAAGGCTATTTCTGCTGAGCCTTGGGATTTCTATGTTTGGCATTTGGTGACATTTACAGGAATTCCTTCCATAGTTTCACCAGCTATCACATACAGTTGGATCTGTGCGTCCAGCCAAGTCACTTCTTAGAATTCATGAAACTGCTCGAGTCTGTGGACATTCTGCTATCTAATTTTTCTTCTTCAAGTGCCCATTTTACTGGGGTTACTGGGAAAACCACACTGTTGGGGGACGTGTACAGAGGACATTGTGAGGCCATGGCCACAATGCCCCAGCACCACCGCTCAGCACAGCAGCTTCTGGCTCTGTGAGGTGCAGCTGCTCCTCTCGGCCTGAGGCAATGCTCTGGGTGCCCTGCAGAGAGGGTGCGGGTGTCAGGGACCTTGTTTCTTTCCCCAGAAGAAGCCTTCAAATGCATTTTTTGGATTTTTTTCTCTAGGTCTGTGAAATATGTCATTGGGATTTCAACAGGGACTGCATTAATCTGTATAGCCATCTTGGAAGTATGGGCATTTTTACTATATTGATTCTTCCTACCCAGGAACAAGGATGCCTTTCTGTTTTCTGATATCCTCCTCAATCTCTTTTTTAATACTATATTTTCTTCCTACCCAGGAACAAGGATGCCTTTCTGTTTTCTGATATCCTCCTCAATCTCTTTTTTCAGGGTGCTGTAGTTTTCAGTGTGGAGGTCTTTTGTCTCCTTCATTAGATCGATTCCTAGATATTTCTCTTTCTTTTGGATGCTATTGTGAAAGGGATTGTTTCCCTAATTTCACTCTCGGTGCATCTGTTATTTGTGAGCAAGAAAGCTATTGATTTTTGAGTGTCTACGTTGTATCCAGCTACTAAATCTTTCAATTAAGTCTAGAAGTCTTTTGGCAGAGTTTTGGGTCTTATATGTAGAGTACCACATCATCAGCAAGTAGCAATCATTTAATTTCATCCTTTCCTATCTTTATTGCTTTTATTTCTTTCTGTTGTCTAATTGCTATGGCTAATGTTTCCAGTACTATATTAAACAGAATTGGTGATAGTGGACATCCTTGTCTTATTCCTAATGTTATCATGAAGGTTTTCAGTTTTTGACAATTTAGTATGATGTTGGCTGTTGATTTTTCACAGATAGCCTTTATCAAGTTGAGATAAAGACCATCTATTCCAATTTTCTTCAGGTTTTTTATTGTGTAAGGCTGTTGAATTTTGTTGAATGCTTTTTCTGCATCTATAGAGTTTATACTACAAAGCCACTGTGATAAAAACAGCATGGTACTGGCAAAGAAACAGACCAGAGGATCAGTGAAACAGATTAGAAGATACAGAAACAACTCCTGACGTACTCAGCTACCTCGTCTTTGAAAAAGGAGCCAATCATCCTCACTGAAGAAAAGATAGCCTCTTTAATTAATGGTATTACAAAAACTGGATTTTAACTTGTCAAAGATTAAAGCTAGACCCATATCTTTCACCATGCACTAAACTAAAATCCAAGTATATTAAAGATATAAATATTAAAACAGAAACACTTAACTTGCTGGAAGATAAGTTAGGTAGAACTCTTGAAGAAATTGGCATAGGAAAAGACTTTATGAACAAACCCTCAGTAGCATGGTAACTAGCACAAGGAATCAACAATTGGGATCTCATCTTTTTAAAAAGCATTTGCACTGCCAGAGAAATCACAAGCAGAGCAGATGGCCCACAATGTGGGAAAAAAGTTTTACCAGCTGTTCCTCAGACACTTACTATCTAGAATATATAAAGAACTCAAAAAAAATCAGATCCCTGAAATATAAAGACCCAATTCAAAAATGGGCATCTGCAATGAACAGACATTTCACAGACAAAGAAGTAAAATAAACATTTGAAAAAATATTCAACATCATTGGTCATTTGAGAGACGCAGATGAAAACAACACTGAGATTCCACCTCACCCCTGAAAGAATGGCTGCTATCAAGAAATCAACCAATAACAAATGCTGGTGGGGATGTGGGGAGAAAGGTTCCTTTCTCCCCTCTTGGTGGGAGTGCAGAATGGTGCAACCATTGTGGAAATCAATATGGAGATACCTCAAAGAACTAGGATTAGAAGTCCCATTTAACCCAGCTAATCCCCTGCTTGGTATCTTCCCAAAAGAATTAAAAGAATCATACCACAGTGATATGTGCTCACCCATGTTTATAGCAGCACAGTCTGTAATAGATAAAATTTGGAAACAGCCCAATTGCCCATCAATTGGAGGCTGGATAAAGAAGATGTGTGTTTTTGTTTTTAATAAAATGGAGTACTACTTGGCCATAAAGAATATGAAACTAGAGATATTTATAGCTAAGTGGATGCACATCGAGACCATACTCTTAAGTGAAATTAATAGGACACACGTGTAAATACCAAATAGTTTCTCTGGTGTGAAAAACTAAAAGTGTACATAAGGATCAAAATGTATCATTGATATTCTGAAATAAGAAGAAAAGGTCTAAAGGAGTAAGGGAAGTGGGAGGGGTAGGGGAAAGGTAAAAAGGGAAAAGAAAAATATGTTAAAAAGAAAAATGTGGAAACAATGTCTTCGTAAACTGGGAAGGGTGGAGGGGGTAAAGTGAGGGCTGGGGAATGGGGAAAAATAAGAACCAAGATGTCATATAAATGTACAAGATCCCAGTGATAAATGTAGCTGTATCGTATACCTAAGATGTTCCAATAAACTTAATAAAAATAAAAATAGAAAAAGAAGGCTTCAGTGCACTCTGACTGATGCTGGACTCAGTGGACAAACACTCAGCTCCCTCACCCTTGAGGTGGGCACCTCGGAGGCCCCTCAAGCCCCCCCCCCGGCAAGGCTGAGTCCCATGGTCCACGGAGGTAAGTCCGCTCGTCAATGTGCCCAGACTTGGTTGGCTTCCAGTTCCAGTCTCACTTCCTGTCTCTGCTTCTAACGCTGTCTATAAATTTGCCTCCCGAGTAAAACTGCTTGCACTTAAATCTTTATCTCAGAATCTGCTTCTGGCACAAGCTAATCTAGGACAGCCATTCCACAGCTAAGCGTGGCAAAATAAACCTAGATAGAACTGAATAAATCAATTTCCCCCACCGTGGGACCTCATGCATTATATAGGGAAGGGAGGAGGGGGTGAAGGGAAGGCAGGGTAAGGGGAGAAAATGAGAACCGAGACCTGTCATGTAAAGGTACAAGATCCCAGTGACGAATGTAACTGTACTGTGTACCTAAAATGTACCAATAAACTCAATGAGAGAAAAAATAAAAATACAAGGCATGATAAAGCTCAAGTCAGGGTTTGTGGCAGAATTTCTTTGATTTGGCCTTGGACATGGAAGAAATGGTGACCTCGTTTAACCACAGCAACAAACATCACGGAATCCATGCGCCTGAGAATAACAGGCTTCATGAGCCTTTTGCCTGACTTCTCTACCAAACATTTGCTCATCTGGCTGTACTTCCTTGGCCTGAAGCTTCCTGTTGTTGAAGGAGCTTGAATGCAAGGGCTTTGCTGCCACAGCCTCCCGCATATTCTCTGGGCAAAAATGTCTTGTGCAGATCCAAGCTCTGTCCGCACAGGGCTGGGAGGGAGGAGGTTTTCCAAGCCCTTCCTCCTTCCCAGGTTGCCCACCCCACGCGCTGCAATATAATTGAACAGTTTCTCCATCTCTTGTTCTTCCTCTTCGCAGCGCTGAAAGCCCTAGTACTAGAAACGGGCTGGTGGGAAGCGACTGCTGGGAAGGCCGGGTTTCTAAGGAGCCCCTGGGCCTTGCCTGTGGGCCTCCATCCGCGAGGGGGGCAAGTGCTGAACTGGGGGTAAAGCAAATTGATCCCTGTACTCGGGAGTGCTCTAAATGAGACGAGCCCACTTCCACAGAGAGCGTCTGGGAGGACGGGGAGGCTCGGTGGGGCAGGGCCGTGTGCTGTGGGACAACACCAAGGCTGCGATGACCTAAGTGACAGACAGGGCCCGAGCGGATGGTCTGCCGCCGCAGACGCTCACCGTTCACACCTGGCCCCTGCTACTTCGGTTGTTTCCTGACGGGGATTCAAACTCAGGTCTTGCTTCCTAACTGGAACCTTCTCTAACTGGAACTGGCATGACGTATGTGCTGAGGTGACTCATATATCTCTCAAAGGTGCTTATGTGAATTATTAGGTGGCCTTTGAAAGTATTTCAAAATATTTACAAAGTATAATGTTTTCAAAAATATTCGGAAGTTAAGTACATAGAAAAATAGCCACAAAATCCTTAACAAAATGTATTCTTTAAACTTTGTGCATCATTATTCTAATTTAAGACTAGAGCCTAAAAAGTAAAAATTTTTATTGCTAAATAATGGAATTACTAGCGATTTAATGAACTTTTTACATTCTTTTTGCATTCCCCCTAAAGGTGAACAAAACCTGCTAAAGTTCCAGGTTTCCTTCCTGACCCAACACTTAGGAGTTACTCATTTCCCTATTTCTGAAAAAAAAAAAAAAGTGTGTTATGTAGGTCCCTCCTCCTGCCAGGAATTGATCTAAGAAACTATGAAACAAGCTTTAAGAAGAGTTGAAACTTGACCCTCTGTGTGGAGAGGAAGGGGTACTTTCCTGCTCCTAGGGAAGCCAGCACAAAGCCCAGGAGTGGCCCATTTCCAGTCCTGGAGAGCGGACCGGCTCCTGACCCTCTGTGGGTAAATAAGTGGGCACAGAGGAACAGCAGCTGGATTCGTTTCACTGCGTTTCTCTGAGGCTTACTGCAAATGCTTAAGGTATATTCCAAAGTGCACTGGGCCCAGGACTAGGTTTGGATAGCACCTTGGCGTCACTAGAGAAATCATGTAGCACCTTGACTTTTGCCCCAGGGAGACCACATGAGCACCGGGGCCTGCTTCCCCTTTGCAAGGCGTTAGCCGCAAATGTGGCACCAGCCAGCTGCGGGGACCCAAGCACAGCCCTCCTGGGGATTCTCAGGGAGCACAGTGGCGCAGAATCCCCTTGGGGTCTGAAGTCCACCCTTAGGCTTCACGCATTCTTCTGCACACAGCAGATCGCAGTGTCTCCACGAGCACCTCCGAGCCTCACGAGGTGGTGAGGAAACTCCAGCGGTACTGACTCAGAATGTGGATGTGCCCACACTGCTTGAATCTGGATTAGGGTGCTCGAGCCACCCCCCATAAAAAGGCTGTATTTGTGCCATATTTTCCTTCTCCTCCTCTCCCAGAAAGAGAAGCAGCCACAGTTGTACAACCTTTGCTCCCCACCAGGTCTTCTGAGGGTGTCCCTCAGCGGGCAGCCTTCTGCTGAGTGCCCGCCATGTGTCATCTATGCAAGGACCGCAGAGGAGAGAAACCAGCAATGCCTCCAGCATGCAGACCCTTGGCAAACATTTCTGAGGTAAATCAGGGTTTGTTTGAAGCTTGAGACTGAGGTTGTGGGCTCCAGGTGGCACTTATGTGGCACTTGTGTGAGTGCGAAGTCTTCAGTGAAGCAGGCTGACCTCAGAGTGTGAGGAGCACGTTTTCTGCAGATTACTAGACTCTGTCACTCGGGGACACTGGGCAATGTCTTCCACGAGAAACTGGGGGCAGTTGTACGGCTCTCGGTGAAGGTCTTGGGGCTGGAAGAGTATGCTCCTGGGACATCGGAGATTGGAGCCGGGGGGCCCTCGGGGTGTGTAAAGGGTGTGCTGAAATGTTCCGAAACCCACGATCCCCTGCAACAGCCACGATCAACCGCTGCTTTGGAAGAATAAATGGGACAGCATTTCCGTGTGTCGGCGTAGAAAGCACACATTCAGGTGTGCGCCCAGCACCTCCGACTCCGGTATCCCGGGAAGGACCTGCAGAGATCTCCTTGGAAGGTGCCAGAGCTCTTTTAGAGAGATAAAAGGTGCACACTGAGGACTCTGAGATCAGCAGTCACTACTCTCAGTGCCTCCGTTTACACGACAATGCCTAACGCGGCGTACTTTTCTTCTGTGCTGTGTCCTTTCCTCTTTGATTCTTCTCACTACTCGAGATTCCCTGAGGCAAACTCCGTTCACCCTGGCATTGCTGCTCCTCTCCGTGGTAGCTGGTTGTCATATGAATGCCTCTCTGACAGACCAGGCCATGAGTGCTCTGCTACTGGGGAGTAAGTCCTCTTTACCCTGTGCCCCAGCATCACAGCGGCCGCAGAGGAGAGCCCCTGCATGGTTTCCGTGGGGAGGAACTGGCAAAGGAGAAACTTGGCCAGGACATCAACTGGTCACCAACTTTCTGTGGACTCAGAGAGGAGCGATGAGACCACTTGGCGGTTACCTGGGAATGGTTTGGAATGAAGCTCAGGGAGCACCTGGAAAAGGCCTGGGGAGCCTATTCGAGGTGGCAGTACAGTAATACAAATGAAACATATTCTGTACGTGGGATTCTTGCTAGAAGCAGCGCACTGGATAAAGGTGTAGATTTACAGGTCAGAAAACTCAGGTTGGGTCCTCTATCCTTATATAAAGCATCAAGGCTTTCTGAATTTTAGCAGCGTTATTCCTAGGTGGGGTAAGACCTTTATCTCATAGGATTATTAATTTGTTAGACAAGGTTTTTTTGTTTTTTGTTTCTGGTACCAGGGATCGAATCCTGGACCTTGTGCTTCCAAGGCAGGAGTGGTGCCACTGAGCTAAATCCCAGCTCTAGGCAAGTTAATATACATGAACTGCCTAGCTTGTTTCATGGCAGAGTTAGTTCTAAATGAATGTTAGTCTTTCTAATAATTAGCCAATAATTTATGTGTGTATTTGTAGCCAAATAGACTTCAACTAAAAATATTGAGTTATATTAAATCCAACAAAACTTCTGTTGGGTATCTCTTGTGTTAGGTAGTATATTATGTATAGGGTACTGAATTTAAGAAAATGAACAGTCCTATCACTGCAGTCTCAAAATATATCATGGTAGGGCGGGGGATGTAGCTCAGTGGTTCCACCTCCCACCTTCCAAGCACAAGGTCCTGAGTTTGATCTCCGCTAAAAAAAAAATATATATATATATAGATAGATAGATAGATAGATAGATAGATATAGTTACTGGAAGGGGAAGCAGATCATCAAAATATAGTGTCCTATGGGCTATTAATAGAGTTGTAAATAAGTCATGTGGCAAGATGTCTAACAAATGTCAGATGTCTGGTGGAGACCCATGCTTTGTGATGCAGTTGAGAAGTATTCTGAGGCTAAGTCCAGAGTGCTGAAAAGGTAAAGTGAGGCACAGTAAAATTTTAAAGAGTTTATTTGAGCAGACAGCAGTTCAAGAATTAGAAGTAGTTCAGAAGGCCCACTGAGGGGAGCACGAGAGGGTGTCTCTTATGGATCAGACGTGGAAGTGAAGCAAAACAAATACTGACTGTGGTCTCATTTGGTCTGTCCCATCAGTAAATCCCAAGTTACGCAAGTATGAATTTGCTTGCTGCTTCTGATTGGTGGAGCCTAAATCATGTTTTTCTTAATGTAGGCATTTATATGAAGTGACTTGTCAGGTTCACTTGGGAGTATAAATGAAGTAAGGCGAGGCCTACCAGGCTCTGTCTGCTTGGGGATTCGGCAGGCCCAGTCTGCACCTGGATCACCTTCGGCATGACTAGTGTCGCAGAAGTAGGCAGTGCTGGGTTTCACCGTGGGCTTTGTTCCTGGTCCTTTGTGTAAGTCACTCCCCATTTCTGAGCCCCACTGCCCACCAAGGTGAAACAAAGGTCGTAATACAACCTACCTTGTGAGCCAGATGTCAAAATACCCTCAGAGAGATCCCCCGAGCGGTGCTGAGCAGACAACCAGGCCCTTGCCCGGTGGCTATGGCCACCTGGCCAGCCCAGCAGGGTTGCCTCTGTTTGCTTTCTGCTCACTTAACGCGAAACTGGTACGGACAGCAGCCTCCTTCCCGAAGATTCCTTTCTAATGTATATCTTGTGTTTTTAGCAGATGAACTCTGAAAGCAGGAACTGCCTCTCCTGTGGGTTCTGTAGATCCTGAGCTACACACTGTGGGTGCTTAGTAAGTGGCAGAGATGACCTCAGAAATCAGTGTGAGTCTTAAATTGTTTTCATTCAAGGAATAAGAGTTGTGAAAACTCAAAAATTCACATATTTGAGTTCAATCCCCAGTACCAAATAAATAAATAAATAAATAAACTCACATATTTAACACTGGCATGTTTCCTAACAAGCATTTTCATTTGTGTGATCGCTTTTCTTAAACATCACAGGTAACAGAAACAACTCAGTTATCCGGCACAATAGCAATCACTTAGGAATAGTTAGTTCCTTTCACAAGCCACATGGATAAGCCACACAGTCTGCAGTGACGGTGCGGAGGGCCCTGCCTCACAGCGCTCCCACAGGCGAGTTCTCCACCCTGTGGCAGTGTCAGAGCCACTCACACTCAGTAGGAGCGCGACCTGAGTCGGGGATTGTGCTCTGTGGGTTTAGTGGGGCAGTTACTGCTATTTGTGAAGCTGGGCTTCAGCACAAGCTGCAGTTCCCAGGCAGCCGGTAACGGGGTTTGGGGTGTTGTGTTTGTGGATCTCAACATGCCTACAAAATGCCCATTCCTGAATTATATATGTGATAGTCAAGCTTTACATTAAAATAATTTTGGTTAGATATTTTTGTTCAGTTGAACATATTGCATTGCTAAGCTATGATGTTCATAACTAGGACATCCCAGCTGATATTTCAGTGAACGATAGATTTTGGGGGTATAATTCCACACACTGGGGAGCATCTATGACATGGAGACCCTGAGACCTTACCACATGTTTATGTCTGCCGAGAACTTATGCTGCATAAACCATGTATACTTAGCCAAGTTTAAATTAATGTGATGGTTTGTGTCTCATGAAGTTACAGGTGAGGCCTTTTCAGAGGTGCTGGATCCAGAGTGTGGTGCTGGGATGAAGGGTGTATGATTGCTAAATCAGTCCAAGGGTTGGCACGGCACAGTTCCGGGTGCAGTGCTAAGGGCAGTGGCCTAGACAGAGAATAAACAGACAGAAAGGAGCTGCTGTTGCCTCTGATTACTTGCTGTTTTTGTTGCCTTCTGCTTTCCATGAACTATTTTTCCCCTTCAGTGCTCCTGTTTGATGCACCCTACCTTGGAGCCAGCTGCTTATGGATTGAAACCTCTACAAACAGTGAGCTAAATAAACCTTTGCTCCTTTAACTTTGGGTGTTGGGTATTTTGTCTCAGCAACTAGAAAAGTAACTAAGACAATTAATTTCAAGGATTTCAAACTAGGTGTTTCTGGTTCCAATGCCCAAACCCCTTCCCCATTACACTTAGGGTCCACAGTCACCAAAAATGTGTGTAGTGTTTTAAGTTTATAAAATGGGAAAATATTTTGGAGGGTTTTTTAAGAACTCAACAGTGTATCTTTGTCCAGAGCTCATGATCTCTGTTCAGCTCACACTTTCCCACATACGGTCTGATTAAACAGGGCACACCTGGGTGACTTGTAAATATGAATGTGGGGCTGTCGAACCACATGATGACACAAAGTAATTTAGTACATGGAGACTGCAAGTGAGTAGTCGATCTGTAGAACAGAAACGTTCTGTGTAGTGTGTTGTAGCATGCAAATGTCCAACACCTCTTGCTTTCAGATGTTTTCAACCATCAATGGATTTCACAACTGCCTCTGGAATTAGCTCATGCTCATCAGTGCGTCTGGACACACATTGCAAAGGAATGACTGCCGTTCATTCTTAGGAGTGTGGACTGTTTCCTTTTTGGGAACTAAACTGGGAAATTAGTTGACCCATAAAAATGGACGCATATCTTCTCCACAGTTACACCCTTAATTATTTAATTTCATATCTATTGTCTACCATGAAGGGACCTTGGGGCCATCAGAGTGGACATCAGTGACTCCTCACAGATGACCCCACAGCTGGCTAGGCCAGTCAGTTGCTTGCAGAGCTGTGTTCTGAAGACTTGACAGGAATCTCCATCACCTCATTAGACACTTGTGTGACTGAGAGACTGTAATGTGGGTTAACAGATGTTCAAACTCTTCACACACACACAACTGCCATTTTCTTTGTGTCCTGATTTCATTCCTGACAAGCACTGGGTTCCTTCTGGGACTTTGTGATGGACTCCGTGCTTTGTGACAAACAATTGGGTTCCATTCAAAGCTCATGAATGAGAAAGCAAGGGGTGTTGGGCTGATCAGACACATGGTGTTCTAACTCCGCCAATCCGAGCTTCCGTATATACCATTTGCAGACAAGCAGCGTCAGAGGCTGAACACAGCACAGCTCACTGAAAAATTATTTCCTGCAAATTCTGGCTCTAGGGGAGATGGAGAAAGCACAGTCTACCCCATTTCTCCTGCCAAGTACAACCAAAGCACCCTGCTCAGAAGGCAGGGCTTCTGCCAAGGACTCTGGTAGCAGGCGGCTTGCCAAAGGAAAGCAGAGCTCTGAGTCTGTCTCCGGCTTGGGCTTGCAGGTTGCCTGGTTCCATTTAGCACATGAGGCTCAGGGAGAAAAGCTCCCCAAGAAGCCCTTGCTTCCCGTCCAGCTGTGGGAAAGGGACAGAGGGGCCAGAGCGCTAGCTCTTCTTTTGCTTTTGCTTCCCTCCCACCCCAGCCCCACTGCAGCAGAGGAGGCAACGCCCCGCACTTGGATGGGAGGGCCCTGCTCCAGGCAGAGGAACTGGGCTCTGACAAGGGGAGAGGCAGGGTCCCTGTGGATTTGCTTTTCGTTCCTCTGTCCACCTGCCTGTCCCCCGAGACAGACCCAGCTGTGGGTAGAGGAGAACTAATGTCTGTTTTCTAGCAGAAGGATCCAGACAGCAACCCTGAAAAGCCAAATAACATATAATAGGAACTATTTTATTTAGCTCAATAAACGCAAAGTATTCTCCTGTAACATGGAACCAGTGTGAAATATCCATGTGGGTATTTTAATTGTATTGTACTGAGATGTCACCATCCCTACACATGACCACCAAGCACAGGAAATGTGGTTAGTGTGGCCTGGGGGGTGCCTGGACGGGCGAGCCCACCTCTCACAGCAAAGGGTATTTTGAAATACAAGCAAGGTGTGGTCGAAAACTACAGCAAATGTTTAAATATTAACGTTTTACTGCAGTGAAAGTCACATTGCCATCCATTCCCCTCAGAGCACCCCTCCCTACATGAGCACACTCATGCCATCGCTCTTGCCATTTTCTGGAGCAGTCCTAGGAGCCCGGTTCTATGTCTTTAGTGACCTACCATGGCTGCATCGTTGCCCCGAATCCTTCATAGTCATTTTAACTTTGGGAAAGAGGCGAAAGTCGCAGGCACCAGCTCTGGAGCAGATAAGGTGCGTTGGGGGTGGCACGGGCAGCAACAGTCACTGTATTTTGATCCCACCTCTTAAAGGCAACCCCAGAAGAGGGCTTCCAGAACTGCTTCCGGAAGTGGCAAGAGCACCCAGGTCAATGTGTTTGAACTGTGTGGAGGGTGGTGGTGAATTAATGGCAGTGTGTCTTCGCCTGCAATGTAGTTTTTATTTAAATGCTACCCACCCCTTTATATTCTTGCCTTTACTTTTTCTTTTACCTGCTCTAATAAAATCACTGAAAAATACAGAATGATGTGTCCCATGCACTTTATGTTTCTGTTGGACAGCCCTTTTCTGGATGCTAAGATCTCACTGGGAGGAATCAGTGAGAGCTGGGGTCCCAGGATTAGGGTCTATCACGGGGCTCTGGGCACTGATCAGGACCTGGAGCAAGACCAGAGGGGAGCTTTCTCCTTGCAGCAGGTGAGACAGAGGCTTTGGAACACAGGGGCAGGAGGGGGAGGAGGGCCAGTGCCCAGCTGGAAGACACCGCCTTTGCTAAGAGCCTGGCAGACAGGTGGCTCCTCTGACCCTGGGAGGTCCTGGGCAGGTGGCTGATATCAGCAGCACCCTCTTCAAAGCCAGACCTGGGAGCCAGGCAACTGGCAGGCTCTTCGGTGCTAATAGGTGACCCCCAAGCTGGCAATTTCCTCACTGGCATGACATAGAGGCCTGAGATGGCATCTGTGACTGCAGGAGCTGCCGGCACAACTTAGTGGCAATTTCTCACAGGGAAACTATGTCCTTTATGCCCAGGAGAAGCTGTTCTAGGTGACTGCACCACCCACATCAGACTGCATGGAGTGTTAAAAGTAACGCTTTTGGCTGCTATTTATTAAGGGCTTGTGCCTGCCTGGGATTGACCTGAGGCTTTATCTCATTAGGCTCCTGGAGTTCGTGGACTGTAGATATTATTATTCAGTGCCTTCCAGGAGGGAAGAGCAGCGACTGGGGGGTGGCAGGGGGGCACTCCCAGCTCTGCACAAGTTCCCGTTGGGGCTGGGACACTCGCCCAGGTTAGCTTCTGTCCCATTTCCGTCCGCCGAGTCCCTCTGCCCTGAAACAGCTGACCACTCCCCCACCTGCTGGAGTCGGGTCCCTACAGTGTGAGACCTTCTGCGTGTGCAGGGCACACTTGAGGTACACCGATGAGACCAGGGCTCCACCAGGGTGAGAAGGGCATCTGGGTCCTTCCTCAGCCAGTGTACACGGGCCTCCTTCTGTCACTAAGGAAGCTTCCTGGGTGCTAGAAAGTTCTGCTCACCCACCCTTGTGCAAGAGCCCCAGGCTTCTCACTGGAAAGCATCCTGCGGTTCCAGCCCTGCGGACTCTGACACTGAGCTCCTGCCCAGCCTTGGGGGATTTGGGAGGCTGAAGCAGTCCAATCTTCCAGGCACAGCGCCAGGCACAGAGTAGATTTTTTTTTTCTTTTTATTGAGGTTATTGGTACAATCTAGGTATACAATACAATTACATTCATCATTGGGATTCTGTACCTTTACATAATAGGTCTTGATTCTCATTTTTCCCCTTGTCCCTGCCCTCCCTTCACCCCCTCCTCCCCTCCCCATTTACAAACACTTTATTTCCATTTTGTCAGTTTCTCATATTTTTTTCCTCTCCCTTATTACCTTTCCCCCACCCTTCCCACTTTCCCTACACCTTTAGCCCTTTACTTCCTATTTCACATTATTAATTATCTCCTTAGGATCCTGTGTACTATTGTAGTTTTTCACACCAAAGAAACTATTCGGTATTTCAGTTAAAGAAATCTCTGTATGAACATTAAAAATAGGGAATCCTAAAATAAAACTAAAAAGGAAAGTAAAACAGAAAAGGCAATGATGTAACATCAAAATAATCCTTAATTCTGGAGATGAAAATGGTCCCTGAACACATTTAAATTGCTTCTCGCTCATAGTTTTATCTTATTCCTTTTTCATTATTTAGAGAATACTTTATTAGTTTCTGTAATCAAACCCACGTAGATATGACCTTACATATTTAGTACGATGTGTTACCCCTGTACACAGGGGAAAAAAAATAAATTAATTAATTAATTAACATTTCTAGACCAATATGGTTGTCCATTTCTGTACAATGCCAAGTCAACACAGTAAATTGGGATGACGTTTTCCAAAGTTGGCAGCACCGTTGAAGTTTCCCAAAATTCAATTTTACAGCTTTTCCAGGTTCTGCAGTCATCTAAACAAAATTATAGAGATTTAGCACATTCCATTAAAACAAAGAAAAGAATAATATCCAGAAAACAGCAAAGTTTTGTTGCTGCTGTGGTACCTGGCACCATTTTTTCTGTTAGCCTCTTAATCATCAT
>NW_022900940.1:47803046-47835360 GCF_012274545.1 Fukomys damarensis | reverse complement strand
GGGGGTTCAGGGGCACCCACGCGCCTACCTTCCCGGTGCTTGAGCGATGACTGCTGGGTCGGGAGCATGCGTGGTTCTCCTTCCCGCAGTGGATCCTGGCCCGGCCTACTTCCCGGCTCTTGAGCGATGGCTGCTGGGTTGGGAGCAGCCGTGGTTCTCCTTCCCACGGTGGATCGGGGCCGGCCTACCTCCCAGTGCTTGAGCGATGGCAGCTGGGTCGGGAGCAGGCGTGGTTCTCCTTCCTGCGGTGGATCGGGGCCGGCCTACCATGGTGGATCGGGCCCGGCCTACCTCCCAGCGCTTGAGCGATGGCAGCTGGGTTGGGAGCAGGCGTGGTTCTCCTTCCTGTGGTGGATCGGGGCCGGCCTACCTCCCAGTGCTTGAGTGATGGCAGCTGGGTCGGGAGCAGGCGTGGTTCTCCTTCCTGCGGTGGATCGGGGCCGGCCTACCTCCCAGCGCTTGAGCAATGGCCACAGAGTAGATTTTGATTTCTCCTATGGAGAGAATGAAGCTGTACCTGCTTCTAAACTGAGTCCCTGGGTGTGAAGTAAGAGCTGGATGGCCGGGAAGGGTAGGAGGCAAGTGTGAGAATGAACTCCGGGGGGACTCGCCTGCGAACTCCTACCCTGTGTTCTCCAATCTGTGGAGCATGACCCCGGGCCAGGAAATCATTTCGGTGAGTCAAGCTTAGAGTATCTTTTGGTATGAAACTTAATCAAACATACTGGCCCACAGCATAATGTGTTTGTGATCTGAAACAGAATACACACCCCAATCATTTTGGCTTTTTCTGTGATTCTAAAGAGTCTAATTCACCAGACCCTGTGACAGTCAATCCGACCATTTCCTCTGTAGCTCACCTTCCTCATCCTCAGAAATCCTTTCTTACCTTTGCCTCCTGTCTGTTCATACTGCATAGTTTTACTAGTTAGCTAGACGTAGGCGCCCTAGGACTAGGCCATTTATACACAAGGTCAGTATAGAATCCTCCTTCTCACCCCATGCCAGCCCTGTAGGACTCAGGTCCTCATCTGGCTGGGGGATCTGGGAGACACTGCAGTTAGGATGAGGTCAGTAAATGCTGTGGATGAGCCTGCCTGGGATTGACCTGAGGACAAGGCCACCAGTCATTGACCAGAGGCGCCTGAGCTGAGGCCTGAGCCACATCCCCACTCTTGACTCCGACGTGAGGGTACAGCCCCCAAAGTTACCCCATGCCATCATGAAGCTAAAGTGACACAGACAGCATGGATTTGCAGAGGCTGGGACTGTTGCCCAGGCAGACTGAGTAACCTTACAGGAGGTTCCATCATCTCTCAAATTCATGGCGCTGTGTTTCCTGCACTCCGACCGAGGGTCAGGGTCTCGTTTTCAGCTGACTGTCTCGGCCTGCTCAGCTGCAGGCCTCCTCATAGCCTTCACCTGGCCCCATCCACCTCAGCCAGATGCCAGCACAGGCAGAAGCCTCCCTCTGGTCTCTTTAGGGCAGTGCCCTCTTGTCTTTTCTTCAGATGCAAGGTCCATCACTCCACTGCACTGTAAGGCTCCGGCTCTGCTCTTACCACAGAGCACACGTTTGCTAAGCATGTCTGTCTCCCTGTTCCCGCAGCTTCATTCTGCGGCATGCTTTCTGTTCAGGGCTGCTTTCGGTTCCACTGACTTGCCTCATTCTGTGTCCCCACAGGGCCTGCCGGGTGCTGTTCCCCCTGCTGGCTTCACCACACTCCAGTTGCCGGCTTCTTCCTTGTAGAGCTCCTACCCACTCCTCAGATCTCCATCCGTTTTGCCAGTTGCTGGTAGAAAAGCCCTGCCCTCCCTGTTACCAATAGCAGGGTTCACTGGAATGTCACAGGTACTGATGACTCTTGGTCAGTGCTGGTCTCCCAGGGCCTGGGGTAGAGCCTGGCTCCAAAGATGGAGAGGACATCCAACATCATCAGAAGCAGGTGTGAGGCCTCCAGGGGCTCAGGTTTGGCCAGAGCCTCCAGTCCCAGGGAGACCATCAAGGGCAAATCACCAAGGGATTGGAGTTGGGTCCACAGTCTTCCGAGTGTCAGTGCTGATGCCCTGGTATTTATGGTTTCTGCTCAGTTTGGTGTGAACACAAGATGTCCCTCCATCTCCTCCAGATGCTGTCTCTTCCTTGCTTCGGAGTCTATTAAGTCTGCACCTAACCCACTGCAAACAGCCAGGGAGAGAGGGCTGTTTATGGCATGGAAGGAAATGTTAGCTGTGCTCAGCCCAGCGTGGCCACAGCATTTACTGAGTGTGCAGCTCTGTGGTGGACTTGCATGGGCTTCTGTTAGCTTAGTCCCAGATTTCAAGCATTCCTTCTGGCTGTGTTTCCTAAGGGATCTCAGGATAGGAAGTAGAAAAACAAAGACGTGAGATGTCCACAAGCCAAAAAATCAGGCATCTTTTCCAACGAAGAGACCCCTCTGAAGGGTGCTGTCCATAACAGCAGTGACATTTATTGCAATGGTGCCTTCATGGAGCTTTTATTTTAAGATGCTAAGGGCTTGGCCTCACTCACACTTGTCCTGGGAGAGGCTCCACTTCACTGGGGAGACTAAACTGCAGAGAAGAGGCGCTCTCTTCAAGACCACACAGGAAGCAACAGGTGCAAAGGGATGTGAAGCCAGGCGGGTGACCTTCCTGTCCCCTTGCTCTTGACCACTGTTTTATAGGTCTTCCTTTGGTCTTGAATCACTCTCTAATAAATATTTTTTTTCTGCAGCATTTATTATGTTGCAGGCACTGGGGACTCAAAGGAAGATAACCATGGACGTCCCCTTCCTGGAAGAAGCTCCCTCCCCCCATGGGGCACAGCCTCACCCCTTTCCTTGCTGACACTGACTAGATGCTTTCTGGGAACGAGGCTTTGTGCTAAGCCTCAGAACTACTATCCCAGGTAGTGCTATTACCATACCCTTTTTACAGATGAGAAAATAGAATCCTGAGCCAAAGTGAATTACCTGAGGGCCCAGTGCCAGGGTGAAGCTGGCTAGGACAGAGGTTTGTGCTTTTCTGACTTTGTCAAGTGTCCATAGAGCACCAAACCCCAAATATCAGAAAGCTCAAACAGAGAAGCCACCGATGTGCTTTGCACACACTCAGCAGGATGAGCCTAACTTTGCCTGGAGAAGCACAGATGGTTTTTTGAGCAATCCTGGAGCTAGGGAAGAGCAAAACACATGTTTCAGGGGGCAACCTTGCCCTCCATCTTTCTGCCTAAATATACTGCATATCTAGCAAAAGGAGGGAATGGGAGGAAAAAGAAGACAGTAGAAGGACATTCCCAGACTTTCTGGTAATTACTACAGACCAAGTGTGGAAAGGGTTGTATGGGAATAGTGAGTTCTCCAACCTTGGCGGTATGAAGATGGGGCCTGGATGGTCATACTAAGGAGATGTGAAGAGAGATTCAGGTACTGATCTGCCAGGCAAACTAGTCATCGGCACTCATTTTAACTGTAAATACAACCTGCTGGGCAAACTGTTCACATGCCAGCTCCGGGCTTTCCCAGGGGACATTCTGGCTTAGCAGGTCAGGGCCCTTTCAAATCCTTCCGGTAGTAATCTTCCCCAAGCAGTGTTTCCCAAAACGTGAACTGTGGAGCAAGCAGGCTGTAGTACATCAACAAACTTGTTCTTTGAGAAGCCAAACAGTGAGGTCTAGGCTTTGGAGGCTGGTATGTCTCTGTCAGTGATTCGACATCATTTTATGAGGGCAGCTAAACAGTTATGTACATGAGTAGACCAGGCTGTGCTCCAATAAGATTCATTTAAGAAGTGGGTGGTAAAACAGCCCTGGCTCATGCCCTGTAGTTTGCTGACCCATAGACTATAAAGATTGGTGATATAAAAATAAGCTTATAAAAAGCTGCAAACCGCATCCCTTCGTGAATAGTCATGGTGCATGTTTGCATCCTAAGACTTAATTCTGGTCAACCCAGAATCCCTCCAATTTATGTAACCACAGAACTTGTATTATATAATTCTTACACCCTTTAGAAAGTGTTCAGGAAGCACACATCGGGAACCACTGGTTCCTGTCACATAACTGGGCAGCTTGCATGACGGTTTGTACACATTGTCTTCTGAGAGGGTAGGAAGGAGACTGCTCTCCAACCCCAGCCCGCGCCACACTCAGCCTCTCAGAGGTGGCGTTCCTGCTGTGGGCGATGGCCCAGAGCTCAGTGAAAACACTTGCTATAAAGGTGCTTGTCAGACTCCCTCCTCAGAGGTGGTTCTTGGCTTTTTGGATGTTGGTTTTGGTTTTGCTTCTTGAGACAGGAGTTTTGTTTTGCTGCTAGGTTGGCCTCACCCTGGGTATAAGTGGTCCTCCTGCCCGAGCACCCCAAGCAGGGGACAGAAGCTTAGCACTGGTCCCCACCAGAGGAGGCCTTGCTGGGGCTGAGGTGGGCACACGGCTGGCCAGAGGTGAGCTACAGAGAAGGAGCAGAGCACGTGGAGTTACAGTGGCAAAAAGGAGGAGCAGGGTGAGCGGTAAGAGCAGAGCACCATGCGGGTGCTGGAGATGCTACAGCTTTGCAGTGGCCCCAGGCACTGTCCAGGATCACCTGAGGCCGGGGGGGTGCCCCCACCCCGAGTCAACAGCTTGCTGCCCTCCCACCCAACGAGGAGCTCCAGCTTCAGAGTCGCCTGAGCCTCTGCCTGGCCTGGATTTACACCACTTCCACACCTGGAGACAGGTGTCTTATTTGTACTTTCAAGAAATGAAAACCCTGCCACAAAGAAAAATGCGTTTTCCTTAAGGTTCCCTATGTGTCATGTGTGAGCCAACACTTTATTTGTGGGGGGGTTGCACTGGGCTTAAGATTAGAGCCTTGGGGCTGAGCTACACCCCCAGCTCCGTTGCTATTTACTTGCTCATTTAATTTTGAGGCAGAGTCTCCCTAATTTGGCCAGGTGGGCCAAATTTGCAATCCTACTCCTGCCTCAGCCTCCCAGAGTGCTGCAACCACCAGCAAGTGCTCACACCGAGCCTCAGCCAACATGCCATAACAGTCACACTCATCTACCCTGGGCAGAGCCAGCTTCACTCGCTGGCGAGGCACAGCCCAGGACTACAGGCTCAGCCCCAGCCCTCAGGGCACTGTCTCCTCTGCCTCCCCACGCTGCCACCCACTGCTCTTTGTCAGGAGATAGTTGGCCTCCAAGTTTATCCTTCACCCCAAAAATGCACCTTCAGGGACCACGTCAGTGCTCCTGGGAAAGCCTTGAAGCCCATCTGGTGCCAGCCTGAACACTTTTGCTGAATTAGGGTTGGGACATCAGCCAGTGATCCTAACCTACAGGTGTCATTCCTCCATTTGGAACCAGCCGTGATAACAGAACAGTGCCTGCTGCTGGACTCCATTCTGCTCCAGGCCATGACTTTGTCCTGCTTGGAGAATGGGGGAGTCCAAGAAGTATGAAGCCGCCCAGGGAGACCACACTTTGGTGGTGGGATTTTGAAAGAGACTACCTTGTTTCTCACAAGCCAGCCTGGTTTTCCAGCAGCTGAAGAATGTAGCAGAGTGTGAGAGCACCGTAAGGGTCTGGACAACATCACAGGACGGTGGTCATTAGCCCTGGTATGTGGCCACAGGGCAGGAGGGGCTACAGGACTTGTGTGGCTGCACAATGAACAGAGCTGTCTCCCCAAGAGGACATCAGGTCGAATGTGACCGGGACACATGAGGACTCCATTCCTAGAACTCCAAGTTATTTTCCTCTTCAGTAATTGGGAAACATGAAGCCCTTGTACTTCATTTTTATCACAGCTAAATTGAGCAATCAATTTCAGACAGCCCTTGAGTAAGGAGGTTGCTTCTGAGAAGATGACCTGTGGGTTTTTATTAATTCCTCAGAACCATACTCAGACCGTAAAAGCAAGGACAGGACAGGCGGGCCTGAGATGAGTTCCAGGTGTGGCGGTCACAGCGCCCCGGGCCCTGGGAGAGACCTGTGCTCCCACTCCCCTCATCTGCTCCGCTCCAGAGCTGTCAGATGCTCTGTCTCCATCTGTCCGGACACTGCTTGTGCAATCATGTCCAGTACTGTGAGAGAAGAATCTCCTGGACTCGAAAGGGACAGAGGAAAACCCACCATCATGACCGAGTTTGTTCAAACCCTCAGGCCCTCATGGGAGAGTAATCACCGAGCATTGTGTGCTCGGTGCTCCCAGTAGTGAAATTAAATAGCAGATAAATAAATCAATAATGCAAGTGAGCAAGCATGACGCATAACTGGCCCTCTTCCAACCACTGACAAAACAGTAAAGTAAATGTTGGGAGGTGCCGGTGCACTGAGGGCATATGCTCTACGGACCTCCAAATAGCATGAGGTGAACAGTACTTCCCCCGGCCTGCTCGACATCTGGAGCACGGACTTCGAATTCTCTACTTTGAAGAATGAATTCTGGGAACAACGGAGGTTGAGGGTAGGAAGAATTTACTGAGAGAAAGACAGCTTCTAAGAGGGACAGAGGGGGCCTGCTTCTCAAGGGACAAAGCCATGAGGTGACTGGCTCAAAGTAGGACAAAACTACAGTCGGCTAATAAGGTTACAAGTACAGTCGCTTAGGTATCATTGATCCGATGGGAAATCACAAGGAGGGACAAAACTGATCAACCAACAAGATGACAACAAGTGTAAGTACTTAGGTAATATTGGTTAACTGGGGATCAAGTGGGGAAGCCAGTCACGTAGCAAGCATACCGGGCCAAACAAGGATTTTCCAGGAGTGGGTTAGGGAGGCTTTGATCCCTGCCCAAAGTGACGATACCTATTTAGAATACCGATCGCTGCTGTCTAGCCCTAGGGGACGTACGTAGGGTGCAGCTGTTCTTTCTCTTGAAACCTGGCCTTCAGTGACTGAGCCTCAGGCCACAGTCTTCTGTGCTCAGGCCAGGCCCTGCCTAGCTGCCTGAGAATATTTTCTAACTAGTTTAGCAGTCTACAATGAAATGGCCCAGCTCACAGGCCTCTGGGAGGAGAGAGATGGCTATGGCAAGTGCCTTCGCCATATTAGGCATCAAAAATGGTGACTATTTTTTGGTCAAATAAAAGTGAAACGATACTGAGGCTCCAGTGAAGTTATTAAAGACACTAAGCCACACCGCATCGAGGACCCCTGGTCATGGGGAGCAAACAGCAGCCCTGGTAGTTCCACGCGCCCTATTTCTCAGCAGAGCCGCTGTCCACACGGGAGGAGGAGGAGGAGGAGGAGCCCCACGGTGAGTGGGGCTGAAGACTGTAGATAGACGGTTCTTTAAGGAATTCTTGTAAACACGGGGTTAACGGCCCTCAGGGGCGCAGTTGATCCATTTCACCTCATCCTTTCTAAACTAGTGACTCAAACAGCGCTGCCCTTTAGCCTGAGAAATCCCTGAAGCGGAAATTAGGGTGGGGGTAAAAGAGTCCCTTTGTGATTCTTCTCAAAATGAATCACTGTGATTGGAGCCAATTTCAAAATTGGATTCATTCAATTGCCTTACCTTGAAAAGTGGAAGCACCAGGCCTTTCCCTTTTCCTCTCTTTGTTCCCCTCCCTCCACCACACCCTTCACCTCTTACACAAAGACCTTCAAGGCTTCCCTGGGGAAGAAGCCGGTGGACCAGCCCACTCCATCCCCAGCCTGCGGTCTTTCCTGGCAGATGCTGGAGGGCTAATTTCCCTCTGTGCAAGTTTGATGCGTGGCTCTTCCTCTCTTTCGGGAACCCTCCATTAGGTAGAATCATCAGTGCTCCTTGAGGTCAGCAAGTGCTCGGGAAAGAAGAGGCTCGCGAGAGTCATCGGTTAATTGAGTCAGTGGCAAAGGAAATTCTGCTTCCCTTCCTAAGTGGGTGCCTGCAGTGCTGGAAATGGACCAGACACAGCCACCGAGGTGGCTCCAGGCTCCCACGGGGGTCTGTGGGGCCACTTGGGAATGTGCTGGGGACAAAGACAGCCCGGATCTTCTTCCTTCCTGCTTTTCTTCTGTTCCAGAGAACAGCTGCTACCACGCTTGAGGAAAGCAAAGCCGATTATGGGACAAAAACTGTGAAATCAAAGTGGTCTGATTCGGCTCAGCCCACCATCCCTGAGGGCCAGGTGTGGGTGCCACAGAGCCCAGCAGCAGCCCTGTCCCAAGACTGCCACCCAGAGCGGGCAGGAACTGAAGATGCCTGTACCACAACAGACCTAGCTTTCCCAAATGCTAGCCTGGGGCTAAGAAACCCCTCGTGGAACACAGCCCACCTTTATAAATTTGTAAACAGTTTGCAAACTTACAAAACCACAGTAAATGGACCAATGTCTTCTTGCTACTTTCTTTCAACTCACTCTCTCTGTCAAACATAGCTTCAGGCAAGTTAACGTATTCTGGGGAATCCTGGGGTGACACCTCAAGACTGTGCGTAGAGATCAGGGCCCACACAAACCCTGTTCGCCTGTGTCCATGCTCAGCCAGCTCACGCGTTCCCAGCAGTGTGCCGTGACCCGCCCACCCACGGGAAGCCACTGCCCCTTGGGTGCTGCGAGTAGGTGTCTGACAGAGACCTCCTGAGGCCTAGGATGGCCACAGAGAGAAAAAGCAGGGATGGAGGACTCCCCCAGGGCTCTGAGTTGAGATTCAAAACAGGAATTGGAGTTTTGTGAGAAGTCAGGCAGGGAAGGCGGTCCAGATGAAAGAAACAGGGATGCTGAGTTTAAAGTACTAGAGGAAGAAGTAGAAAGAGGAGGAAACCACGCTGTCATCAGGCAAGCCCTTCATGTGCATCTGCCCTACAACATGTCTGTCTGCCAGTGTTCTCCTGATGTGGAGGCCTCGTCCGGTGGTGTAAGAAACAGTCCTGCTCTCAACTTGCTTACAGTCTGCTTTTAAACAGGACACACGCACACACACACACACACACACACTCACTCATCCACATGAGTAAATAGTTGTCCTTTCCTATCTCTGGGTCCTACATCTGCAGATTCCAGCAATCACGGATGTAAAATATTCTACAAAAGAAAACTGTGCCTTCACTGAGCATATATAACCTTTTCCCTAAACAATGTAACAACTATTTCCAGCATTCACACTGTATTACATATCACAAGTCATCCAGACATGACTTAACTCATACAGGAGGGTATAAATAGGTCGTGTGCAAACCCTACACCATTTAATGGAAGGGACTGGAGCCTCTGCAGACTTTTGTATCCATGGGGGGTCCTGGAACCAGTCGAGCACAGACACGGGGAGATGATACAGGCATCTAGAGATAAGCAGTCAAAGAGAGTATGTGCTTAAGGACCAAAATAGCAAACCTGATAAGAGTTACTGTGAGCTTGCGAAATCCATCAGCTAAGAAAGGCATCCTGGAGGTGGGGGACCTTGAAAAATAGGGGAGATTTTTGAAGACAGAGGAAATAGTTCAGGATAGGGAAATAAAGCTGCAGGGGAGAGCAGTGACCAAAGCATATGGCGTCTGTCTCTAGCCTTTGGCTTTAGACTGAACGTGGGCACAGCTTCTAATCTAAATTCTCGCCCCGTGCTGTGCATGGGTGTTAGGGGGTCTGTGGACTCCTTGACATGACAGGTGAGCTCATCTGTGACTTCAAATGTGTCTTTCTGAGGAAAGTGTTTTTCATTTTCACCACACTTGTAGAAGAGTGACTCAAAATTGCTTAGAAGCACCCGTGGCTTTATTATAATTTGTGTTTCTGTTATCATAGGCATCCATTCTGTTGTTTCTTTAAACTTCATGCGCTTTTTTTGTAGAAAGACAATACACTCTTTAAAAACTCAAAGGGAAACAGTTTCTGAGAGTGACAAGCAGGCAGCTCAGGTCACTCAGAGGAACCAGGCCTCCCACGGAGATCAGACTCCAGCGCCCACCACACGCCCCCCACAGCAACCCTCTTTCTCCTGGCCTGGTTTGCCTCAAGGAGATCAACGTGGCCTGGCCGGAAGTCTCTCCCCTGGGGTGTGTGTTCTCAGTTCCCAGAATGGTTCTGAGCCCTTCATCTGCACAGTGACCAGGCTCGGCGTGAGTTTTCTCCCTTCCACACCTGCTTTGCTATCCACTGTGTGGGACACAGCAGAGCTGGTCCTTTGTCAAAGGTTTGCTTTCTTTAATGAATGAAGTATATCACTAATCTTGTCATAAACTGCCATAAACACAAACATGCCACACCCGCGTTTATTCTTTAGAATAATTCTGTTGGTGAATTGTCAGTTTTAATTTTGTGATTTTTATTATTTTAAACAATGAGTCATTAACAGGAAAAATATCATAAAGTATTGAATTTTTAAATATTTACTGTTTATAAAAAGTATCAAAATGTTCAACACTGACTGTTTTTTGATGTACAAAGTCTAAAAAAGAACAACAGAAATAAATTCCTACAGGAACTACAATGAAATCTTTACTTCAATTAGCACACCTACAGCAGTCCTCACACATGACAATAGCATGTTCCATACATACAGATCACTTACACTGACAGCATCCGTGTTTTCCTTTCCTAGCCTTTTCATAGAACATACTTGACATCTTGCTGGTCTTACTGTTTTATCAGGAGGTTCTTATTATACTATACCATGTGTAGTGAACAGAAACATAAAATATCAGTAAAATAATTAAATTATTAATATGTATTGCACATTTAGACTAGACATCAACATTTTCACATCAGCTGTTTACTTGCTTACAAAACCTAAAAGATAACATCAGAAATAAAAGCCCATGTGAACTACAATGAAAATACCAATAAAACTCTACAACAAAAATAATCTTGCAATTGTCACACCCAAAGTAGTCTTCACACATGAAAATTACATGTTCTATACACAAGTATCATTTATACTAATAGCATGAATGTTTTCTTTTCCTGTCCTTTCTTATAAGGCATGGTTGACTTCTTTTTGGTTTTCTTGTTGTAGTAGGTTTTAGGGATACTGTGCCTGCCTGTTCACCTGCCAGCTCACTGATGTGCCCCACAATTATTTTTTTGTACTGGGGATCGTGAATCCAGTACCTTGCACTTGTGCAGCAGGCAGTGACACCACTGAGTTAAATCCCCTGCCCAAGTCCACAATTGTTTTTGCATAGTTCCCTGGGCAGAAATAGTTTGTTTTTCCTCTGCTATAAATTATCTCTAATAGTTCAGTCCCAATCCTCTAAGAAAATTTCTCCATGGTACTTTGCACTTGTTATTTTCTTGTAAAATATCAAACTATGCTACACATGTTTACAATTGAGTAAACCACAACCACTGGCCTGCACACTGACCATGGCTCAGTATGAGTTTTCTCCCTTCTACACCTGGTTTGCTATCCACTGTGTGGGACTCATTTCATGCCAACTCTTTGGGTTTTTAGTGACATCATAGTGGCTGCATAACTCATCAATAACATCTACTCCATCTTTGGTTTTGTTGTAGAAAGTTTTTATCTCAGGCTTCTGTTCTATGGAGGTTTCCGTATCAATACTTCTCATATAATGCAATGCTGACATCAGCAGTACCAGTTTGTTTTTCTTTGCCATATACGAGGTCAGTGTAAATCTTTCTGAAATTCAAAGATTATACTATGCAATTCTCCGTTTTAAAATTACATTTCATTTGGAATTTCTGCTTCTGCTTCATTTGAGCAGAATTTTTCTGACATATTAAGTCTTTTACATTCTTGCAATCACCATGAGAAATCCCTGCTAAGTACAACAGACGTATGAAAGCTTTCAGTTCAGCTAATGAGGTGTCATAATAAAAACATTTTTCAATATGCTATTGGTGCATGCAGAACATTTTACTTGTATTTCAGCCTTTGTGTATTTCATAGCATCTTGTAGCATTTTGTCCATTACAATTTCCGACACTGAATGGCAGTGCTGGCATTCTGTCTAACAGGTTTGACACCTGCCAAGACCCTCACTGTATTTTTGGACATATTTCTAACATTCCATTTGGTTGCATGACCATTTTGCAACATTTCAACTAGCCAAATATGCATTCATTGCTGTTTCCTTCATCATCTGAATTAAGGAGGTCTGTATCAGTCAATTCTCGCTCCATTTCACCATCACAGGAACTTCTGCTCACAGGGTCAATGTCAAAGTCGTCATCGTCGTCGTCCTTGTCGTCATCATCATCATCATGCACTCCAACCACTCTTCTGTTATGAAAACCTGTGTTTTACCATAGTGGATCATCTTAATCATTCATGCATGAGTAATGTGATGATTCACTTTTTACCTACTCCAAAACTGGAAAATCTGGATTTTCATGTGCCATTCTACTGAACTAGGCTACTTCTACCATAAAAATCAAAAGAAAACAACAACAACAACAAAAAAAAAATCCTAGAGTGGTGTGGGTGTATTATACGCTCTGTGATGCTCAAGTAAACATGAATAAAACCTGCTAGACAGAGCATCACATGGGTGAAAACCCCAGTTTAATACTTGCTCATGTGCTCACACCTTGCCATTCATTGTACCAAGGGAGTAAACACAAAGGCTGTTTCCAGGTATAACTCAGGTAAAGGTGCTGAGATGCACAGCCAGCTACTATCATGCTAAAGTAAAATTTTACAGTAGAAAAATAAGGGGTGTGTTTGTGGAACCCAATGTTTTGCTCTACAGGTTTTAAACACTGGGGCATAGTCCACAGGCTTAGCATGATGTTCCATTTCAACGGCAATGCACAGACTCGTGTTCACAGACAGTGTTGCTCTTTAAAACTTGTTATGTATATGAACCTGTTAGCAAATTCACTGCTTATACATAGTTTTTGCATTAACTCTTCTTTTTCTCATAATTATGCATCAGCCTGGAGAAGATGATATCCAAGCCTCTTGTTCCCATCTCATTTCATTTATCAGCTTATAGTTAATCTTATTTCCTCTCAGCTCTTCTTTTTTGTTTGTTTGTTTGTTTGGTTGGTTGGTTGGTACCAGGGATCAAACTTGGGTCCTTGTGCTTGCAAGGCAGGCGGCACCTCTCAGCTCTTCTTACTTGCCATCTCTACCCAAATTATTTTGAAGCAAATGCCAAATTGCATGTAACTTTACCCTTAGATATTTTGACATTATACAAGATTTTAAATAGAGTCTGGTATAAAAAGTATGGCCTACTTACCAGGGTCATGGAAAATCTTGTACTCCATGACAGTATGTGAAAGAGAGTTATTGAGCAGGTCCTGGTTTATTCTCTGAAACATTTCTGTTGGTTAAATTCTATTGCTTCAATATCTCTTCCATAATGAATTATAGTTTTAGTAAGCTCAGTTTTGCTATAAAGCTTGTTTTGAAAACATGAATTTCCCCCATTGGTACTGACGTATTAGGGAACAAGTTGAACATAAGCAAAACTATTTGTTGATGCACAACCTTATCCCCCAAAACACTGTGCAGAAAATAGATCTGCAAACAGATCCTCTTAGGCCTATACACAACATACACACCCCTGCTGCCGATACCTACTGAGGACCCCACAGCATAATGAGCAGCCCTCATGCACAGCAGGGTGCGCCCTACCGGGGGACTTGAGATGACCCCTTCCCCATGCTTTAGCAGCTCAAGTGTCTTCCAAAAGCAAATGCCAAGCCACTTTCAACGCTGTGACTATTTATTGTTGAATTTATGTATTTCTGTACCATTTGACATAGGCTAAATGGTGCTAATGATTTTACTGGATTATCTCTTTTTATTTTTGTTTTTTCTTTTTAACATATCACTAACAAGTTTTTGAAAGTTGTGCCCCAAACCCAGAGTTTCTTAACCTTAGTACCACTGACATTTTGGGCTCAATAATTCTGCACTGAGGGTCGGCTGGAACTGGCCCATGAATTATAGACTATTTAGCAATAAACTTGTCCTGGTCCCTCCCTGCTGGAGATGCTAAGCGCACCACTCTGGCGCCACATTGTAGCCAAAAAGTGACTGTGAATATTGCCAAATGTACCCCAGGGAGAGGGGCAAAATAATCTCACGGTTTTCCTAGTGGTGGGGAATCACTACCATAGTTTTTTCCCACAAGTGGTGTTTCTTTTACAGCCCTGCACAGCCCCACAATTTTTAGGACAAATGTGTCTCATTGTAGCAGAACTCAGGGCGCATATCATACCACTACCACTATGTGAATCTTCATGCTAATATTATTTACAGTGAGCTATTTCATCTCATTCACTCTGCGATGGGCTCAAACGTAAATCCCCAAATTAAGGGAATCGCTACTCCCTAATAATCTTTACTTTCCAAGGTACCTACACTTTGAGTCCCACAGGATCTTCTAACAGAAACAGATAGTTGCAAAAATAGCTACTATTTTCAGGGCAATTCCTAGGAACCAACCCCGAGTGCTCTGGGCATTGCATCCAATATCGAATTTAACCTTGTGGAGTGGAACACCCCACTGAGGTCCACGTCAGCCTGGGCCCCTCACCCTGACATCTGCCTTCTCTGCCCCCAGAGCCTCTTCACTTTAGGGCATCTTCCTTATGGGCCTTTCCCAGAGTTGTCCTTGTTGCAACCATAATACAGCGAATAACCCAAAGCCAGTGTCCACAGCAAGAGGGGTGGAGCTCAGAGAGTGGTATCATCCATGACTGCAATGGGACTGAATGCTAACATTAAACGCAGGAAAAGAGCTAATTGCATGGAAATATGTTCATGTTTTATGTATCCAACAGCACGCATAAGTATGTCTACACACACGCAAAGTGGCACAGAAATACTACAAGAGTCTCACGTCAGGAAGCAGTGCTACGTCTCCATGTTGGGCATCCAGATGATAATGTCTGACTTCTTCATTTTGCCTAACCCCATTTTTCAGATGTTCAAACACGACTGTGCATTAGTTGTATATAAATTTTTTAAAAATTTTTTAGAAAGGGAACTGTTGCCCAAGATCGTATAAGAGATAATAAGAAGGGAACTAGATAATTAATGAGTTCAAGTTGGATTAAATTCTAGGATACAGAAAGAATTTGCAGATGCGATTACAAAACCACTGTCAGCAATCTGAGCGAAATCAGAGACTGGGAGCGAGGCCAGCACTCAGAGACAGGAGTATGTTATTCTAGTTTTCAAAAATGAGAAAAATGCGGATTCTAAAATCCAGAAGGCAACGGATCTAGCATTACGAACCCGACCATTACACACATTTTATGAACGTTTGAGAAGAGAGCTCAGCCAGAAATGGCTGGGCGCCAGCCAAGCGTCAAATCATGCCGCGCAGACTTAGGTCCGCAGTGTGGTGGCTCTGCTGAGCGGTGTAGCAGTATCAGGAATGCGCCAGGAAGCTGGGGGCAGCTTTCTTACCGGGGGAGCGGGTGGAATTTCTTTCTCCACAAAGCGATCAGCACCGGAGCTGGCAGTGAACGGATTGATATGGGTTAAGGGAAGAGGGGCACAGAAGCAAGGCCTTCACCATGCATTGGGTGAGGCAGTTGCGTTTAGTTTGCGTGACAGATAGGAAAGATACAGACACTCCAAGAGCAAGGCCAGTGGAGGAGGACGTGTGCTAGGCGTGGGAGAGAAGGAGCTGGGGCGGCTCTAGTCAGGTCAGCGAGCACGGGAAAAACCTTTGGCTCAGAAATCGTTTTCCTGCTCAATGTCAGTGTAACGGTACTTCCTTCTGCAATCACTGATTTTTCATAGGTCAATAAAACATTCCAAACTTTATGAACTTCACTTCTGGCAATAGCGTTTGACAAACTGATGTGCTTCTCCATGCGAAAGGCCTGGGCTGGATGGTAGTTTGATGAGATGAATTCATGGCTAACGGAATTATTAATAATGGCTACTGAAGCCTGCCGACTGCCCGAGGCAGGCACCGGGCTTCCTCACACAGCTTCACCCCCGCTGCTCCGGACTCGGAGCTGAAGCCACATTGCCAAGGACGCAAAGCATTTACACAGCGGAGATCCTGCCTCCGCCTACGTTGCTCTATCGCACTCCCAACAAGTCAGCAGAGATGAAACCAGGACCCCAACTGCAGGCCAGGGCCCTTATCCTGGGCGGCACGTGGGCCTCAGAGCCACACTCATCAGAGTGGACCAGGAGGGAGCGTGGCCCTCTACCTACCCACTTCAAGTGCCGCTTCTCCCTCAGCTTGGAGGAACGGCCTGGCCACAGCAGGGGCTGCGGGGAAGGAGAAACCCAGTCCAGCCCTCCTACTCCGAAACTATGTTCCCGAGAGCCTTAGCGTCACAGAGCCTTCCATGGACGTTTGGCCCGAATGAGAAAGAAAGCCTTAGGCCCATGGATTTCACTATTTGCACTGCAAATAAATCCTCAGCAAAAGAGGAAAAAAATCCTCCCCACTCTAAAATTAAAAAACTTGTCCCTGTTGAAACTTCCCCCGACGTACTTTGTTACAGAAGCTAGAAGGAAGGAAAGAGAGAGGGGAGCAGAGGCAGGGATGGTCAGGAAGGGAAGGGAGCAGGAAGAGTTTGTTGCAAAAGGAGGCGAGAAGAGGGGAGCAGAGAGAGACACAAAAAAAGAGAAAAGGAAACTGCTTGGTCCTGTGGTAATCAAACTCCTCTTCCGGGCAGCAGGGCACAGGAAAGTGGCCACAGCCCCCCAGCTGCGGGGTCTGAACGCAGGGAGAGCAGCCGCCCCCATCTGGCCCCAGGAAGCTGTGAGCTGCCAAACCGCAGGATGCAGCCCGCCTGCTGAGTCAGCAGCAGCCTGACTCCGCCCTTCCCCGTTCCTGCTGCTTGGTGCCAGCAGCCGAAAATGCAGGTGAAGGGTGAGGTCCTGAACAATCAAGGTCAGCTCCGATTTGGAAACTGGGACACAGTTCTCAGATCCTTCCTGACTGCACAGCTGAGTGTGTGGCCAGAGCCTTCCCGGCCGGCTCTGGGAGCCACACTTGCTAAGAGCGGCTCAGGCTCTTCCGGAGCTCCCGGTCTCTTCTGTCCGTGCTGGGCCCTGGCATATCTGCTTAGCCCGGGCTCTGCAGTGTAAACGGGACACAGACCACGCACCAGGGTATGGGGGTTACAGGGACCAAGTGTGACGGGACGGGTAACACCCATCGCCTCTGGGTGGAAGGACTGCAAGCCATTTTCCCATTTTATGTCTCCCTTTATAGTTGGCAGTTTCTTGCCAATTATTGTAGCTAGTGTGCACAGAGAGATTAGAGGGCTGGGTGCCGGGCTGGTGAGATATCTCACTGGGTCCTCACAGAGGGCTGTGGACCAGTGCTTCCTCACCCTTCTCTCCCCAGAGGTGACAGAAGGCTGTGCTCCTTAGTGCCAGGAGTGGAACTCAAGCCCAAGACCCTCAACAAAGCCCTTCCCTTCATCACCACAGGACTGTTTTTCCTAAAAACAATAAGATCATTACGCATAAATGTGTCCTAACCACTGATTAAACCAATTTCCAAACCAAACACAGCTATTTAAAGTGAGCTGGAAGACAGCCGCTGTGGTATGCCAGCATTCCCGTAACGTGTCCCTGCCTTCGAGCCCCGCTAGGAAGCAGAAAGCTCCTCAGTCGCCAGACTAGCCTGTACTCTAAATGATGGCTCCGTTTAGACTCTGCTCTTGATTTTCAGCTTGTTCACATTTTTTATAATAGCAAGCACTACGTTTGTAGTGAGGAAAGAAAAGGCAGGAAGCACATTCTGGGAGCTCGTGGAATCGTGGCTCACAGTTTCCTCTTCTCCTCCCGGACCTGTGGCTCTGTGGGCCTCAGCCTTCTTTGGCCAGGACCAGGCACAGAATTTGTGATGCCCCCGTGGTGGGACCCGGGAGATAAGCCTGCCTCGAGCGTCCTGCTGCCTCTGTCCTCTGCCCAGACGGGCGGCACAGAGGCCACAACCCAGCTTGTGGCTGGGGGCTCTTCAGAGATGAAGACGCGGCCACTGGACAGCTGAACATTTAAAAATCATGTCGGGATTTCTGCAAAGACCTCCACGAAGAGCCGCCGGATACTTTCTCATGTCAGAGAAAGGGACCAGGTGTCAACCCGTCCACGTGTCCTTACCTATGCCACGCCATTTTGCTAAAACTCACTCGCTCATTCAGGAAATATCCTGTTCCAGAAAGCAGCAGACGGCAAAAGTGATCACACCTCTGGCCTAGTGACTTCCGCCACCATCTTTGCCCTGAGACCCGCTGCTCAGGGTACAGCCCAAAATGTCTGTCCGGCCGCAAAAGTTTCACTGTCACCTGGGGCGAAAGCTGAAGTGCTTCTCTTAGGTTCCATTATATTGTTTGATGACTGAAAAATATATATTTACATTGTATACATTTATACATTGTATTAAAATTACAAATTATGTTTACATATATAATTTCCATAATTGCCTTGGGAGAAAATTTAGGGACTTTTCTTAGATTCTGTCACACTTTTTGACAATTAAAATATATATACATAGTTTTTATTGTCATGTAACCATTAGGTTCTATTTTCTGTTTTGCATCTTTTTCTCGAAGGCCACAGGCTTGGGTGCTTGGGTTCAAATCCAAATTCTCACCACTCACACTGACAGTAGGCCAGCTACCAAGCTTCTCTAGTGTTTTGTATTAATCTCTCGCTTGAAAGATTGCTACTGGGTTTACAAGAGAAATAAAAACCTATTCATACAAAGGCATGTATGTAAACATTTATGGCATCTTTATTTATGAGAATGGAAAACTAGAAATAAGTCTCCCAACTGATGGATGGATCTTCAAACTGCTGCAACTGTGACCACAAACTGCTAGCCAACGATAAAGAGTACATCAATATATAAAACAGCATGGATGAACAGGACACTGTGACGCACATCTACAATTCTAACACTGAGGGAGGCTGAAGCAGAATGATCACAAGGTCAAGTCCTGCCTGGGCAACTTGGTGAGACCCTGTTTCAAAATAAAATATAAGAAGAGCTGGGACTGTATTTCAGAGATAGAGTGCCCCTGGGTTCAATCTCCAGTACTGTAAGAAAAGAAAAAGACAAAATAGAACCAGAAGATGGACCAAAGATGGGCTGATTACAGCTGAGCAGAAGGGACTTTGCTGGGCCCTTCCCTTCTTCTGGCTACGGCAGTGGTTACACAACTGTACCCCTGGTCCAAGCCCGTAGAGCTGCACACGGCACACCTGTGTTGGACGGGTGGAGGGGAAAGCAAGGGTGAGGCATCCTGAGACAGACACTGGACTGATTCTTCCTCAGCAGCTAGCCTGTCCTCTCAGAAGAAGGCCCCACCAGAGCAGCTGGCCACATGTGATACCGAGACCCGGCCCACTCAATAGCACACCCTTACCTTCGCCCCTCCCTGAACTGTATTCTCTTGTTACCCACTTCTTCAAGCCCTGCGTTGCCTAATGACAACACACAAACCAGGACCTCAGGCTTTGCACTGAGAGGAACACTTAGAGGAAGACACGGGACCTCAGCTCTTCCGACAGAAACGGGGCTGCTGTGGCTCTGGGCTCTCTTTCACTCTTCCTCTACCCCTTCCTGTGAGCCAACAATGAACTACAAGCCAGACTCAAACACGTACAAAAGGTGGAGGGACAGCAGCATGGAAGGAACCAGCTCCTGGATGAGCCTGTGGGAGAGAGCTGCAGACGTTCATCACAGAACCGCCTCATAAGAAGGAATGGAAACACCATACTCGTTACTTAAGCCGCTGCATTTGGGGGCTTTTTGTTACAGCAGCATAACCTTTGCTTAAACTTGGTGATCAAACATTTTACCACTGAAACTGCAAAAATTTTAGGGATAGCAGAGGTGCTATTAGTAATGATGCTGCATAATAGGACTCAGCCAACTTCCCACTTGTAAGCAATCTCAGACTTCCAAGAAGACACCTCGCATTTGCTTTGTTTTGCATTCTTTTATTACCAGGGTTGGGGATGGAGGGAGAATGTCACTGCCAGTTTGCTGACCAAGGGGCAGGCGTTGGCTAGAAGGTTGTTTATCTTTTTATATAGTGTTTTCTGGGGATTCCCATTCCTGGGAGAAACAGATGTGGTAATTGGTGGCCCTGCAGATCTGTGCTGCAATACTAGATAAGCCTGAAGAGATTTCCAGCATGTCTGGGAAAATCCAGTGATTATTCCCTGGGGCTCCAGCACATGTGCGGCTAGATCTGAGAGGACCCTGAAACTGCATGCCTGGGCTGCATGGATAAGAGACAGCCATGGTACAGCCTCACTCCTGGAGCTGAGTCTCCTCCTGGACTCTACACCCCTTTTCAGGCAATCTCGGAGACACAGTAGCCTCTGAGTGTCATAAGGACCCCACTAATGAACGACCAGGTACAGCTTGAAGGATTGTTGCCCCGAAAGCTGAGCTTAACTAAAAGAAAATGGTAGGGAATCCAGGACACCCTAGTAATCCACCGGAGACAACACAGGTGGCTCACAGCTCAGCTCTACGTCCACTTCCCCTCTCTCCTTGTGTCCCTGGAAGATGGTATCCGTGCCCGATGGCAAGAATGCAACACTAATCTAGAGAAAGGAATTTTCTTTCTAAGGTGTTAACATGCCATGAGAAAACCAAGCCATCATATGGATCCCAAAAGAAACTGTGTCTCTGAAGTGAATTGTATTGCTTAATGAGTTTGATCCCCAGTATCAATAATCCTGTGTTTCCCTGAAAATAAGACCTAACTGAACCAGCCCTAGCTGGCCATTACCACAGCAATGGGCAGGGTCACACAGAAATTTAGACCTCACGCTCTAGCTTGGTGTCCATTCTGTGATGACAGTTGTGGCAAGGATAGGCTGATTGAGGCTGGCATTTCTTTCTTTCTTTCTTTCTTTTTTTTTTTTCTGATTAGGTCTTATTTTGGGAGAAATAGTACAAAAAAAGATGGAATGTTGAGTCTTCCTCATGAGCACTAAACCCAAACCCACCCTACTTTCCTTCTACTTTTTTCCACGCTCATGTAAGCGAACGAGGACTTCGTCACACTGAAGGCACACATCTCCACGTGACCTCATGACCTTTTCCTCCCATGCCCTCTGTCCTCTCTGGCTACGGTCCTCCACTACCTGACACTGTGTAGCGTCAGGCAGACCAGAGCCCACAGCAAACGCTACACACAAGGCCATGTTTTTCACGTTACAAAGCAGTTGGAGGAGAGAGGAAATGTTAGCATTCAGATGCAAGAAACTCTAAAATCATAATCTGCCAAATAAAACCGTTTCCTTGGAGCTGAGTAAACATTCTCCCAGGGACAGACCTGAGGAATCAGACAGCTCCATCTATTTATGGTTCCCCTGCACCTCCCTTGTGCCTCTGAATCCAACCAGCTCTGTAGAAAGCAATGAAGTCTCTTTATGAAGCCTCCCTAGACCCAGCGTGGGATAAAAGTAGTGAAACAGAGCACCAGCTGCCACCGAAATGTTCCCACCATCTGCTTCTTCCTTCTTTTCCTGTCTCTACACACATTTAAATGTTCTTCCTTGTTTATCTCTTGGTAGGGAGCAGATGGAATCATCATCATGATCGTCACCATCAGATTCCATTTACTGAACACCTACTACGTTCTAACCACCATGTTTGCAAGTTGACATGAATTACTTCATAGAACCCTCACAAAGCCTAGTAAAATAGAAGTATTGCCCCACTTTACTGATGGTGAGAGGGAAGCAAAGAAAGTTTAAGAGATTTTCCAAAGTCCACACAGATAAGAAGTGGGATCTTTGAATTTTAAGCCTCTTTCTCTCTCTCTCTCTCTTTTTTTTGGGGGAGGGGTACTGGGGATCGAACTCAGGTCATTGAACTTGCAAGGCAGGCGGCAGAACCACTGAGCTCAATCCCTGGCCCAAACCTCTCTCTTTTGGAAGAAATTCAGGCTGAATGTTAAACCTTCAGAACAATTATGAAGGAGCATCCCTTCAGCACCCCTGTGTGTGTCTTTCTTTTTCTTTCTTTCTTTCTTTCCTCCCTCCCTCCTTCCCTCCTTCCCTCTCTCCTGTCTTTGCTCGCTTCCTTTCTGTCTGGGACTGAACCCAGGGCCTTCCACGGAGCTACTTCCCCAATACATTTTCATTTTTGGAGCCATGGTTTCACTACGTTGTCCAGGCTGGCCTTGAACGTGTAATCTTCCTGGTTAACTGGGATTACAGGCATATACCATAGCACCTGGCTCAATCCCCTCTTCACACCATGGTGAAACTGTTGTTCCCCATACTTTCTCCAAACTGCCAAGAATCTCACCAGTCCCAATAGTCTCTTTCTTAGTGATGTTTGCACTCTAATAGGAGGTTTTTAGAAAAAAACAGAACTTGGGAGACCCCAATAAATGAACTGTCACAGTTGGATTTCAGACCTGCCTGGGAGGAACAGGGAAGAGTTGTGCCCCTTGGTTCTTTAAGAAGTTCCTACAGAAACCTTCTTTGGCTATGCCCTCAGCAACGTCAAGCTCAACCCAAGCCTTCTCAGAACAGCGAATATGGGCCTTTTCTGTTCAGAAACACCAAGCCAGCTAAGCTTGGGGCTACAGCCCCACAGCAGAGCACTGCCCAGGGTACAGCAGCCCTGGACATTACCCAGGCACTGTTCTCCATCCATTTGATCAATCAGCCCAGAGCAACAGAAATCGTTTAAGGCTCTGAATGCACAGTATGTTGAGGGGAATCTAAGGGCAAGTTTATAAAGAATGGAAAGATTCACATCCTTCACTTTGTTAAGATCAAATGAACCAGGCCGTGGTTTTCTAGCAAATAAAAATGCGGTCTTTGGATACTCATCTCCTTGGGTTTCTGGAGTACTCCTTCACTCTGCTGCTTAAAATCAAAAACACTCAGGTTAGCAGAATACCCTGTTCTTCAGGGTATTCTTCAGGGATGACAAACTGTTTAGAGACGGAGTCCCCAAACCCACTGACAACAGTGCCATGAAACCTGAGCACTGACTGGCCGAGCCAAAGCTCTGGGGAGTCACAGTCACATCGTCGCCTGACGCTGCTGCTGCTGCTCCTTCCCAGTGCATGCAAGGCCCCTGTGTGCTCCGTCCCCTGATGCTCCACTGCTGAGGCGACTGGCTTGTGTGCGCCAGCAGAGAGGGCTCTGTGCCACAGGCTCACCCCCGCTGCTCTAGGTGAACTGCTGTGAGCTGGGTTTGCACAGGGGTTGCTGTGTTTCCAGAGTCCCTGGGGAGTGGGTAAGGGGAGACCTTAGAACTCAGCCAGGTGTCAGGTGTCTAGGCCAGGGTTTTGCTTTGCTACACTCCAAAGTATCAGGCCTGAAACTGTCCCGCCCACTCTTTCCAAAGCTTGAACTTTTTAAGGTGCCAAAGGCAAAAGACTTTCCGCATGGTAGTTCAGCTCTAGAATTCCAGATTTGCCCTTCTGGTCCAGGAGAGCCGGGGTTGACACCACTACACAGCAGGCAGATGTCCTCCCAGAGCTGTTTCTCACTCCAGGGAGGAGAGGTCGGCTAAGAGTGTGTCAGGATGCCATTTGACTTGAAGTAGATCTGTAGAAAAGAATACTACCGAAAGGGTTTTCTGTGATACATAAATTTTCTCCTTCACTAAGTGAATAATTAATGTTTTAATATGGAACTGTCCCTTCATACAGATAATTTATATGCATTAGTACCCCACTCATTTCCCTTGAAGCGACTACATTAAAAAAAAAAAACTCACTGGGAGGACAGCTTAAAATAAATAAACATTTGGGTGGTCTGTTGATATTCACAGAGACATTGGAAATAAGCTAATTTGCTTTCTATGAGAAACAGATTTCAATGCGGTTCAAAGCTCACCAGCTTTGAGATTAAGTAGCAAAAGTTGTCTTTGCATGTCCTCCGACTTGCCCCGGTTGTGTTTTAATGGTGGCGTTTGCCAACGGGGGAAGGAAGTTGCCAGAACTAAGGACAGAAGGCGGTGAGGGGCATCCTCTCTGGAGAGAATTTCAGCCACCAGAAGCAAACAGCCACATCCTGGGACTACGCTGTGGCTCCGGGCTTGGGGAAGGCAGCTTTCCTAGGTCACTCCTTCCTGGAGCTGCCACCCATTGCTCTGTACCCCACGAGGCCGAGCCCTGCCCGCCTCACACCTGAGGCTTCGGGTCAGCCATGCTTAGACTGGGCAGAGACGGGCCTTGGGAAGAGTCAGGCACAGGGGCAGAGGAAGCTGCAGTAATTGTGCCCATCTCTGGAATCCAGGTCTGTAGCCATACTCCTTCCCCTGGCCCTCCAGTCCAAGGGAGGGTGGTGGTTACTTCCCTCTGCTGGACTCTCGGTCCCTGGCTACATCTTGTAAGTTTCTGACTTCTTTGGCCACCTATCTTTCAACCAGCCTTGCGGGGAGTAACGCAGCCTGCTTGCTACCAGGATCCTGCAACGGAACTCACCCAAGAACCTGAGGATTGCTAGGACCCGGCCTCCTCATGGTGAGCCTCGAGCTGCGGCAGTAGTGCTAGCAACAGAGCCCCCACTGAGGGAGTGCTGGGCACCCTGCGCACTCACGGAGCTCTGGAAAGTGCCCAGAGGTGGAGTCTGAACAAGTAGCTCAACACAATGGGTCAGAGGCCAGAGGCCACCCCTCCGCGGACATCTCTATGAATGGGACGATACAGTACCCAGCCTTCTGAACTGATCCCGTTGCAGAGCTGTTTGCAGGGTTCCGCCACCCTGCAGATCCAGTCCTTCATTCCCGTCAGTCGCCGAGCAGCATCCTCTTGTCCAGCTACACTAGTCTCTTTGCTTTCAGCCTCGGATGGGCATTTGACTACTGCGAACCCTCCAGCTGCGCGTTTATGCCCTGGGTTTTGCCTGCACACATTCCACTCCCCTTGAGAACTCCCTAGCCCGTTGGAGGGGCAGCATCCCTCCTTCATTCTCATGACCAATCCCCTCCGTTCAGATGGGAGTGACTTCAACTGTTGGTCCCAGGAGTGGCCATGTGATCCTTCATCAAAAATTGTTATCCAAACTGCAAGTTCTGTTAAGTTTTGGGTGAAGTTCGCTAATTGTGTGCTGTGCCCATGTTGGCGGTAGTTGTGTGTTTCTGTGAGTATGTGTATCTTTCACGTGCTTCAGCTCTCAAAATCAAGTAAAATGAGGTTGAAAAGACTTTTGCTATTGGTCTTCAGGAAAGTTAAACCCATAGCCTAACATCTATACCAGATGCTATTCTTTTTCTTTTCTTTTCTTTCTTTTTTTTTTTTTTTTTTTCCAGGGATCGAACTCAGGACTTTGTGCTTTCAAGGAAGGCAGCGGAAGCACTGAGCTAAATCCCCAGCAAGACGCTATTCTTTCACATCCGGGATTGGTGTGCTTCTGATAATGCATCAAACTTACCCACAACAGGCAAAGTCAAGACAAATGTGGCACAGCTCAACTGGAGGAATCTAAGAGAAGATTATGTTCAAATTAAAACAATATAAATCACTGAGGAGAATGCAGAATTGCTATGAATTTGCAAAATCAGATGAGAGACATTGCATGCTACCATTTCAATAAATTACTCGATGGTCCTAAGTTCCTCAAGTGGGAACATTTACTGAGTCCTTACCCTGGGCCAGAAGGGGTTTAATTTCACATTGCAGCAGCCCTATGATCATGCTGCTATAATTTCCACTATATACACGAGGGACCAAGACTGAAGGAAATTAGATAACTGGTCCCAGTCGCACAGCTAGTACATGACAGAGCGTTGACTTTAAGCCTGGTTAGTGTGATGCCAATACCATCTAAACGATAATATTAAATCACCTCCCTCTATATGCAGCTTTTGTTTTATTTCTGGTCATGGAGCTCTACATGTTCATTACTTTTTTAAAAATCAGACTATGATACAAATTACGAAGAGGGAAATCCCTCCCCTCCTCCTTTCTCCTGTGCCTCACTCTGGCTTCCTTATTCTTGGGTTTTACTTTGATCGCACCTCATAGGCGTGACCTAGTATTCAAAGCCTGGACTCAATCTCTGCGCCACACTGCCGAGTTAGAAAAGCTGAGCATTTTCCAGGAGAACTGTTTGCTCAACATTTAATTTAGGCCCTGTTTAAATCAAATTCCTCCTGGGTATTCTGTTCAATGCTTCGGTCAGAAGCATAATTTCTGAAAAGTTACAATCATAATACTTTCAGATAGTGATCACACGGCAAGGGTTTCTTCATCTGAGAAATAGCAGGATGACAAAGATGGCTCGGGAAGGTAGGACAAACTGGCACACATTTTCTCAATTTAAAAATGCTGGAAGAAGATTGCAAATTTAGATCCAAAACTGGTTAATTTCTTCAGACATGAAGACTGTAACCTCTGGGGTTATCTTTTCCTCTGGACAAAAATTATTTACATTACTAGGCAACAAAAACCATTTGTAATGATCACCCTGCCGGCAGTTAAGACTTTATAGAGCCGGTACTGTAATTGCTATAATTCAGTCAGCACTGGGGCTCTGTTACCCCCCCACAGGGGGCTTCCGGCAGAACTTTCTCAGCTGTAGAAGATCTCCCTCTGCCCTGGCCAAGTGGTAGCAATCAGATTCTCCAAAGCAGTTAGAGCAGCTAAGGAGCTGTGCTTAATTTTATTTGCCTAATTCAAGTTTAACTTTGAAGAGCCACACAACCAGTGGGTACCGTATTGGACCGGAAGTCCTTGGGATCAGATGAGCCAGCTAGAACAGCATGACTTTCAAAGGGCTCGCCTTATTTCCAAGCCCTGGGTTATTTTTCATAATGCTTTTCTCTCTCCCACAATTCCTTTCATCAATCTTTATTTTTTCTTTGCGATAAAGAGCTGGAAACAACCAATCTGCTTACAGACTGTTGCCTGGTGCTGGTGGCCCCTTCCATCTCTGAGGACAGAGGATGCAATACGGGCCCTGCCACCAGGGTAGATGGAGGTACTGACATGCTCTCCCCCAGAACTGAGGAGTAAATGTCACGAGAAAAGTCCTGGACAATGGTTCTCATCCCCTTCCCGTCACAGACACACCAGGATGAACTGTTCTCGGATGCTGAACTTTAATATTACTAATGGTTGGGAGGGGCTTCTGATAAGGATAAGATACAGAACATCACTAGATCTTCATGAGACTAGTAGGCTCATGTGAATTTAAAAAAAATAAAGCCAAGGAAATATGTGGTCTTCATGACAAGGCAGTGCAAACGGGAGTTTTGTGAATTTGTTTTGGAAAAATTATTTATGAAATGATGATGGCTTTTGAGAAACCTGAGACCCTTTTACAGAACCCCTATTTACCTTACTCCAAAGGTGACAGAGGAGCTACTGTGTCCTCTGCTTCAGGGTTTCCCGCTGAATGAGGCACTTTTTCACTCATGTTTGATCAAAGCCTAACTCACTCCAGGGAACTCCTCCCAGCTCCTTCTTACCCGCTTCCTACCTGATCTGCCCGTGAGCCCGAGATGATGTTTGCTTGCTTCGTACTGAAATTTGCCTGCCAGTAGCTTGGTGGTCTGCCCTGAATCAGCCAGCCACTTCCCTGTGCAGGGAGTTTCAGGGACGAGGACCTGGGTTTGGAATCCCTCTGCCTCCTGGCAGCCACTGCAAATCTGATTTCTCTAATCTTCCTGTTTCATATTCCCTCAAACAAGCTGTAGCTTTTACTGGAAGGTCACGTAAATGTTACTGTAAGTCACGAGAGAGACCAGAAAGAGAAAGTTAAAAGTGGAATCCTGATTACTCTCAAACAGTCTTGAATTTCACTCTGTTGTAAAGGTTCTGTTGCATTAAAAACAAGGCTCGTGAAAACATGGAAACATAGATAACCTGCAGGAACCTGAATGCCCATGGGTTTCCTCCAAGCTAACTGAACTCACTAGCAATGGTCTCTTCTGCTGCTCACAGAAATGAATTTTAGTTGTGTTTTAGCATTACTAAAAATGAGGAAAACCCAGGCAGGCTCGGGAAAGTTAAGTGACTTAACTGTTTGCTTTATACATGTTTGGGGGCTAAGCAGAATAGTTGGCATGAGTTTAATGGAATCCGTGGTATTATTTTGCCTCGAGTATTTAACTCATGCCTTTCATACATTGGTGGTTCTGTCCCAACTATGAGAATGGTCTGAATGGTCTCAATGGTCTGTGTTAAGCTTCCCAAGCTGGGCTCAGACTTATGCTCTTTCTGCCTCAGCCTCACAGAGTACTGGGATAACAGAGGTGTGTGCCGCCATGCCCAGCTTCTCTCCTTTATTCTTTTGGGGTACTGGGGATTTAACCCTCCACTTTGTGCATGCTGGTCAGGTGCTTTCCCACTGAATTACATCCTTAGACCTTTTAATGTTTTGAGACAGGGTCTTGCCAAACTGCTAAGTTTGATTTTGAATTTATAATCCTCCTGCCTCAGCCTCCCGAGTAGCTGGGATTACAGGTGTGTGCCACTGCACCCAGTGGTCTTCCCAATTTTGAATGACACGTTTTTATGATTCTCCTTTTTGACCCAGAGCAAAGAAGAGCAAAAGGGACTTGCTGCTGATTGGTTCTGTACGGGGTCTGTGTTCTGTGGGAAATAATGTAATGCACCAGAAGGCACAGAGGGCCAATGAGAAACTTGTCTTCTAAAAGGGGTTCCGCTAGAGTGAAATATTTTTCAAAAGACATTACAATTTAATATTTCACAGAATTGTTCCAAACAATATTGATACTTAACTTTTCAACTTTTTTATTTACCTTAGTTTTTGTTTTTTTGCTTTTTTTGGTACTGAGGATCGAACTCCGGACCTTGCGCTTGCAAAGCAGGCAGCAGAACCACTGAGCTAAATCCCCGGCTTTTTAATTTAAAATAAACACATTTTCCTAGTTTAACCAATAGCTTCTTCAAGAAAGCTGCTGAGAAAATGATTAAGTCACTTGGATCCGAAATCCCCACAGTGTTGTGAAAATTCATGACATTCAATTTTAAACCTCTCTTGGAAAGGGATTCCATGGAGACAGAGACCAGTGTCTCAGAGGCAAATCAGCGAAATGCCCGTACAGACTTTGCTGGAGAACGCGATCTGGGCCTCACATGTTCCCCGGTGCGCAGTTCCAGGCCCGGCAACAGACTCCACGCTGTCAAACAGCGTCCATGGCGGGAGAGCCCTGAGGGTCCCTACCTAGACAAACACCTGTCACAGCAAAAAAGGAAGAGGGTCTGTGGTGCGTTAGGATGAGTGGAACCACTGCATGTCCAGGCATCTTCTTTGCTCTTTTGGTCAATTTGGTCATTCTGTTCCTTTCTGCAATGCCCTTCTTAGCAAGTGGGATGGGAGGCTTCACAAAGCCTCAGCACCAGCTGCACTCTGAAGGCAGGGAAAACTATTTGTTTCTCATCTTCCAACCCTTGACTTCAATGTCTAAGGTATGCTGTAAGTAAATGAACAGGAACAACGATTAAGCAAAAAAACAGAAAACGTTTGGCTTGGCTTTCCTACCAGGGGAGGTTAAATAAAATATATGGTCAAAGGCGTATTGATCCAATAAATCCTACTTGTCAGCATTACAAGCTTGTTATTAAAAAGCCAACCCGCATATTTAGGACACAATGATAAAGCCAAGTAAAGATAAACAAAACTGCCCATGTGTTTCCATTTAAAAAGAAATTCAACTTTCCATATTAAATAAGGTACGTCTGGTTAGCATGTAACTAGCACAGGCCTCTTTGGGAGAAGAAGTCCAGAAGAGAAAATTTTAAACCTTCAAAACAACAGCATACCATGTGAAGAAGATCAACCATTAGGAATTTGACTAAGTTGATTTTTCCTTCCCTGAAAGGGGGAGAAAATTGTGACTGTTCTTGCTGATGATAAAAACATGACAATTTCTAATTATGCTTCCTCCTGATGAAGCCTCAAAGGCTACAAGAGATCGATCTTATCATGGTAGGACTTCCTTTTTAATTGGATTGATGCAGAAAAGCTGCTCACGTGGCAGGCTCAGCCAAGTCTGCCTGGCTCATGTGGTGCCTCTGACTTGTGGGCCTAGGTTTCCTTTAAATTTTTCTCTTCCTCCGCTTGGCCCTACGTACAAACCAGAACGCTTTGTACCATGGAGAAACAATATAAATAAATCACGTAATAAAATGACCTTTCCCAAATCACGTTTTGGCCAGAAGATGCTTTTTACAGCTGTCTCTTTGCTCTGACTGCAGATGCCAGCAACAGTGGAACTTTTACAAGCCCCACTAGAGCTCCGACATCCAACTGAACACGGTTCTGGGGAAGCTGAAGTCAGCATGCTTCCTTTTCGCATTCTTTTGGCAGACTGAAAATGTATACTGCCAGTGAACTGGGGTGTGCACAAATAACATCCTTATCTCCGGCCTTACAGTTTGCTTCTGGAGAGAAGATGTTCAGGGACACAGACCTGGAGAAAGGGATTCGGAGCAGGGTTACTTGCTTATTTATTCCATTTGTTTATTGGCAGGTTCAGATGCTGACTTGTTGTGGGAATGCTTGACCACAGTAACACGTAAATAAGGGCCTCCTCTGCGAATGCTTTTCCTCAAAGCCAAGCCAGGCCTGTGCGTGCCAGATGAGATGCAGCTATGGTGGGCAGCGGGGGTCATTTTCTGCAGGTGGCTGTGCTTTGTGAAGGATCTGACAGACCATGTTATTTGTCAACACAGCCTAATCCACATGTCAAACAACATTTCCAGTCTGTTCCCAGAATGCGGCCTGTCCCTGAGGATTACCAGGAAGGTTAGTGATTCACAGAAACACGTAAACACCAAAAGTGATTGGGAGGCGGTGGAGGACAAGAGCACATTCACTTCTTGTACTTTTTTCTGTCAGTTTTCGAATTCAGTATTAGAAAATTGTATCGCATTAGAAGCAGAACAACATGCACAGATCAAAGCTGTTCCCTCTCAGAGAAGTTCTACAACGTTCCTTGCCTTCCCAGTCACTGCTAAGTTCTTTTGGAAGGAGGTGGGTAATACGTTGTTAATTGAACAACAAGTCACACTCCCTTGCCGTCTCTTCCAGTAAGTGAGCCCGGGATCAGGACCAGAAACCACGAGTGTGCCCTCCCCATGCACTTGCTCCTTCCCGTTTCTCTTCTTCTTCCTTCAATCCTGCCGAGTCTCTGCCCAAAAGGCTCCCAGTGTTCTTAACTCTTACTTCTTTCGCATCTCCTTCTAGCTGTCCCGACTCCTCCTTCTCTCCTCCCCTTCACACTCAGCCCTCGTGTCCAGTTTCCTCACTCCCGAGCTCAGAAATTGGATCTATATATTTGTCTCGAAATCTCACCGTAGGCCTAGCAAAACTAGGCTAAAATGGAACAGCTAGTACGCCCCGGACTAACCTTCACCCAGCTTCTGCTCTGCGCGTTCCCTCTAGGATCGCTAACTAGAATGTCTGATTCCCTTGGCCATTTGCACCAGAAATTGTTGCAGACCCACAGGAAAGGTGGTGAGATGAGGCAGATCCTGTAAGGCTCCAAGAGGGCCACGTCTCTTAGTGAAACACTTTGTTCAAAAACAGAAAAAGTTACGTTTTGTTTTTCAGGCTAAGTCATAAGAAAACAGACACTAACCCCTTTATTTTCATTTTCAAATTTAGTTATATTTCGGGTGTAGAAAATGCTGAAAAAAATCAGTGAAGACTATTTAATAAATTCCATAGACTAAAATGTGATTTAACAAAAGTTTGATTTTCATTAAAGGCGACTGATCTCCTGGCTACTTTCAACTTTATAACATTGCCATTATTCAGCCATTTTGGACCCACAGAAATGAGCGTTTTGTGTGATCACATGTGAAAGGATGAATTTACTCCGAATTGTCATTTAGGAAAGCACATCTTCAGAGCCTTCTGAGGACCAGATCCCTGCTCCTATATTTAGCCACGAGGAGCCCTCAGGGTTGGAGCCAGATGTTCCGATAAGGGGGAGTATGCGGTCCACACGCGTGGTGATCTATTCGGTAGTTAACGGCAAACGGGAGACTCAAAACCTTAACCCACAGATGTACAGTTCTAGCAGCTGCACTCGAAGATGTTATTGTGCAGATAAAGATGATATTTCACAGGTTCAAATATTGTTGAAACTGCAGCCAGCATACAGGAGATCTTCATTCTAAGGAGGAGAACCAGGAATCCAGATGCACCAGAGAGGCACCAGGATGAGACCGTCTCGGGCACCAGCAGGGCGCTCTGTACCTCCACTGTCCTCCACGTGTCCCTGTAACCTCCTAGTCCTAACCTCATCCTCACTTCAGCTCACAGACAGCCTTTATCCAGAAGAAGGAGCCGGAGGAGGAGGAGATGGGAACACGGAGCCAATTTTCCTTACTCCACTATGAATATCTTTCATTTCAAATGGTAAACTAAATATAAGCTATGACTGGCCAGGGATTTAGCTCAGTGGTTCTGCTGCATGCCTCGCAGGCACAAGGTCCTGAGTTTGATTCCCAGTAAAAAAAAAAAAAAAAAACT
>NW_022900940.1:47802478-47803030 GCF_012274545.1 Fukomys damarensis | reverse complement strand
GTATATATATGCTATGACTTATCCACCAACCCCACAAAAAATATGTTCCAATGAATTTGTAACTGTGCCACAATGGCAGAAAGAAACTAAGGACCATCAGCTGGGAGGGTTCCCTGAAAGGGAGCAATGTGGTAAAATCAGATTGAGGAGAAAAACTCCAGCCCAATATGTAGAAAGCAGGGAAGTGCCTCCACTCTGCCCTCCTCTCCCCACCCCTAGTGACCAGTATGTCCACATCTCAGGTTGCCAACACTGGGTGAATATAGTGGACCCTCGACTCACGAACTCCATTCATTCCCGAGGGCTGGCTATAACTCCACCTGGTCAGTGAAGGCTCAGGCTCCTCTCCACAGCCTTCAAAGTCTCTTCCTGTGCACAGGCAGAGCTCAGGGTCCTTAGAGAGACACCCTCTGCCCCTCTCCCCACCCCTAGTGACCAGTATGTCCACATCTCAGGTTGCCAACACTGGGTGAATATAGTGGACCCTCGACTCACGAACTCCATTCATTCCCGAGGGCTGGCTATAACTCCACCTGGTCAGTGAAGAGTCTC
>NW_022900940.1:47792038-47799580 GCF_012274545.1 Fukomys damarensis | reverse complement strand
TTTTTTTTTTTTTTTTTTTTTTTGAGACAGGGTCTCACTATGTAGTTGAGACTGACCTAGAACTCACTGTGTAGCTCAGGCTGGTCTCGAATTCACAGCGATCCTCCTGCCTCAGCCTCCCGATGGCTGGGATTACACGCATGCACCACCACGCCAGTCATCTTTCCCCCTTTTAAATCAGCACATTGCCTATATGTAATAAATACATTCACCATGGGGCACTGCACATATGCATATGGCGCCATGATCATTTCTAGGTTGCCTTTCACAAGTGCATCCTGACAACATTCAGACAAAATGGCAGAGATGGCTTTCTGTATTCTGGTAGTCTTACTTGTTTAAGAATTTCCAAGTCTCCAGGCTTTGCTGTCTACACAAATCAATCAAATCTGTCCTTGCCTCCAGCCCTTGAATTGGTCTAAACACAGAAGCCCAAGGTCATGGGCAGGGTGGAGGTACATCAGGGATCCCGATCTCCAGCTGTCAACCACCACATCAGCTAACTCCCATTTCCCTTGGATAAGGGTGGAGTAGGGCACTGTAATCCAAAGATCTCAATGTACTTTTATTTTCTGCCAAAGTATTTATTCACCGGCAGTATCTAACAGTCACAAAATGACACAAAAATATGTTCTTTTTTTTTTAAACTCTCCTTTTACTGGTGAGGAGAGTTAAGACCAAAGTCGAGTTTAAATGCAACTAACCCAAGTTCCCATGCAAGGGGTAAGCCTTAGACTTAGTCTAGGACATTCATCCTCACACGGGGATGATTTTGATCCCCTTTCCAGGGGACATTTGTCTAGTTACCAAGTGGGGGAAGGGTGCTACTGTGACTCAGAGGTCCTGGCTGCCAGCCAACCTACCACATAGGAGCAGCCCTCCTGGCACACTCTGCTGCATGCAGCGCCAGCCTGAGTGTCAAAGGAGCCTCTACGGAAGCAATATGGCCAGAGTCTCCCGCACCGTCCAACAGGGCTTTTGCAATGACTGAAATGTCTTAATAAATACTTGAAATGGAGCTGACATGACTGAGGAATTGACTATCTACTTTTCTTTAATTTTAAAGAATTTAAATAGCCACATACATCTGATGGCTGTTCTATTGGACAGCACAGGTAGGTCTTAGTTCGTATGCTATTACTTTCTTGGTTGTAAAATGTCATATCAGAAATGATTTTATACAATTACTATAGGAAATAAGCGAGGCCAGGATGTAGCTCAGAGGCACTGTGCCTGCCTCACAAGCGCAAGGTCCTGAGTTAGATTCCCATTACCAAAAAACATTTTTTAAAGGAGTTAAAAAAAAGAAGTGAAAGAATACTTATGCATTAAGTTATTAGCTGCTCTTTTAGGAATTAAATAATCCCCACAGGTTGAGTAATCTTTATTTGATGTGCTTAGGACCAGAAGTGTTTTGGATTTCAGTCTTTTTCAGATATTTGGGATACTTATATATTTATAATGGGATATCTGTTGGACAGGATCCAACACTAACTAAACAGAAAATTCATTTATGCTTTGTGTACATATTTTATACATTGCCTGAAGGGGATTTAATGCAAATAATTTTGTGCATTAAAAAATTATGCGCCACTGAGCCACAAAAGGTTGGGGGCTGAATTTTCCACTTGTATTGTCACGTCAGTGTTCAAAAGGACTCAGACTTCGGAGCGCTTTGGATTTCAGGATAGGGATGCCCCACGGGGTAGGAAGGCAAATTATACTATTAGGAGTATTCATGTTTATGTCATCACAAGTATACACATATATTTATATATATCCACTCAGACTTCATAGTCCTCTCCCCCGAGAAATTAAGTCAACACTAAATTTCAAGGCGTACACAGGCTGAGAGAGAGTTCGCCTCCAACAAGTCCAGAGCACAAACTCCGTTCTAGATGGAGGACCAGGCAGACTCGCCTTGGGTTCGTGTATTAATGGTGCTTGAGCTTAATTCCTTTTGGAACAGGGTCTGAACTAAGAAGAAAGGGGTTTGGGGCCAAAGAGTAATAAAGGTCAACAGGATTAGGGCTTTTCCTTCCCTCCCATCATCGCCTCCCTGAGCAGGTCTAAGCCAACAGCACACACCTCACGCTTCCACTGGGTGTCATCTTGTTACCTTGCTGATCTTCTTCACAATACTTTGGAAATATATTAACTGTATTTTTGTGGGCTTTACTTAGCTTCTCTGTGTCCCCTGCATTAGGACAATAAGCTCTGTGGGGGAAGAGACCATTTCTGTCTCATTCCAGAGCATCATAATCCAGATCAGTGCCGGATGCATAACCTGGATTAATGGATAAATTAAAAATGTGTATTTTTAAAATGTCATTGATTCCTCTTCTGATTGCTATAAATTATACAAGATTCTTTTCACATTCCCAAGAATTAATGTTCTCGACTTGTATTTATTCCTGGGCCCCAGAGAACTTTGATCCAGAAGCATTTTTCCAGTTCGTAGTTGTCTCTAATTCCAGGATCCAGAAAACAGACCTCTGCGGATGAGCTCAGCCCAGGGAGAATGATTCCAGCCACTGTATGACATGTACTTGTTAGACCAGAAGCCCACAAAACCACTGGTACCCAAGGATTCTACTTCTGATAAGAGTGTGGTCATTTCTGAGCATAATGGTGCCTCCCAATGCCCCCTGTGAGTTCCCTTAGACATATAGTTGAGAAGACTTTATTTTCACAACTATTTATAATGAGCCTACTATGCACAAGGGCCAGGAGTCAAGGCTGAGTTACAAAGAATGCCAAGGAGATACAGTTTAAGCTTTAAATCCTACAAATGTAGGTGAAGTTCCCAAGTTAGCTACTTGTGACTTTGGACAAATTGCACCTCTTTCCTATGCCTTTAGTCCCTCATCTGTAAGCTGCGGATGGTAACAGCACATACGCCGCGTGGTTGCAATGAGATCTGAGTATGTCTGGTAGGCATTCAGCAGTGCTGGGCACACCGGAAGTGTCCATAGATGTGAAATTTGCAACAGTTTTAAATTCTGTGGTGCTTTTGAGTTCCCTCTGGAATCTGGACAGGCTTCACCTGGTGTAACGATTGAGTACAGTGTCCCTTGCGTCTGCCAGGTCAGATGAAGCCGATGTCTCGATCCTCCACCCTGCTCGCCGGAACACTGATCCAGGAAGAACTCCCACTTCCTCAAGGCCACCATGCTTCAGAGGACGCTGCTTTTGCCAGCAGTGCCATCTGAGTCCTGTCTTCTGCTGCGTCCATCAGGATGGCAGTGGCTGTCTCTTCGGAATGGACCCTCCAGCCCCAGACGGTCAGACACCTCCAGCTGAGGCCCCAGACATCAGGAAGTGGGCTTGTCACCATCTATGCTGCTGGAATTCCTGACCCATAGACTCCCAGAGCATAATAAAGAGTTGCTTAATGCCACAAGTAGCTGGGATTATCTATTATCCAACAATGTGTTGTGGAACTCCACAGTTACCATTTCTGTCTGGTATAAATACCTGATATGTAACATAAGTCGCAATTATAGAGTCATTAATAGTCTTAGTAACAGAGCACATAGCAGTGGATAGCTGCCACTTTGTACCCATTTACCCTCTCCCGAGGGATGTCAGGGGTCATTGTCTCTTCTCTCTGAGGCTTTGCTCCTCCTGGAAGGGCCGTCCTGGCAGACATTCCTTGCCCAACTTGCTTCTGCTCCTCACTTAAGGTTTCAAAGCTGGCATCAGCACTCAGTCCAGAGAGCCCATTCGCGGTCCTGGGTGCAGCCTCCTCTGTGGTCCCACAGTGACTTGAGAGACTGCATCTTGCACACTGCTCTTCTACCTCTGCCCTGCACCCGGGGGAGGCCCGGCCTCCCTGGACTGCTTGCCCAGGGCTCTATCTGCTCAAGGAAGACAGGACCAGGTGGAGGCAGGGGCTCATGGCACGTCAGCCCAAGTCTGAATCCTGCCTCTGCCACCCCCACACTGGGCGTCTTCTCTGTGTGCCTTGCTGGTTGTGCCTCATGTGTGAAGGAGGCTTTATGGATCTCACCTTACTCACAAAATTCCTTGCAGTCTAAATAGTAAGAGATTTAGGGGTAAAGAACTTGGACCCGAACTGGATGCATAGTCCTTCTCAGTATTCAGGGGTACCAGTGCCAGCCTCCCCATGTCAAAGCTGGTGGGTGTTGGGTGCTCCAAACCCTTATACAAAACCTCCATGCCTCCTCCGGTATACCTCACAGCATCTCTAGGTTTGCTCTAATACCAGAACTACATTATGCTGTGGAATTGTTACACTGATAAGAAGGACGGGGTCTGTATGTGTTCGGTAGAAATGCAGCTTTTGGCACCTGCTGGTAGGCTGTGCGTGTGTGGCATCCGTGGACATGGAGTCCCAATCACATTTATATTACAAAGCAGTAACATGCTGATTTGGTTTCAGACAGAGGCAGGAGCCTTTTCTCATTTCCCAAGTCTGCTTGCAGGTTTCTCTTCCTCTGCCTTTCATCTGCTTTTTGCTCATTTGTTCAGCCCAGGATCTACCAGTAATCCGCAAGTCTAGCTACGTACGCTGGGCTCACCTCAGAGCTGCGAGAAGAGCTCTGCTTCTGTGTGTAGACGAGGTCAGGGCTCCCAGAGCTCCAGCAGGCTTCCCTGGGGGCTCCGAGGAGCAGGGCTGGTAATCGCCCAGCGTTTGGGAGGGTGACCTGAGAGTCCTGCCCGTTCGGTTCTGCTGCTTTGCCTTCTCACTCTGGGCCACAGGGCTTGCGCACACCACCTCCTTTCAAGCCCCAGACTGAAGTCTGCCTAAATCAGTGTCTAGATGCCACTGCGGTCTCTTTCCACAGGACGCCCTTCGCTTACTGTTTCCTCCATCCCCTCCACTGCCAGTTAGCAATTGACCCTTCCCTGTCCACGGGAGGAGTGGACACACAGCTGACGGCCTTCCTGAGGAGCGAGGCTGCGGGGAGAGTGACGGGCTGTGCTTTGAGCAGGTCCTGTGCACATTCTGTGCGTTTCTTTGCCAGAGGAGGATAAAACTGAGGCGAATTCATAAGGAAATGAGTAACTGGTCAAAGTCATTCACAAAAGCCAGGTGTGGATCGATCCCCTTTGTGAAGCGAAAAAAGCTTTTCCTTATTTCCTATTTGTTTTACGAATGCCAAGTGCATATATCCCTGCAACACCAGTCCTGGGCGGAGAAGGCCTGTAGATCTGGCAGAAATGTATTATCCAGTCGTCTTACCTCCACTGAAGTTTTAGACAGAAGGAAGATAGCAGAGAACCAGCCCTCAGAGCACCTGTAGACCCTCTGACCAGCGCTTTGTGAACAAATCACCCCCATCTCCCCCAGTGATGCTATCGCAGCTTAACTGGCACTGGCTCAGCTGTCCACAGCTGCACACAAGATGTTCACGAGGCACAGTGTCAACCATTTGTCCTCCAGCAGCACAGCTTAATTCATTTCCTTTGAGGCTGGAGTCTGATATTTTGTCCTAGCAAGAATCCAATCAGCAAATCTGAAAGACATCTAGAGGTCAGGTGTGAAAGATGAGATAAGCGTCTGTGCATGATTGCTCTTTTGGCTTCCCACCCTGTCCCTGAAATACATCAAACTGAGAACGAATCCTGACAGTGAGTGCATTTTTAATAAACCCTGAGCAGGAAGTGAACCAGTGTTACAAATGTTCTCATTATTTGAGGGAGAACCATGGTCACACTCCACATCTCAGCTGGGTGAACCCAGGCCAGAATGCTCTTCAGAAGCCAGTTCAATGCAATGTGACAACAACAACAAAAAAATTTATTGAGCATCTAGTGCATGCCAAGCAAATGTGCAGGACCAGAAGGGGCAATAAAAGGTTTCATTTTCGCTAGAATATAAGTTTCATGCCTTGCTCCTGATGCCTTTAATGTGCCTAGCATAGCTGATGTTCAATACATGTTGAATAAATGAATAAATAATGCACTCTGTAAATCATTCTCATAATCCAAACTAGATAGATTGGTAGCAGCTGCCCAGAGGGCTGTACGGAGAGAGACTGTGCGGCCGCAGTGGGCTCAGGGCATACAAGGCCTGAAGAGCAATGCCTTCTGCCAGGGCTGGAGAGGCTGAAGCCAGTGGGCTATGCATCTGCCTTCTTCTTGGGCTAACAGTGGACCACACAGCTACTCTCGCCCTCCCTCTCGCCCTATTCCGTTTTTTTTTTTTTTTTTTTTTTTTTTTTTTTTTTACTGGCTGGTAAGAAAAGCTCAGCCTTGGCTCCTGTTCCTCTCTCTCTCTCTCTCTCCGTCTCTCCCCCCCCCCCCCCCTTTTCCTTTTTTTTTTTTTTTTTTTTTTTTTTTACTTTCTTTCCCCTCCATCTCTGCAATAAGCAAAGAGGCTGTCAGGGTCTAATTGAAAAATCATCAGCACTTGTGTTTCCCATCTCTTCTGAGCCATTTTCTTCCTCAGCTCAAGAGAGAAGAAGGAATAGATTCTGGTCTGAGTGAATCAAAATGTTTGAGAAAGGAAACGCCATTTTGCTCCTACCGAGGTTTGGCCTAGTAGCTGCAAAAAGAAAGATCAAGCAACCTGCAAAGCTTAAAAAACCAAGAGGAACAAGACTGACATCACCCTGATTTGATTTGTATACAAAGGTGTGTCCAATCCTTAGTGTGTGTGAATATTGCTGAACAGTGTAAGGCTTTGCTGCACCCCACGTGAAATGCATATGCACTCTTTTTCCTCTTGATTTATACTTGAAATTTTTTGTTTTTGTTTTAACTGCCTGGCACATAAATAGAAAATCTTAACACATAAGAATTTTGAGACCTCCTAATCAATCATTGATCCAGTCCCTGTTGCAATTCACTCTGCCAAAGCCAGAAAGGATCACATCTTGTCACTACCCACTGGGAGAAGATACTTCAAAACAATATCTCTTTTGATGAAACTCTTGAGTTTCATAAAGAATCCATCCATCCTGACCCAAGGCCTCTCCTGTTCTTCCAGTAATTTGACAGAAAAAGGCTCACTACCAGCTAACCTATCCTTATAAAAGCCATGCCAATTTGCCTGATTTGGGGGTGATTAGCATCGAGATTTGGCACCAAAACATAGCCAACTCTTCCTTTATATACTTCATTTGGTTTGAATTCATAACAACTATGCATTGCCTTATAAATGGGGAGATTCATATGGACATGAAAATACATATATATATGTAATAAAAAGGCTGTGCTTCTAAAACGATATCTTTGCTTACGATTCCAATAAAAGGAACCACAATACTCAAAACGGAATGTCTTTAAGTGAACTTGCAAATAATTTTATTCTTCTTTAAAACTAAGCAACTAAAATGAGGGAGAAAGTATTTTCAATTATAAAAGAAAGACATATGAATGCATTTGATTTAAATGAATATAATACATAATATATAATGATATCAATGAATTTTATATGAAAGAAATTTTGTATCATTATCCCTACAAAATGTTTAACTTGATAAGCTTCTCCCTTTTCTTATTTTTTTCTGAAAATATTTGCTAGAGAAATAGGTAGCAAAAAGAAAAATAAGCTTCAAATATATATATATA
>NW_022900940.1:47765695-47792006 GCF_012274545.1 Fukomys damarensis | reverse complement strand
ATATATATTTGCCTATGCTTCCTGGGTTTTTCTGACTCTAATGAAAAATGGAGATTCATATCAGGAGACAGAAATGGCACTAGAGAACTGAACAAATCAATCCTGCCTTCTGAATATTTGAAAAACAAATGACTACACTGTACAACAAATAAATAATTACCTTTCTGGCCCACTAAAAATTAACATAATTCATTAGATAAGCTAGTGGACATTGTATATATAATTGAATGTATTATAATTTATTTTAAAGTTGCCTATGTTATCACTTAAATATTGTAAAATATCACCACATAAGTTCTGTTGCTTATAGCCCAGACTAACAGAAACACAGCAGAATCACCTCTCAGCTACACACTGGAGCCAGTGTAAAGAAGGAACCTGCAGAAAGATAGCAGACTGGAAAGAGATTGAATTTTGTACAAACTATCAATCTCTAGACCTAATTGGTGCTCCTCGGAAACTAATTTTTCTATTAGATATTTGTTTCCTTGGGTGAGGATGAATTTGTGATATGTGATTTCCATCCCTCTTTTTTTTTTCTTTTTTTTCCCTCCTTGGGGGATTCCACTTATAGGGAAATATACCAAGAAAATTAATCCCCAGGATAGTGAAAGAATCCTTGATAGATCAGTGAAGATGAGGAGGAATTAATCTGGGCTCCAACACCTATGAAGGCGTTGGAAGATGTTTAAAAAGACCTCAGCAGACGGTGGTAAAGGTGGTGGTGTGTTGGGGATGTTGGATGACTAAACAACTCCAAACTATTTAGGGCGGGCTTCAAACTTCCTGAGAACTGATTTGGCTCCAGGGTTATGACCAAGGATGATTAAATACCATTACTGATAGGTAGTGCATTGGACCCTCCCTGAGATGTCCCTTTATTAAGAAAGGTAAGCTGGCCTGTGTTCTTTTTCTTCATAGGTTTTAGGGTATGGGGCAAACGACGGAATTTACCTCGAGAACCTTAGTTCACTGGTTCAGAAACTTAGTTTACTTAGTTTCAGAAACTTTTGTTTCTGAAATCTGCTCATTGTTTAGGCCTCTGTAACCAATCTCCATTACTTGTAACTGAACCTAATCCTTACTGATAATGGCATTACCAAGCCAAGTCTATGATAATTCAAAGTAAATTTGATTTGATTTTAAGAAAGTGGTGTTACATTATTTTTGTATATCCGAGTTGGAAATGTCACACTTTTTCTCACTGTGCTAAATTTGGATGACAATAAAATTGCCCTGGAGGTGGCCTCAAGGCATCTGAAATTTTACTGTGCATAAACCTCACCGGACCAGCTTGTTGGAATGCAGATTTCGGGTCTTACTCCAGACCTTCAATTGCTGGGGTCTGGGCTCTCCTGAGAACGGCCCGCCTTGCTAATGCGGCTGCGCTGGTGCTGAGGTTTGGAAACAACCTGTTTTGGGCCCCTTCTCCAGCTGGCTATAGCGAAAAGTTTTGCTTTATTTCATTTTTCCATCTGACCTGGACTGATGCTTTCATAAAATATAATAAACATCAGTGACTGGACAAATGAGATGATGGAAAGCATACAAGTTCCATTTTAAAAATCTGAAGTCAACAGACATAAAACTGCTCTGCAAATTGCTCTAGTTTTCCAAAGCCAACTCAGTTCCCAGTGGTCCAGTCACTGAGCGCATGGTGGGCTGGGCCCGTGGCCCACCGAGGGGCTGGCGGTGTGACGAGTGCCGGTCCAGGGACCTTTCCGCCACCCCCATCTTCGAGACAGCTGGAGAAGCGAGGGTCCGGCCTCAGCCACACCCGCCGGCATCACAGGCTGCAAAAGAGAGGGAGAAGGGACTTGTTCTAGGGCTGGTCCGTTAGTACATGCAGCTTCTTGGGATTGCTTACAATAGCGCATCCTAGATCTGTTTCTGCTGACTTTTTTTTTCTTTTACAAAATCAAATTCTTAACTGATACACGAAAATGGTACTAATTACATTAATATAATGGGACGACATGCTTGCTACCCAATACATGTATACGCTGTATGTTTCAGTCAGGTTAAACACAGCTGTCTCCTCAAACACTTACAATTTATTTATAGTGAAAGCTTTAAAAATTGTTTCTCTTCCCTGAAAGAAAACGAACCCAATCAGGAGCACCCCAGGCAAAGCTTTATTGCCCAACGATGGTGGGAGGGACATATAGGGTGGTGCGCCCAGGAGAATGAGAATTGCTCCGATTGTTGGGCAGACAAGGAACACTGCGTGATTGGAAGGGGAGGATCACGTGGGTAGCAGGGTGGAGCAACAATTAGGTTTTGCTTCTCCAGAGGGGGTAGGTTTCACTTTCCGGAAGTAGCTCATTTCCCCTAAGAGGGAGCCATTTTAGGGATGGGAGCCATTTTAGAATGAAGGACAGTTGGGGCCATTTTGCTGGTAGAGAACTCTATCACTACCTTTCTGAAATTGTCCACTATGTGACTGTTATTTGGGGCCACAGAGCTTCTGGCTGCTGTCTAATCAGCCTCCCCTACCTCTAAGTGTCCCTATCCACCCCCCAACCACCATGCTGCTGTCAGCGTATGATGTGGGAGTCTTCAGATTCCAGATGTGGCTGAGATGACGTGGAGCCTGTTTTTCTGTGCCTGGTTTGATTTCAATTAACTGGCCATTTGCATGTCTTCTTCTGAGAAGTATCTGTTTAACTCTACTGCCCATTTTTTTTTAACTGGGTGATTTTGTTTTGTATGCTATTGAATTTGGGGTGTTCCTATAAAAGGAAGATGTCAGCAAGCAAGCCATTATCATCAGATCTCAATTACCTTGACACTGGATCTTCCTCCACAAAACTACTGATCAATAACTGGCAAATATTTTGAGTGAGTACTTTCATGTGCAGGAACAATGATAAATTGCTAACAATTAAGGTATATGCCTTTCATGTAACATTAGATTTAAGTTCTCAATCACTCCACAGGGCAAGTGCGACACACAAAGGAAACAGGAGCCCAGGAGAGCCCAGCATCCTGTGGGAGCTGCTCATGGGAGTGTCCACTGCAGCTGGGGCCCCTGGTCCTGAGGCCTGTGCTTGGAACCCACAGGCTTTCATTCTCCTTTATCCTAAGACCTTTTCCTGTGGAAATCCAAGGCCAGGTGAGTTGCACACTTTTTGCAAAGCCTCCTGGAGAGACCTTGGGGAACCTGTGTCCAAGTCAGTCCTCTGCCCTATCCAGCTGAGGGCCTAGCAGAAGGCCTTTTCCTCTTTGGGCATCACCGAGTTCTGATCCATAGTTTCTTCAGGGGCAGGGCTCCTAAGGAGTTAGTGGATGTCCTATGAGAAGCAGGTTTTATTGTCATTTTCATTTAGGAGACGCTGAATAGAACATTGATATGGGGGGAATAGATGCAACTCCCAAACCTGCCAGATGTCCTAAATGAGTTTGTGTTCTCTAAAATCCAAGAAGGAATTCTAGGAATGATGGAGGTTAAGAGTAGGAACATTTTTTTATTTTCTTATTTTTATTTCTTGGTACTGGGTGATCAAACTCAGGACCTTGTGCTTGTCAGGCAGGAACGGATGGAAAGATTTATTGAGGGAAAGATAGCTTCTGTCTTGAGAGACAGAAGGGGAACCAGAAAGTGGGTGTGCCTGGGGTCTCTGTTTCCCAGGGGATTTTTATGGAGTAAAGTCATGAGGTGAGGCGGGTTCAAGGTGGGACAAAACTATAGTCAACTTGTAAGATTACAAGTACAGTCACTTAGGTAATACTGATCCAATGAGAAATCACAAGGTGGACAAAACTATGATCAACCAATAAGATTACAAGTGTAGTCGCTTAGGTAATATTGATTAACTGGGGATCAAATGGGGAAGTAAGTCATGTAACAAGCACACAAGGAACAAACAAGGATTTTCAGTAAGGAATGGGTTAAGATCTTGGCTTTCCCCCACCCACCCACCCAGGTGATTGATACTTATTTAGAATATCAATCACTGCGGTTCGTCCCTAGGGGAAGCCCGAGGGTGTAGTAGTTTCTCTTCTTTTACAGTGCAGAGCTTCAGTGAAAGTGTCTCAATTGTCCTCCAAGTTATTGATACTTATAGAATAGCAATCACTGCGGTTCGTCCCTAGGGGAAGCCCGAGGGTGTAGTAGTTTCTCTTCTTTTACAGTGCAGAGCTTCAGTGAAAGTGTCTCAATTGTCCTCCAAGTTGACTCCAGTCCTGCCTAGCTGCCTACAGAATTTCTAACTAATTTAGCTAACTTAATAACACCACCCTGCAGACTGCAGACACAGTAAAGGCTGTGAAGGATCTGATGGTAAAAGCAGTCATGATTTTGTCTAACTTGACATTTCCTAAAGTTCAGTAGTCAAAGAGCCTTCTTTATATAATGAGTATATCAAATAATGTGAATATTCACAGAACATAGTTCTGGACACAATAAAGGTTTTTCCCAGTTCCAAAATTCTGTGAATACATGACTGCTATTCTTGCTTAAATAGAGGAGAAAAAAGAAATTTTAAAAATTCACAAAGACAGTAACAGTCGTTAAACCTTACAGTAAGTGTTTTCATTAGCTACATGCTACACTAGACACCCAGACATGATTTTAAAAGCCATATTGTACTAACTCGTTTAATCCTTATAACCACCTTACTATAATAACTACAGATGTTATTATCCCCATTTTACAAGTAAGGAAGCTGAACAAGACTGTCTTTGAAATGGAATCTCTCAGGGAAACTCAGGTTTTCCTGAATGTTGTAAGACGAGGGTCGAGAAATGGGGGCTGGGGATGTAGCTCAGTGGTACAGCCCTTGCCTAGCTCCAGAAGGCCCCGAGTTTAATCCTGCAAAGGAAAGAGAAGAAAGAAAAAGAAACCAGCCATCTATATTCTTATTTTGTTGACCATGTGCTCATTAGCATGTCAAAGCCCCCCAAAGTGACTGTAACCCTCCCTGCTGAGCGTTTCACTTTCTTTCACTCCCCCCCACCCCTGCATAGCACGGCTCGCCATCCTTACCCTCTTGATCAAGTTACAGACAAAAACAGCCTTCCAATTAGGCCTATTAAGATTGGTTTTTAATGAGGAGATAATTCCTCTAACAGCACAAGCCAGATTTGTGTGGGTATGATGACACAATCAGGCTGGCGGCGGAGAGGAAAAGCAAACCAGACGAGTGCCTCTCCTTCTAAGGATCTCAGCCGCCTTCATTAACTCCCCGCCACTTAGGAGAACAAAGCACAAGGAGGGTGTGGGTTTCCTCCCGCACCATTAACCCATCACGTGGTCAGCGTCCGCTTGGACAGTCCCGAGTCCCTCCTTCCGGATTTGGGCTTCCTAGAAGTCACCACGTTCTTGCTACAGGCCCTAGCTGTCTCTCTTTCCTTGAATTCCTTTGCCAGCTGTCTGCTCCTTCGCAAAGGAACAACCCACATGGCTGGAGTCAAATGATGTGATAATTAACTCTAAACTTTTGGAATGCCTTTGCGTGATTTTTAAAAATTTTTGTTCCAATGAAGAATACGAAAATTATCATCTCCACACTCACTTTCCAAAACATTCTCCCAAATAATTTTAGACATATTTATATCCTTCACATATTTTTTCCATTTTTAAAATTATTTTTTTATTTATTTTGGTACTGCGGATTGAACTCAGGACCTTGCACTTTCAAGGCAGGCATGGTGCCACTGAGCTCAATCCCTGGCCTTCAATTTCATTTTTTATTAGTATGCGTTTGCAGTGCAGTATGCTTGCGCTCCTTGTGTGGAGTTGGTACATGTACACAGCCTATCTTTACTCCTCTTCATCCCCTCCTCCACCCTCTTCTTTGCCATCTCTTGGTCTTCTTCCCTTTCACAAAAGATCTGTCTCCCTACTTCCTGTTATCTGTCTTTTGTGCTCTTTATTTATATTTTGAGTTTCTTATACAAGGCAAACCATTCAATATTTAAGTTGTGCATCTGGTTCATTTCTCTTAATATTATGGTCTCAATCTGATGCCTGCCTCTCAAGCAAAAGGTCCCAGGTTCAATCCCCGGTACCAAAAAAGTGGTCTCAAGGTGCATCCGTTTTCCTAGAATGGCTCAAGTGTATGTCCCCTGTGGCAGAGCAGTGCTCCATTATGTACATAAATACCACATTTTTCATCCACTCTCCTGTTGTTAGACATATTGTCCCCTTCCAAGATTTAGCTATTACAAGTTGTGCTGCTGCAAAACATGGTTATTCCTTTAATGTGATATCTTTAATTCTTTTGGGAAGATATCTAAACGGAACATAGCTGGATCAAATGGAATTTCTATCTTTTGTGTTTTTTGTGTTTTATTGTTGGTGTTGTTGTTTAGTGGTACTGGAGATTGAAGTCAGGACCTCAGAACCTTGCACTTGCAAAGCAAGCATGGTACCACTGAGCTAAATCCCCTGCCCTAATACTAGTTTTCTGATTTCTATAGTAGTTGTACCAGTTTACATTCCTACCAACAGTGTAGAAGGATTTCTTTCTCCCTGTGCAACCTCACCAGCATTTGTTATTATTTGATGTCTTGATGATGGTCATTCTTTCTGGAGTGAGACAGAATCTCCATATTGTTTTAATTTGCATTTCTCTAATGGCTAGAGATGTTGAACATTTTTTGGGGGGGGCATGTATTGGCTATTTGAACTTCTTCTAAGAAGTATCTATTCATTTGAGTTGCCCATTTTTTTTTCTTTTTGATTTTTTGAGACAGGCTCTCACAATGTAGTTGAAACTGAACTGGAACTCACTATGTACCCCAGGTTGGTCTTGAACTCACAGTGCTCCTCCTGTCTCTCAGTTGCCCATTTTTTATTAGGTTTTTATTTGAAGGGGTCTAATGTTTGAGTTCTTTGTGTGTTCTATATATTAGTCTTCTGTCTGAGGAATAGTTGGCAGTTTTTTCTTGTTCTGTAGGCTGTGTCTTCATTGTATTCATTGTTTACTTTGCTGTGTAGAAGCTCTTTAATTTGATATGATCCTACTTGTTGAGTTTTGGTGCTATTTGTTGTACGACTGTTTGTTTGCCTTGCCTTACCTCGCCTCGCCTTGCCTTGCTCTTGTCTTCAAGAGTTTTACCTATTTTGTCTTCCAACAGATTAAGTGTTTCTGTTTTAACATTTAGGTATTTGATCCATTTGATTTTAGTTAGTACGGGGCAAGGCATATGAGTCCGGACTCAATGTCTGCATGTGGACAGTCAGCTTTTCCAGCACCATTTATAAGGAGGCTGCCCTTTCTCCAGTGTATGTTTTTGGTGCTGAATGTTCCTGGCATTGTTTCTGCATCCTCTGCTCTGTTCCACTGATCATCACTCCTGTTTTTGTGCCAGTGCCATGCTGTTTTTTATCATTGTAGCTTAGTAACTTTAGTCTGGGTTTGCAGTGCCTCCTGCTTTGTTCTTGTTGCCCGAGATTTCTTTTACTCTTCAAAGTTTCTTCTGGCTCCGTATGAATTTTAGGATTGTTTTCCCCAATTCTGTGAACACTATTGGTATTGTGATTGGAATTGCATTGAATCTGTATACCAGTTTTGGAATTACAGTGGTACCTCAATTTACAAACTGAATTCTCTCCACAATTCTCATCCCTAACTGAATTGGGTAAGAATGGAATCAAATTTCATAGTTAGGTTCGATGTTGATCTTATGGGAAAATTTGAATTGGTTCTTTTCCAATTCAGACAAGAATATAGGAATCTATCCTTCTTTTATTGCATTATGATTATTTTTAAGGAATCTATCCTTTTCTTCTGAATTTTCCAATTTGGTGGAGTACAGGTATTCAAAGTAGTTACTAACAACCTTCTGGATTACAGTAGTGTCCATTGTGATTTTACCTCTTCCATTTGTTCGTTTGTTCTTTAGTTTTTTTAGTCTCACTACATAGTTGAGACTGACCTGGAACTCACTATGAAGCCCAGGTTGGTCTCGAACTCACAGCGATCCTCCTGCCTCAGCCTCCCGAGTGCTGGGATTACAAGCATGGGCCACCACGCCTGGCTCCATTTATAATTACACTGATTTGGGTTTTTTCTCTCCCTTTCTATGGGTAAGATTGGCTAGACTTTTTCTATTTTGTTTATTCCTTGATTCCTTGTATCATTTTTTGAGTCTCAACCTCATTAACATTTGCTCTGATCTTTCTAATTTTTTTCCTGGTGCTGGTTTCAGATTTGGATTGTTCTGCTTTTCCAGCACCATGTGTCACTGGGTTGTTTATTGGGACTCACGAAGTCTTTCTGCTGTGCACATTCACAGCTAGGAACTTCCCATGTGGGACTGCTTTTGTTGTGTCCTCAGGTTGTGGTATGTTGTTCTGACATTAGCGTTTCATTGTAGGAACTTTCTAATTTTTTCCATGACTTCTTTTGTGACCCAGTGATTACTCAAAAGTATATTGTTTAAACATACATTTGCCTAATTTCTGTGTTTTCTTCTGCCATTGATTTCTAGTTTCATTGCACTGTGATCTGATAATGTGTATTTACTTAAGCTTGCTTTATTGGCTAGTATGGGTTCTATTTGGGAGAAGTTTCATGTGCTACCAAAAATGTATATTCGGTTGTTGTTGGGTGGAATATTCTGTAGCTATCTATTAAGTCTATTTGTTCAAAAGTTTTGTTCAAGTCCAATATTTCTTCGTTGATTTTTTGTCTAGTTGATCTGTTTGTGTCATTGGCATTTTTATATCCCCCACTATAATTGTACTGATGTTTGTCTGGTCTTTTGTGTCCAGTAATGGTTGTTCTATGAAGTCGGATGTGTCAGTGTTTCATGCATATGTGTTCACAATTTTTATTTCTTCCATGCAATTGCTGCCTTAATCAATCAGCAGTGATCTTCTTTGCTTCTTTTGATCAGTTTGACTTGAAGTCCACTTTGTCTGAAAACAGGATAGCTACCTGCTTGTTTCAGAGTTCCTACTGCATGGAAATATTATTTTCCATCCTTTGATTTTTAGTCTATGACTTTCTTTTTGGATGAAATGTATTTCTAGTATACAGCATGTCATTGGATCTTGTTTATATATCTTTACCTGTACCTTAATAAAATACTTCGGCCAATCATTTTTATATTTAAAATGCACCTGAAGTATCCCTTTATTTGAAATTCTGTATATAGTTCCGACTTGGGCCATCATACACTCACTATTCCCAGTACCGGTCCAATGCCTCCTGCATCTCTCCCTGTAGCACCACCATGAAGAAATGCGATAGGCCTAGTTTAGAACTTAAAATTACTGCACCACCTGAAATTGTTAAAGTTGTGTGTGCAAAACTCATCTGAATGTCAAAGAATAGCTCTTAACCACAAGAGAATTCCTACAACATAGAATTCTTCAGCAAGAACAGCCTGGCATGTTGTGCATGCCTGCCATTCCAGCACTTGGGAGACTGAGGCAGGATGATGATGACTACAAGTTTGAGGCCAGCCTGGTCCAGACCCTGTGCCCCCTCTCTCCCCCGCTCTCTCTCCCTCATTGGGAACACTGCACGTGATGCTGCATGTGGTCCTGGACACAACCAAAGGATTTATTTCTTCTACATGAAGCCATAGTGTAGCACTTGGGGCCTGGGGGTACAAAGTACGGAGGACACAATGTTTCCGAGCTGGAGGCTGAGTCTGGCCCATCCTAGAGCACCACTGGCCCTGCTCTAGCCATATTTACAAGCTCACATTTCACATATAGCTCAGGTGGTCTTTCATAGAAAGCCATTAGTTTCCTTCCTGACTACATTGTGTTTCACACACTGTTCTGGGTTTCCAGGACTGTTCTTACCTGAACACTCACAAGGCTCACTTTTTCTCTTTCTTTTCTTTCTGAATGTGAATCAATCATTCCAGCAGCTTTCCCTGAGCTTGCTTTCTACTGATCAATCTACCCAAGGCCTGTTCACCTCCATCTCCTCTCTATGTTTATCCTCACACAAAACACTTAATTGATTCATTCTTTTATTATTTTAAAATTTGTACTTCTTGTGACAGTGCCTGTCCTTGAGGGTACATAAAATACCCACCTTGTCCAATCCTCTATCTCCTATCCAGAAAACTGTGATATAGTAGATGTTTTATGCTTTGCTTGGAAGCATGCATTTCCTTGATGAAATCTCATTGGCCATTTTAATTTTCTTTTCTTCTTTTTTTTTTTTTGTATAAATTTCTTCACCAGAGGTAAAGGTTGAGTTTTATGTGGATTAAAAATCCCATCTTTAATCAATTCCCTCCTCCTCCTCCCCCATGTATTTTTAGTGTGATTTTTTTTCCCCACGGCCTCTCAGGGTGTGTTGTAGGTAAAGATGCTGGAGAACTCTATCCTTTGAGACTTCACTTAATATTTCTCCTGGATGCACTTACTGGCTCACAAAAGGACTCTTTGTCTTTCACATTTAACAGGCTCTTTGTCTAGGCTGGGATCCAGCACCGCAGGAGTAAATGTCAGTGCTCTCCATTTCTCAGTGTTTGATTCCCAGCTTGTATTTCAATAAGGGGATGAAACAGCAATTCAAATGTCATTGCAGATACGTTTTTGTCCCTTTTTCTGGTCTATGTTATATGAATCTCAGTAATGTCGAATTTATTTTCAATCTGTACAAATCCCTTGGAGAAATGTGCTATTCATTTGCTAAAAGACACAACAGCTGTGCTGACATGACAGCCACCAAAACCAAGACTATCTCTCCCCACCACCAGCATCATTTCATTACACTTAGCTTTTTTAAAGTCAAAATTGTTAGATTCTATTGTTTGTAGACCACTGGTTCTCGAAGTTCATTATATAGAATACTCATCTATAATAATAATTTTTTATTTCAAAAATGGTTTCAAAACTGGAGAGCTTGAGAAACCAAGCATTCGCATCTTAAAGGCTTGAGAAGACCTATTCAAAAATTGACTGGTTTAATTTGGTTTGTCCTCAATTTGTTTGATGACAGCAATGGTTCACAAACTGGGGTCCCTAGGCCACCAGGAAATTTGTTAGAAATACAAATTATTGGGCACTGATCCAGACCTACAGCATCCAAAGGGGAGGGGAAGCTCTGTAATTTGTGTTTTCACAACCCCTCCTGGTGATGTTGACACTTTCTCAAGTTTGAGAACCAATGGGACACGGTAAGTATGTTTCCGTGATGCTTACAGCAGGAACCCCAGGCAGAGTCTGCAATGGCCCACCTCATGGTCTTCCTCCAGCTTTCCTCGCACTCTTGTTGAAGGGGCAGTGGAAATGGCAAGCAGATGGTCATCTGGCCGCATCGTGTGTTCAAAGACTGAGACCCAGCAAAGGAGAAGGGAAGACCAGACAGCCTTGAGAGCACAGGAATTTTTCTTGCACTTACAAGCAAAAAACCTAATAACTGTGGTTTTGTACATCTTGCGATCTCCTGCGAGGCTCATTTTCCTCTTCTATTAGTTAGAACTACCAGTTGCACCATGTTACTAGTTGTTCTGAAAGTTACTCCTCACATACTTGTAAAAGGCTTACACTGTCGCACATGGTAAATACTGAATCAGTGATAGCAACAATGATGATCCCATTAAACCAAAACACCTGAAGTCAGCCTCGTAATTCAGCTGAAAAAACGACATGGAAGCCAGGGCAAACCAATTCATTTTTCTCTATGTCAGGGAATGCAAACTGCAAATTTGCACCTTTATGCTCTTCTTATAGCTCCATCTGTCAAATCCACCTAGATATCCAGCAGGTTATTAACTGTGGTGCTTCTGGTACAGAACTGTTGCTAATCCTTATTTTCTTGTATGGCTCTGATTAAAACAATTGGCCTTCTGTTTGGGTGTCTAAGCTTCCCTTTCAAAGAACATCCAGGCAGATTTAGGGTTCCCAGGCTCACGTCTTCTGCGCAGTGGGTCTGGGTAATGAGGAAAGCAGCTCCACAGGAAGCAGCCACAGAGAGCTCGACTGGAAAGGCCAGCAGCACGGGCAGCAAGGGCAAGGAGAGAGGAGTAGGAGCCAGCAGGTTTGAGCCGAGCAACTGCCATGAGGAGAGAAATTCATGGGTGGAGGAAGAGGACTGAGGGCACCCCAGTGGTCATGGTCTGCACTCCCCAGCTTAGGGAAGATTTTGGCAGACAGCTGAATTTATTCATTTTCGTTGATGCTTGGATGTCAGACTAGTGTCTTTGTTGACTGCAGCAACAGGTTGAGGCTGACCTTAAGGTAATTTGGGATTATTTGAGTAGCATATGTTAAGTATTTATTATGTTTTTAGTAGGAAACAGTAATATCTACCTCTCCCCAAAGTCTTAAACTCCCAAGTTTATCTATGTCAGTGATGCTCCACTGGGAGCTCCTTCATCCTGCAGATGACTTTTGGCCATGTCTAGGTACAATTTCACTTGTCACTGGTGAGGAGAGGCCAAGGCTGGGTCAGCGCCCTCTAATCACAGGAAATCCCCCTCACAACAAGGAACTGTTTGGCCTAAAATGTCACTAGTTCCAAGATTGAGAAACCCTGGATTAAATTATTAAAAATCGGGCCAAGGATTTAGCTCCGTGGTGCCACTGCCTACTTCGCAAGTGCAAGGTCCTGAGTTCTATCCCCAGTACAAAAAAATAAATAAATAAAATAAAAATTTTCCTCCTTGATTCCAAATCCAGTGTGCTTTTTGGAAGATTCCTCCAGACCTAGCTTGCATTCTTTCAGGAACCACATTCCAGAGGGGAATAGTCTGCATTTCAGATAAGAGACACTGACTATTCTCGGGAAACGTTCTTGTCCATCTTGTTATCTGTCAAATAAGTACCCCTAATAAACTACCCATTTTCTCTGGAGAATCCTACTGCGATAATAAACTCAACTAACAAATAAAACATCCACGCCTACAACATCAATTACTTGTGAGTTTTCTTGCCAATTCCAAATTCACAGCATCCTCGATGTTGTCCCTGCGACACAGGGGGTGCTCTCCTGGGGAAGCTCGTCCCAGTACCCCAGGGGCAGAGCCCAGAGGGGGGCTAGGTCCAGCTCCAGCTCTGCCACCAGTGAGCTGCGTCAGTGGATGTCACACCCTCCCCGATGCTCTCCTGCCTCCGCTTCTTATCAAGGATCTGGGTTAAGTTCCTTCCATTGGTCTAAACTACAGTTAAGTGCCTTCTCTTGCATGAGAAATGATGCCTTCCAGTTGGCCTTCAAAAGGGCATTAAATAAAGTTCAGGTCAGCCTCAATTTCAAATGAGTGTTTGTGCTGTTTCTGAAAGAAATATGGAAAGAGAAGAAAAAGAATATGGCAAGCTGCCATTGCTAAAGTGAACATGGCTAAATGGAAACTTAGCATTTTCCCCTTCTATGACAAATCTGTATCCAAATAGAATTTGAAAAATAGTAAAATGTAGATTCCCACAGAAAACAATAAATCAAAACTAACATCTGTTGGATGTTTTTTCTTCAGCCAGACCAACACCATATTATAACCATGACCAGTACTCATTCATCCCTTTATTAGACTTTGTCCAAAACAAGTAAATAATTAAAAAACATAAAACAGTTTGCATCAGCTTTATTGTAACAGAATGTAAACCAAAACACATCTTTGAAGCTCCTGGCACAGATGGTTTGTCCCAGCTCTCCCATCACAAATGCTGAGCAAAAAAGTGACCGAGCCACAGGAAGTCGGGGAGACGGCAACTATCTCACACTGCAGGGATGACCCGGAGCTGCCATGAGGAAAATGACGTCGGCCTCAGACCTCAGCCTGATCAGCGTCTCCCTGGGCCTTCTGAGCGTGTGTGGGGTTCTGACCATCAGCAATAGGACGCGTTCTCCTGAACGCCACATCTCAGTGGGAAAATGATCCAAGCTGTTTTGCTGAGAGCCACTGCCTGGTTTCCACGGTGACGTGGATCAGGCATTTGTAAGAAGGCTTCCTGAGGTCTCAAGGCATGTTGGCCAAACATTGTTGATTTCAGCACAAAAGTTAGAAACACGCTGTGTATGTTATCACGAGCAAATGTACAGAGAAACACACTGCTTAAGGAGTTCCAGGAGCTAATTCACACTGGTAATGCATTCTGATGCTCTTGATTCTTTTCTTTTTTATTTCGTATGTGCTGGCCATGACCCATTACATTGATTTCATGATACAGGTGGGGAAAAAAATGCATCTTAAGTTTTATAAGTCATAGAAACATTGATTGGCTTAACTCAGCTCTTTGCCCCAGAAGTGAGCTGCCCTCCTCCCAAACTTTCGGGTGATGCTTCCAATGTGCAAACTGGATAGTGCTTGACTTTTGGCGGGGGGTGTACCGGAGATTGAACTTGGGTCCTTGCACTTGCAAGGCAGGCCACCGAACCACTGAGCTAAATCCCCAGCCCTTGCGCTTGACTTTTATTTCAAAGTCCTCACTAAGTCTTCCTTGTTCTTAGGATAAGTGCCTCAGCGAGGGTTACAGGTCTCCTCAATCCTCATTACCACTCAACTTCTCTGGCTCTGAGTCTTTGTAGAAACCCATCTCTGCCCACCCCTTTGCATAACACACACACACACACACACACACACACCTCAGTGTATCAGACTATCTGATCTCTGACTTGGTGCTTGTGGACCAGCTGTTCCACTCTGCTCGCTCTTCCTGCCCCTCCCTCTGCCTTACCTATGGGGGTGATGCATGCTCATCCGAGGAAGAGAAGGCACAGGTAATACAGTCCCGCCCATATGTTCTAAAAGTCGTATATGTTCTAGAATCTTTGTCTTCAGTAGAAAATAAAAATTACCAATGCAGTCTAAGGTCTCTTGTACTCAGAACTGAGCTGACACCTCACAGTAATGTCCAAAAAGGAGTTCTATGCAATCCTTGACTTCAAAAATGAAACTAAGTAGCACCCACATTTACTCTCGTGTTTAACCCACGGGAGACAATTGTATGAGGTAAGCGCTGCATCAGGCCCATTTTGTAGATGAAAAAGCCCTGTTGTTGGTAACCTGCAAAGCAACTCAGAGCCTGACGTCTTTGTTACTGTCACATACTGCAGTGGTACTTCGAGAACTTGGAGAAAGAAGTCATTTCTGGCTAAGAAACGTATGCAACAGACTTCACTGAAACGGGATTCAACAAAAAGATCGTCCAAGGTAGAGGGAGCCAAAGGACCTGGAGGATGTGCAAAGAGGTAAAGATGAAATCAGACTACAGAGGGCTTTAACACCATTCCAGGAAGCAAGTAGTTCCCAGGACACGTTCCACGGGATCTGCAGGGTTAGCATCGTATGTATGGCAGCCAGGTCGGAAAACACCGGGCTACAGGGTTCCATGGGAAGCTGGGTGCGGGAGTGTGCACCTGCGATTCCAGCACTCTGGGAGGTGTGCCACGTGGATCATAAATTCAAGCCCAGCCTGGGCAATTTAGCAATTTAGAAGACCCTGGCTCATGAAAATAAAAAAAGCGAGGAAGGCAGCTCAGTGTGAAAGCTCTCCATTCAATTTTTAGTATTGCAAAAGAAAAAGAAAAGGGAGGAGTCAGTGGAGTTGGTCATGGAGGTACACAACTGTAATCTCAGCTCCTCACAAGGCTGAGGCAGGACAGCTGCAAGTTTGAGGCCACCTGGCCAAATTGGTGGAAGTCTATCAAAATTAACTTAAAAGGAGAGGCGTCTGAAGCTGCTTGCCTAGCATACAAGGCCCAGGGTTTAATCTCCAGGACCTTTGTGGTGCAAAAAGAAAAAAGGGGGGAGCTCCAAAGAATCTTTCCTACAGGAGATGGCCCAGAGCCTTCAATAAGATAATAGGCATTTCGTGTGCATCTCCAAGAGGAGGATAAAAGCCATAGCATTCCCCAGAGGTAGTTCATCAAAGAGCATCCGTGTTTCTTTTACACAGCCCACAACAGACTAATGCTCCGTATACTGTTTCCGAAATCACCACTCCTGGCAGCAGTTTTTGCACTGGGGAAGATTCCCACAGAGCCGGACCTCAGGAAAACTGCCCTGACACGGCAGGAGTGAGCAGGGCAACGCTACGAGAGAAGCAAGAAGAGAGACCAGAAGACAGACAGGCGCTCTGCTAAGGTCCCGCTAAGGGTCTCGGTGAAGGTAGTGATTGCCAGAAAGCCAATCCTGGACATAGAATAAAAACTCACAAACCAAGGCTGGGGTGAAGTTTGGTGGTAGGCGGAGAAGGCTCAGTCTCACCCCCAGGATTAAAAAAGAGACAAGATGAAAAACAGAAAAGCAAAGGAATCACAATTCCACGTGTAGTATAAAAAAATACGTTTAGGGGGTAATTGAAGGATATTGGACACAGATTGTAGATGGTATTAAGGAATTATGGTGAATTTTAAGTCATAAAACCATTGTGCTCGTTGCCTTTTAAAAGAAACCTTATATGGTAGACACGTGCTGAAACATTTATGTGAAAAAATTTTAAACATAACTTTTAAAATTAGTGTTTAAACATAGTTTTTAAAAACAGAAAAAATAAGAATGGCAAGATGTTGATAAGGGTGATGAGTGACATTGTTTTCTTGGTTTCCGCGTGTGTTTGTGTATTTCCTTAAAAAAACATGAAAGATAAAAGGAAACAGGGAAGCTGGGGAGGCGAGGCGAGGCTGTGCTCTCGTCCTAGATGGGTCCTGGGAACCGCTGGGTCGGGATTGCCGGGGAGCAGCTCTTCCGAGAGCGAGGGAGGCTGCAGAGCGCCTGAGCCGCAGAAGAGCACAGCGCTTCCCAGAGGCGCCTGGAGCTGAGCCACCCTCAGCCCGGTCAGGGCGCCGTGTCTGGGCTCTCAGATCTCCTGGCACTCGCACTCGCGCACACCTGCGCATCCGCGGGAGTCCTGGGGCCGGTGCCCACCCGGGACCCCAGCAGCGAGGCCAGGCCTCAACCTCTCCTGTGCTGAGGATTCACAAGAGCGGCGTATTTGCCTAGAGAGGACATGTGCTGACAAGGAATAGATCAATTGTTTAAATTCATCTTGCAAGTGGTTTTCATTGAAATAGCAGGAAACTATGTCTTTTAAAAACTTTATTAAAATCATCTGGGTGTACTCAACCTAATAAAGGCGCAGTACACGGCTGCTGGACTTCCTGTATCTTTAGATGTGGAACAGAAAGAGGCTTAAGTGATAGCCTACGTTTGAACTTGTGTGGAAAGATATGTTACTGGCTTAGGCTAGTATGTCTTCTGTGAAGTAGATTCACAAATAGCCTTTCTGCTCACCTCCGGCTGTCTGTCCACCTGGCCGCTCATTCCAGGTGCTCGCAGACACCAGGGCTAACTTTTGGGCTCTCCCAGGTCTTGTTGGGCCCGGACTTTACCTTCTTGTTTAGGAGAGGCCAGAAGGGAACCTGTCCAAGAGCCTTCAGTAGCCCCAGTGTCAGAGCAGCTTCTCTTCTCTTCCAAGCAAAAGAGGCCGGTCCTTCACCCACACCCAGAGGACCCTCATCCTTGCAAGTCTGAAGGTTAATTGTCATGACGGGGGCTTTCACAGGGATGAGGCATCCGGACTTGGGGTCACTTGGGTGGCCTGGGGCATTATGGTCTTTTTAAACCAACTTCTGGCCAAAAGAAAAGACCAAATTATTTGCACCCTTTTATTCAGTTACTTAGCACCACTGTTCATTGAAGACATAAATGTATGTAAATGAGGGGCTGGGGATTTAGCTCAGTGGTTCTGCCACCTGCCTTGCAAGCTCAAGGTCCTGAGTTCAATTCCCAGTACCCCCCCCAAAGTGTACGTAAATTACACACATAAATCCAACATACAACCTTAATTTGATGTAGAGCTTGACATGAAAAAGAAAACACCCAGTGCAGAGGAGTGGAAGTTTTCTGCAGTGGGGAACTAGCAGGAAGCCTTGGGCAGCACTGCTCTGGCCAACATACACAAGCATAACATTACTTTTTAACCTACAGTCATGCACACTGAAGATGAATATTTTACTTGTGAAAAATTAATGTCACAGAGCTCTCAGGACTGTTGTTTCTTTGTGAAATGGAGTATGCAAAATGCCTTGTAAAAATACAGCCTTTTCGTAAATGGATTGCTTTTTCTTTATTGTCTTGTGCTGTTAGTTGGAAAGGCCCTGGAAGGACTGCTGGGAAAATATGCAAACAGGCATGAGAGAGCCCAGATTCTCAGGAGCATGGTAGTGCGTGGAGCCATGAGGCAGACCGATTTTCAGCTTTGTGTGAAACAAATAAAACCTCTCCTCTATTTTCTGTTTTTGATCTTTTCAGACCTAAAGGCTCGCTGCCCTTTTCTTGGCCAATAGGTTGAGTTTTAAACAAAGAAAGCTCATTCTGAAGGCCACAGTTAGCAGAGTTTAGTGAAGGGGCCGAGTTGGCCTGGAAGCCACGGGAGTTATCAGATTTAGGTGGTGTCCAGAGGAGAAGCCGAGATCACCAACCCTCCTGGGCCTTGCATCAGTTTGATCTTGACGAGGGACCAGTTTGTGAATATTATTTACGTACTACTCAAGCTGGGTCTGTCCATTCCTGTCTGAGCGACCCGTGTAGCCGGCTGTTTCTCACCTACACCCCAGCGCCAGCTTTTCCCACTGTTAATTCACAAGCAGAAAGATCCTTAGTAAAGGGTTACCTCGCTTTTGACTAAAAGGAGAAACAATGACCAAATCACATCAGCAGTCTAGAACAGTAGCAATTCTTCGACCAAAAGACCTCAAGACTACACTGCACTGATTTGCACAGGAGGTAGTACTACTTTTTAAACTTTGCTTCTGCTTTAAAAATATATATTACAAAACAAAATGATAAGATTGAAAAGTATCCCAAGTATAACCCTATCCTTTTAGTGAGTTTTATTTGTCTTCATTTCCTTCTCTTTTTTGTTCATGCATGTTTACTTATTTGTCCACCACTCACCTTACATGTGTTTATTAAATACACTTTAAAATGTAGTACAATAACAAATATGGTGAACCAAGAAATTTTAAAAACGTATTGCAGTAAAAGACGCACTGCCAGGCAGCCCTCTCGTAATGTCTCCTCACTTCAAACACACTCGTTGCATCTTTCTTGCGCTTTGTTGAAGCACTTTCGAACTGTCATGGCAGACCCGGTGATCAGAACCGCTCCAAAAGGTTTAGTTTCAGGGTCGTTTCGGCTTTGGGGAAGAACAGGAAGTCACACTGTGCCAGACCCGGCGACTAAGGAGGACGAAGACACCGCGCACTGTTTTACAAGCTGCCTTCCTGTTGGACGGTGCTCGGCAACACCATTCACCGTATTTTCTATCACAGCTTTCAGACCCTCAGGAAAGAGGACTTGCAGAACTGCCTCAGAACCCGGAAAGGGCAGTGGGATAAGTGTGCTCAAAGTGAGAGGGTGTTCTGAGGGAGACTAACAGCAATGTCATTTTACTGTAACAGACGTTTAGCATTTGTTCTACATCACCACGTCTGATCTGCTTGTCTGCACGCATCAGTCAGTGGTTTAGGCAGCAGCCAGGCAGTGCAGAGCTTCGAGGGCTGCATGGCCCCACAGCACCCCTCGGCTGTAGTGTTGCAGTGCAGAAGCCCGACAGACAGGTCCTGAATAAAAGGGTCTGGCTGTGTCCCAGCAAAACTTTATTCTCCAAAATAGACAGGGAGGAGGCGGAGCCAAAGCCCAAGGGTCCATGGGCGGTCAGAGTCCCATTGGATGCATGCGGGTGGAGGAGACAGACAGTAACCTCAGAGAGTAACAAGATAACAAAAAACTCACGTCTGTCATGCTAGAATCATAATTGCAATTTGGTGCAACACTTTACTCAGTGATAAATATTGTGTGAACGTAAAAACTCTATGCTGCAGTCCAGTCTCCTTGTATATGGTTGCTCTGGCCTCCCGAGATCCTGCTTTGTAGCGGTCCCCTTTTTTATTTAATCCTGCCATCCACTGTCTTCTGCAGTTAGTTAAACCAAATCCATGAGCATACAAACAAGGGACTTGATAAGTCAATGTGTCAATTTTATAGCAAACTCTTAATTCTTGGTTTCTGCCTGGACAGAGGAGTCCAGATATTCCCAATCAGAAAAAGGTACAAATGGGCCAGGGATTTAGCTCAGTGGTTCTGCCACCTGCCTTGCAAGTGCAAGGACCCAAGTTCAATCCCCAGCACCAAAAAAAAAAAAAAAAAAAAAAAAAAAAAGGTACAAGTGAGGAAGGGAAAGATAGAAGGGGCTGCCCTGTGCTAAGGCAGAAATTGTTAGTTCTGGGATCCCTACAGTTTCTGAGTAGTCCTGAAAGGCAAGTGGAGAAGTTCTGAAGAGAGCAGAAGGCTCACGGGCAGACGCAAGGACCGTGCCTTCCTCGGGGTTTGGACACCACTGTTGGCAACAGCCCCCGGGCGCTCAGTCTGTAGGAACCAAAGCTCCGTGACAAGGACGCTCATCTCCAAACCCATCAGGCATCGGCCGGGGGGAACTGGGGAACAAGGCAAGGCCCTCTGTGCCTGGACACCGGGCCGCGCAGGGATCAGCAGATTTGAGGCTAACTGTGTCAAATGATGGAACATCTGCTCGGCACGGAGGGACGGTGGCACGCCTCACTCCCAGCAAGGGAAGCCACGGGAGTCAAGTGTGCAGAACGGCACTTTCTAGGTTCCTCTTTTCAGATGCTGATGGAGCTTCCCGGGCCAGACACAAGCACCTCCACTTCTTTTGCCCTGGAGCCTGTTCTGTCAGGCACACCTTCACGGATCCCATGAGGAGCCGGAGCCACGCAGCATAGGAGACATCAGCCTGCTTGGCTGTGCTGGCCCGGCGGGGTCGCTCCTCTCAGCTCGACTGACTCACCCGAGGGGGAGTCTCTGTGGTGCTTCCAAGACAGAGCGCACCCGGGTCAGGGGCAGGGTCCAGGCTCCTCCACCCCTCCAGCCCTGATGGGGACAAGGCTCATAGGGAGATTGGGTGTACCAGGCACTGCACTGCAAGCACACGAAGGGAAAGAGACTCGGAGGACCCAGCAGCCAAGGCAGAGTGGGAGGAGGACTCCAAATGCCCACTCAGTCCTCTTGGCCTGGCCCTGCAGCCACCACTCCACCTCCCAGGTACGCTGCTCAGCTGGCCCACCTGGTCAGTCCTGGGTCCTGGGCCGTGGCAGGTGCCTTCCCATGGCAAGGCTGGCTGAGTGCCTGAGACCTTTCCTGTTTCTGTGTTTAGGACACGGAACAAGACTCTCATCCCATGCTCAGAGCCTGAAAAGCCCCAGCCCGACTCCTTGGCTGCATCTGCCCTCTGTCAGCCCCTCATTCCTTCCCGGATGGCCTGACCTGCCGCTGTTCCTATCCCCATCTCGGTATTGCTGGCATCATCAACACACTGACACCAGGGTTCAGGATGGCGGGGCCCGCTGCTTGAGGTCCGCATGGCACCCTGTTCCTGGACTCCATGGCACTTATCTCAGAGAGTACTTAGGTGGTTTCTGGGTAGTTGCTTATTTTGTTTTTGTCTTACTTCATCTAAAATAAAGCACCTTGAGAGCAAGAGCTCTGGCTCCCTGCTCCTCCCCTGGTGCTGCCATGGTGCCTGAGAAACCGGTAAACACCCTGGACTCAGGTCAGAGGTGGGCAGGCTGTGCACCCCAGCACGGGGCTCCCCCCGTGGCCAGTGACGGAAAGAAGCTCCCCAGAGTGGGCGCAGGCAGCCTGCAGGGTGGGCAGGACTGCCTCACTAGGGAAACTGATCTGAGAGCTACTGTTCCCTAAAACTGCAGGGGCCTTCATGGGCCAGTGCACCTTTGCCAGTGTCACACAGGAGCAATTACTTTGGCATCTCATGAGCTCCCAGGGGGAGCGCTCCTGCACTCATCTGAGTCCCACAGACATTTTTTCATAATCTTGAACTCAGTCTACAACCCTCCACTGCCAGCATGCAGTCCCAGTTTGGCTTTTAATCATATGAGGACCTCATGTTTTACTTGCAGATGAAGAGGAGCTGACGTCACATTCCATTTGCAAGCCAAAGTACAACTCTAATACAGTATTTTTATTCAGTGGGACTTCCTGAGTAACACCTGCAGTGTATTACATGAGGCTGGTGAATTATAATCATCGTCGGGAGAGAAAAAGTGACATCCAAAGGGAGTAACAGATCACGGTGCTGAGAGCTGGATCAGCGGGCAGGGGCTTCGGACACCTGTGTGTCCACTGCCAACAAAACATCTGGGCAACTGTACCAGACTCCCTGTCCACCACCTCTGTTTCTGACCCCAGGTTTCCATCAGCAGCTATTACCAGTGCTGTTTATGAATAAATTTTTAAGAGGAAGTAGCTCTAAAACGAAGTGAGAATTCTTCTGTGCGCTCTTCAGTCAGATGTGCCACACACCTAGCAGCAGCACCCTTGCCGTTCTGGTGTCGTCCATCCCGCCATGTAACTCATTCCCGCACCTCCCAGGGCTGCCCGGAGGCGAGGCTCATGGACTTGCTTCCGTTTCTCACTCACACATATCTAACAGCTCCTCATACATAGAGAAGTACCATTGAATCAAATTATTAAGCAAAATGTCTTAATTAGACCAGACTCAAAACTCCCCTTTACTTTAAAACATCTCTCCATCGATTTTCAAACTGAGAACTGGCCGTTAACTAGGGGAAGTTTGTCATCTGCCCTCGTCATGACATTTTACATACATGTGATGCTACCCAGACAACCTTCTTGAATGTAGAACGAACTCCTTAGCTGCTGGGAATTCTGCTGCTGTTTTCTGTGAAAAGGCTGATGAGAGCTGTCTCACTTTTTTAGGGATGTCTGAGAGCCAGGCCCTTCTTCAGCCCAGGACATGGCCAAAGCTCCAGACCTTCCAGAGGTGTTAGCAGAGTCCTCTGTGAGTCCCAACTTCTCCTGCCTGTCCACCTGCCACCCCACTCCGTCACAGCTGCAGACCCCAGCACATACCCCACACCTCTCCTGGGCTTGCACGTCTGTCCAAAGTCTGTTTCCCAGCAACAACCTACACCCCATTCTTTGTGCTCCAGTGGAATTTAACACAAAGGAATCATTCAAATACCTTTTCCCCATTTTTCCCAATCTGTATACATGACTGGCCCACGGTCTGAGCTGCAGCAGAAGGCTGGCTTCTCACTTTCAGTGTGAGAAGATGGAAAGGCCTGTTTGTGGCTGGGCAGTGCCATCCCATGCAACCCTCCTGGTCTGGGAATGCTACTCCCGAGACCACAGCAGCTCAGGAGACTACGGGGGCCCAGCTCATGCTTCATTAGGGGCAGCGTCCATCAGAGAGCCTCTAGAATCTGCTCTCCTTTAACACTTGTTTATTAGATATCTAGTTCCCAAAAGCGTGCACCAAGACAACCTTTGAGGAAATCTCCAAGGCACGGAAGATTAAAAATAACAAAACCTACTGATATTCTAGTAAAAGTGTATGTTATAACTTGTTTAACAACGGTCAATTATGTTGCATATGATTCAGGGAGCTACACAATTCAGGGAGAGATGCTTGCCACCAGGAGCAGAATTGGCCACAGACTGTCATTTACAAACTGTGGCAGGTTTCACGCCATGGTGGCAGGATCGAGTAGCTGTGACAGAGACCGTGTGACCTGCACAGCCCAGCACCCTGTCACTGTGACCCTTCCCAAAGAACGCCTGCTGGTCCTGCTCTTGGCTTAGTGATCCTGACACAATATTACATTAACGGAGAAAATTTCGTTGAAAGAAAATAACATTTTACGTATACATGCAAAGCCAGGCATTGCTATTTTCTGAGGATTGAGATTATGGGTGAGTTTTGTTATTTTATTCTTTTTGCTTTTATGTACTTTCCACAAGAAACATGCATTGCTCTCATAATAAGAAAACCAATGAACATGGTGAGTATAGAAAAAGAATATCTTTGTTTTGATTTTTTCCATTTTATTTGAGTTTTCCTTCACAGCCATTCAGCTTTTTGTAAAGAGCAGCCCTGAATGTGTCACACTGAAGGGTCCTTCCCTGACACCACCCCACATCTAAGGAAAATATGTAAACAGCGCAGGGCACAAAAGCTCAGCCAGCTACCAGAGGAAGCATCCAGTTGGCCACCCGAAGTTTTATTTAAGCACAACAACAGGAGCCCTGGGCTGTTGTTTTTGTGACAGCTGGCTCCATTTGGTAAGCTACATGCGTTATGCTAAGAAATATTACTCAGCCACTGGTTCCCAGAGCTTTTTAAATTCCCTGATCACTGTAGAAAGCAGCCCATTTCTGGGCTACAAAAATAGCACTGTGGTCATTATAATAATACAGCCAACCACTCTGGAGCAATTTTGCTAATCAACTGCAAACTCCAAGCTCACTGCTTTTTATCAGAATTCTCTCAACAATCTGCGAAGATGGTGTCAGTCCATCTTCACACAAGGACACAAGCTTCAGGCAGTAAAGTAGGCAGCCGAAGGGCCACCACCTAAGCCATGGCGGGGCCGGGATCCAGTCACCGCCATCTGTGGTGCTGGATCCTCCTCGCTCCACACGCCAAGCTCCCCAGAGCATGGCCATGTTCCAGAACCTGGCTGTCCGCAGTACCTGGGCCCTGGGAATTTGTGGTTGGCATTCCAAAAACAACTGCAGGAAGACCCAAAAACTGTGCTCCTCAACTCACTAAATAGCAACAGGGTCGGGAAGTAGGAGTTGTGGCCCTGGGCATGCATGCTTTTCACATATGAAACTGTTTTGAAAGAGCACTTTCTGGAGTACTCTAGCAAATATTAGCAAACCTATAATACACATGTAATACTAAAATACTTCTTGCTTTGAATAGCAATTTCAGGAAACTTTATGGTGTACATGTATTCTAAATCCAAATTGATTTCTTTATTTAAGTCAATATTAAATGTTGTATAGAAGTCCTATCTGCTGGTTACCACGCTTAACCTGACATTACTTATTAATGTCATGTGGAAAAATATCAGACTATGATTTATGTTTCCATTTTTTCCATTCTCTTTAGAATTCTATAGTAATACATCTTTTGCCCCCTGAAAACCTAGGTTGCTTTTGAGTTTTTGGTTTGTTTGCTTTGTTTTTTTACTAGTTGAATTAAAACAAATATCATTGCATTTCTGACAATAACCGTGGATCTATGTAGATGTTGGAAAATCTATGTGTTAATAGTTGATCTTTTCTTAGTACGAAATCAGACAAGAAGAGATCTGACATTTTTTAAATAATATTACTTAACTATACCACTCAAAAGTCAATTTTAATTTAAAAGTGTATTTTGTAGATAGACTGTTCATTTTGTATCCTTCCATTGTGCACTAATGTAACAAGAAAATAAACTTCAGTGGTGTCACCTCCTGCCTCACAAGTGCAAAGTGCCGAGTTTGATCCCAGTACCAAAAAAAAAAAAAGAAGAAATTTTGGGTTTGGAACTGAAATTTAAATGTTGCATTGTCATCTTGCCCTGGTTAGAATAGCTCTTATCAAAAAGACAAAAAACAGGAATAAATGTTGTTGAGGACGTGAAGAAAAGGAAACCCATACACTGCCGATGGGAATGTAAATTAGTACAGTCCCTACGGAAAACAGAGTGGAGTCTTCTCAAAACCTGTGGAAGTAGAGCTGTTCCCTGGGCCATACCCTCAGGATGTGAAACCGCTGTCGGGGACACACCTGTGCCCGTGTTTCCTGCCGCACTCTCCACAGTGCCAAGCCAGGCTGTCATCCAGGTGTGAAGGACAGGGACAGTGTCATCCACATACACAACAGAGCAGTATTCAGCCACGGGAAAGAACAAAACTCTCCATCTGCGTGAAGATGGGTGGAGCTGGAGAACAGTGTGTTCCGTGATGTCAGCCGGGCTCGGAAAGAAGAGTCTTTTCTCGCTGTCTACGGAAGCTAACGACGGAGCTCTCAGAGAAGATGAGTGCAGAACAGAGGGCAGGAGGAACCAGGAAGGGGAGCGGGAGGGACAGAAGCCAACAGCTACGAAATGCAGTTAAACAGAAGATTAGTTCGTGTGTTGAGTGGCGCAGGGGCAACTGCCGGCTCCAACCATTTATAGTCAGAGTAGCTAGAGGAGCCCGAAGTTCCCTGCCAATGGAGGAGGCGAGCGGAGGACATGGAAGAGCTACGTGCCCCGGAGGGTTATCTCACACGCGCACTGTGAACAGCACTGAACACCTGCGCTGTGCTCCGGACGGGGACAAATACGTCAACCGAAAATGTGAAAAATTCAGAGTTGAAAGCTTCCTCAGCAATGACGGCAGTTCCCATTTTATTTAGATAAATAAAACATTGAAAAATATTTCTAAACCCTCACAACCTCTAGGCTTGATGACAACAGGTACTTTACCATTTTCCGCATTTCACAGAAGAGAAAGCCGAGGCTCGGGGAAATCGTGAATCGTGGGAAGATCACCAGAGCTGGGCCCGAGGCCGC
>NW_022900940.1:47758700-47765405 GCF_012274545.1 Fukomys damarensis | reverse complement strand
GATCCCCACAGCGTCTGCGGAGCCCGGGAGGCCGGGAAGCCCGCCGTCGGCCGCCTTCACTTAGAATCAACGCGACCGAGAGCCAGAATACGAGCTGCACAGTCATCAAAGATGATGGCTTTTCCTTTATGACTCTTGGCGCCAGAACAAAGGGGTCCATTTTTGTGGTTTTTAGGGTTTCTAGAATAAAGGAAATAAATATCTTTAGGTAATGTTTGGATGGTTTGGAGACTGTACTTACATTACTGATAGGTCAATTAATATCTGAACAGTTCAAAGAAGCAATTATTTTAATTTATAAATCACTCCAGAGGTAGGAAGCTGCCCTCCATTAATGTGGTTTTTCCAAACAAGAGTGTTCACAGCCGTGTGTGTGTGTGTGTGTGTGTGTGTGTGCGCGCGCGCCCTCCTCCGCCCGTCATTCTATCTGGCCTGGGTTTCCGCAGGATCACATACCTTCCTGATTATGTCGTTGTCTCCAGAGCCGGCCAGGCACGCAAAGTGCTGGATCTGCAATTTGACCCTTGGCTGAGACCACCCTATCTTTTCAGTTTCCCTGTGCTGAAAGGCGCCCCCCACACACCCTGCCTCCAGAGCGGCCTCCTTATGTTACACTCCAGACGCAGTCTGTGAGCTCAGCCCCAGGGGGTCACCATGACCCCGGGAAGCCGTGCAGAAAGGGTCGAGGGCTGTAGTAATGCCTGGCACGGAGGGCTCGCCGTCCGTCTGACAGCTGATACACCATCTCCAGCTTTCCGACAGAGCCAGGTAAAGCATACTTGTATATTTTTAAAATTACCAAGTAACTGCAAAGTGCTAAGCACAGTGCTCGACAAGAAGGGCATAAAAGTGTGTGAGATAAACGCGGTCTGGAGAGGAGGCGCATCAGGAAGCAGGGCAGCCGTGTAGTCAGCCTGCTATGACAGGAAAAACAGACTCTGGGAAAGCCCCTCTGGGGAGGGTGTGGTGCTTGGGGACATGTCCAGAAGGAAGTGGCCACTCAGAGCCAAAAGAAGAACAGGCGTTAGTTTGGCAGACTGGAAGGTAAGAGGTGGGAGTGGAGGTGTTTGAAGCAGAGGGAGGAGCGTGTGCCCAGGTCCAGAGTCAGGAAAGACCTGATCGCCCAGCAAACGGAGGGAGGGGGAAATGGCTGGAGTTGGGAGGGAGCAGTGTGGAAGCTGAAAGCAGGAACATGCGGGATTTGGAACTTTCCAAAGCACAGTGCAGTGGCTGACTACACCCCGAGGGCCCTGGCTTAGCAAGGAAACGCTGCAGACTGGGCACTCACATGTCCGACTAGTGAGATCCGATGGGAGGGAGGAAAATCCATGGGAGAGGGAGGAGCTCTGGGGCAGGGAAAGTGTGTACAGCCCAGGGCAGGGAACCCCAGCACTAGAGGGAAGGAGCCTGTGGATGATGCTTGCTGGAAAGAACAGAACTTGGCTAGACTAGAAGATGCCCAGGTAAAATGCACCAGTAGCCCACTGCGCAGCATACGTTCCTTTTATTAATTCAGAGTAGCTCCTTTGCAAACAACAACAACAACAAAAAAAAAACCTAACAAAAAACCAATGTTTTATAATCTGTATTTGTGTCCTAGGTCTCAATAATGAAAATATTCAAGTATTCGAGAACCTCCTACACTCCTGGCACTACGCAAGGAGCTGAACACGCTAGGGAGGTGAGGGCCCTTCCCACACGAGAGAGCTTTGTCTTCTCAATAAGACAGTCACAGGGGATATCGAGAGAGGCGCTCAGGAGCCCAGAGAGCAGTCAGAGCGGCAGGGTTACAAGGTTACATAAGGGGCCAGGCACACAGAGAGGAAGGGCTCTGAAGGCAGAGCAGTGGGCACCTGGGCGCAGGGGCAGCCTGTGGTGGGAGTGACCATGCCCCGGGGAACTGGAGAACCAGTGAAACTGCTTCTAAGCCTCTTAGGCCATGCTGGGGGATCGGGACACCCTTCCACGGGTGGTTTGGGTCTTGGTGTCAGTCCCTTTTCTACTCAGACAGTCTCCGGCCCTTTCCAGTGTCAGAGTAAATAAAGACCTTCTTTGATCTGCGACACATCTGGGAGTTTGGGGAGAAAATGTTTGAATATGAGATTCTGCATCTCCTTCCAGCTGATTAACAATTCAGTGCGAGGCACCATGCGGGGAGGACAAGGCAGACAGCCTGATTAGCAGCCCTTTATTATAGCAATGAGTATTTATACCCGAGCAGGGCTGGTGGGCACTGCCCGGAACCCAGGTCATTTCTCAAAGGACATGTAAAGCCACACTCTGCACTATGCCAACACAGAAGAGCACGCCCAGCCCAGCAGGGCCTGTGCTGCACGCTGACCACCACTTGTCAGTATAGAATGCAGTTCTTTCATAACACAAACCACATTTGGGCAATGAGGAACGAGGGGAAGATCCTCCGCAGGAGTGTGTGTCCAGAGCCATTCTACATAATTTGAGGGAAACATCATTTCACAATTAAATTATGATCAGGCCTAGTCTTCTTGCCTACAGGCCAGCTATGACATACTGAAACATAACTATTTTTGCCTCTGGTCACAGCTGAGAACTCAGTGGTCCTGTGATGTTGTGACACTCAAGGGAAAGATTATGTCAGCTGAAGACATCCTGGTTCTTTCAGAACCAAGTAGAAAGGCTTCACCTAGGGAGGGACAAATTCCCTATCAGCTTAACTGATCCCACTTACTGTTGTAAGAAAGTCTTTGCCCGTTTTGCCATCCTGATCAACATAAGTCCCTCATCAGCATAAGGCCCTCCTGGTTTTAGGTTTACCACCACTCTCTGAGACATCTCACACTCCTTCTGAACCCAAGAAATAATGGCAAGCTCAGGGTGCCTTCATCTTTGCTTCCCAGAGCAGCATTGATCAGACCCAATGTTCAGAGTCTCCTCTAAGTCTTGTTTCCTGTCTTTACTCATTAATTCGCCCTGTGCCGTCACGGCTCACAGAAGAGCAGGACTCATTCCAGGGGTTCCGGTAACATCCCCTTTCCCTGTTCCCTACAAATGTGCACATGCTGAACCTGATTAGCCCCAGCTGGGCAGGTAGCAGGACTCTGAAGAGAGTTGTGGGTGACTGTCTGTGTTCCGCGCCTCCCTGGTGGAACAGCCTCAGTTTAATGTCTTAATGTCTCTCAGCGGTTTCCCCAGTCTATAACATGAAGATCATGATGCTTGGCTAATACAACTGCAGTGAGAAAAAGTCAGGCAACTATCGTCGCATCTCCACATGGCAGCTTGTCTCTACAGGGCCCCTCTGAAGCTTGGTATTGGGCCTCATGGCCCCCAAAACAAGCGCTGGTACTTTTCTTCTGCCACTGTCTTCAGCTACAAGGGAGAGCACAGTGCTATTAATTCTGTTTCATTTTATCATCACCAAAGGGGCCAGGTAATCAAGACACTGTTTATGAAGAAAAGTGTGAGATCTCTTGCTGATGAAAGATTTACCTTAAGGCTACCTTTTGTTATTGAAGTACTATCAGTGTCTAGTGAAATTTAAAAGCACAAAACAAGTGGTGGGGGTGATTAGGAAGAGGTTCAGAGGGAGAATTTTTAGAGAAGGTAAATTACATTTGGCTTGTATCTAACAAATTACATCATATTGTTATGAAAACATTACCATGGCATTACAAAACATTTGTGACTATAACATTAAATGTTTTTTTTTGTTTTCCAATGGTATTGTTTCATCATATTAAGATCAAGAATGCTTGCTACTGCGCAGAGTTGCTAATAGCTTTCTGCTTTGAACTTCATTTATTTTGAAACTTGCAAACTGTGTATTTGGAGGGGGTAACATTCAGCATTCCTGACTTCTACCTTTTACTTCTGAAGTTAGACTTTGTGGTAGCTTCTCACAGAAAGCGGAGGCAATGGGAAGCTGAGTGATGTTGAAAAAAATACAGACGAGGACTTGCTCCATAATTAACTGCTAACACTCACGTGACTTGGTTGCGTAGTTGCACAGTGAACATCTGGGGCTTGGAGGCCTAACTTCAGCTCTTACCACATATTTGACCTAAGTACACGTTACTTACCTCTCAACCTGTTTGCTCACCAGGAAAACAGGGATAATAACAATAGTACTTCCGCCATGATTATATCTAAATGTTACAGCCTAACAATACTTAGAAAAAACCTAGTGTGTAGTAAGAGTTCAAGAAAAGCCCCCATTCTCCACTGCGGATACTCGGGATCTGCTGCTCTCACCAGGTCACTCTGTGAACCTGGACGGTAAACACCTCACATGTGAAATCGCGGATTTGGCTAGAATTGGTGTTGGCCAATTTAATAATTTGTACATAGCCTTCAACATTTTTGGAGGAAAACATTCTTGTAAAAATAACCCTAAAAAAGACACCATAAATCCATGAATTTAAAATAAATCTGTGATTTGGCAGAGTCGCGCAGCCGCTAATCTCGGCACGGAACACCACAGCACCACTTCCACAGGGTGGGCCACACCCCCAGCGCTGACCCGCACAGGAGCACATGGGGCACCGGCCTGCTCCCCGTGGACCGCAAGGGCCAGCCAAGCTCGGGCCTCTCAGAAACAATCGTTGCTTCTCTTCCTTCTGTTTCAGATCACATGAGTACAGGCTCACGGGGAGCAGACAGCTTCAGAGTAGAAGTGGCCTTCGCAGGCTCAGGAGCCCGGGCCTACGTTCAAATCCCAGGCCTGTCTCCTGCTGGCTTCAGGATGACACGCAAGTCAGCGGACAGCATCTGTGTGCCGCGGCTCCCCTTTCTCAAAACCAGAGTGCTGAGACCTGTTACTGCAGGTGCTAGGTGGGCTAAGTTCACACAACAGGACCAACAGGGCAAGCATCTCCATGCTGACAGACACGGCCTGGAACGTCTCTGGGCCCCTCTGTCCCGAGCCTCTTGGGAGTGGAGATGAAGACTTGAAGGAACTGTGTTTCCCCGGCTCTCTTGGTGAGCATGGGTGAGTACTGCGCCTGGCTCGATGTTCCTCCTCTAAAGTGACACAGTGCTGCCTCCCTTCAGGGACTTCCTGAGTGTGGCAGGGCCTCACCCTGGCAGGGGCCTGTGTCAGACAGCGTTAAGAGCCCCAAATTCTGACAGCAGAAGACCCTGCTGTTAACTTGTGTTTAGAGTTGTGACCCATGGGCTGGAACAGAGGGTCTTCGTGGGAACCAAAAGTTGATGGGAGCTTTCCCCAGCTTAAGCAAAGCCACACAGGGAAAGAAAGGCATTCCTCTTCACGTGACTTTCCGGCGAGAGCACTGAAGCAAGCAGACATGTAAATCCCGTATGTCCAAGTGCATTACTATTCCCTGTAGCCCTTCAGAAACTCTCCCTAGCCTGCCAGTCGCTTACAGCTCAGACCGGACCCTTCCTCCGTCTTCACACTCCTGCACTGTGTTCACATCCGCAGGAAGCGAGAGCCACGGACACGAGTGAGATTTCTGACCCAATAGGTCCTCTGTGAGGAGCAGGGAGCCCCACATGGATTCCCGCCTTGGGGATGGGAGAGCTTCAGGGGGACAGATCCAGTGCTCACATTATGTAAGTAGGATTATTATGTGCTTAATTGCTTCGCCTCACACGAGAAAGCTTTTGCCAATTGCAGGGAACTGGCAATTACACTGTCAGACAGCGGGTCCCCTGTCCCCTTCAGCCTCACAGGGCCCGGCTTTCGGAACGGTCAGCAGGGGACAAAGCCCTCAAAGGCAGCGGGAAGGGGTGCTGAGGAGTGAAGCCCCTCGCAGGGAAAACTGCCCCACACCTGTTTGGTGCAGGGTGAGGAGTCCTCCAAAGCTAGGAGGGGGTCCTTGGCTTCGGACTGTCTGTTCCCCTGTAATCCTCTCAACAGAATTTACATATTTTTCAGAATCCACTTACATGTTTCCTAGAGTGAATTTACCATGGCTGTGGTTATGGTCTGCCCATTTCCAATAAAATCTGGTATTTTTTTAGACAAAGTGCAGTTCTGAGCCATTTAATGATGGGAACATGTTCCAAGAAGTGCAGCCTTGAGTAAGGTTGTACGGCCAGCATCCAGCGTCCCTGCACACAGCTGGATAGTACAGCCTGCCACACACCTAGGCTGGACGATCTGCCTTCACACAGGCCCCCCGCCACTGACCAAAGGCCACTCTGTGCCATGCGATTAAGTTCTGTATCACATCAGAACCCGCCCAATTAAACTTGGCATCCTATCCAGTGACGGCACAAGCAGTTGGGCTGTCTAACATCTTCCTCCAGCACTTTCCTTTCTAAACTGAGTCTGTCTTTCTGACCATGGCCAGATTATTAAGTAGTATGAATCTACCTTTCAATTCTGCTGCATTGTTTTTTCCATCCTTTCTTTTGCTGAGATGATTTCCTTTCCCCTTCCCACCCCAGGGGAGACTAGGAGGCGTTCTTGGCATGTATCAGGTTCTTGACTGATTCTAGTTCTTTTTTTTTTTTTTAATTTTATTGAGTTTATTGGTACATTTTAGGGATACAGTACAGTTACATTCATTGTTGGGATCATGTACCTCTACATGGCAAGTCTTGATTCTCATTTGACTGATTCTAGTTCTTTAGAACCACCTGTATTACCCTTCTACTAAAATCCTACTTTGCTTAAATTAGGCAAGGTTTGTCTCTGTGTCTTGTACCCAAACAAGAAACTATCATCTATATGTGATACAAATAGGCATATTTTATATATAT
>NW_022900940.1:47735244-47758653 GCF_012274545.1 Fukomys damarensis | reverse complement strand
ATATATATATATATATATATTCGTGGTGTGTGCTGTCTATCGGGCACGGTTCCAAGCTCAGACCACGCAGTGATTCTTCTGTACATACTACTTGTAGGAATTACCTCTCTGCCCCCACTTCAGCATTTACTTTCCGGATTCCCTACTCTATTGTTTTCTGTTTCTAAATGCATTTCTCTCTTTCCAACACACCTTATAATTTTCTTATTGTTTATCTTCCCCACTCCACCCTCTGGAATGTAAATTGATGATGTGTCTCAAATTTCTGGGCAGTCTCTGACTCAGTAAATGTGTCTAATTAGTTGGCTAAATAATGAGCTATAAATGAATATTTTTATGAATATTCCTTTAAATCCACTGGGCCCTGTGACCCGCCTGACAGGACCTGCACAGGTAAAATGTTTGCTCCCTTCTCTCAAGCCTTTTAAGTGTGGGCTAGATTTTCACCTCCGAGCTTTGCCCAGCAACGGAGGACTAGATCAAATGACCTCCTGAGGGCTCCCTGGCCCTTGACATTCTAATTCAGTTCCACTGAAATGTCCTAAAAGTAATTTGTGGGGAATTCCTTTCTTCCTCCTCTCCCAATTGGAGTGCACATTTATCTAATTATTTCCTTGGTAGGCTGACCTAGCTCTGAAAGAGACGAAAGACTGGGCTCTCTAGGGAATTATTTCGCTTTCAAATAAGATTGAGGCTTTCTGACTCACGAAGCAAGGACGGGGCTACTTAAGATGAAGCAATTGTTCAGCCCCCTGATCCAGACATGTTGGCAGCAAAGGAACCCCACAACCGGTGCAGGAGAATCCTGGAGGAGTTGGGGGGGCTGGGTTGGTTTAGAGGAGCTGCCTCCTGCTACAGCTGACTGTCTGCCCTCACTCTGGAGAAGGCAGCTATGGCTCCTTTCTGAAATTAGTTCCCTGCAGTCCAGCCCTCTCACTGCCTCAGGGCAGGCCTTCCAGGGGACCCAAATAGTGGGATGCTCCTGCTCAGACCCTGGCTCCGTGGATGAAGGGTGCTGCTCTGGATTCGAGGGCATCTGTTAGTTGCTCTGTGGTTTAGAGCAGGGGTTATGAGTTCCTTCTCAGAAGAGTGTTTTAGGGGCTGGGATGTAGCTCAGTGGCGCCACACCTGCCTGACAAGCGGAGGGTCTGGAGTTTGAAGCCGGTACTGAAAGGGGAATAAATATGGTGTAAAAAAAAAAAATGATGCCTTAGGATGCATAGAACAAGCATAAAATTGCAAGGAAAACTAAACATACTGAAATCCATTTGTCAAAATATTTTCCCCAAACAAGCCAATAACACATATATTTATTAGCACACTAAATACCAAGGACCATTGTAGGTCTGGTAATGACTATAACTTTAAAGTGGTGAGGAGTTTAAATAATGATTTGAAGTAGCTCAACAACTGCAGCATGATATAATTTATAGGTGAGAAAGTCACCAATAGCTACAGAGGTGTGTTGCCTTCACAGCTAGAGGAAATTCTAAATTTCAGTTAGATGAGAATACCATTAATGATGGAATTTTTCTTCTGCTCAAGTTCATGGGTGCCTCTCATCCAATGAGGAAGGCCCGATGTGGACTCTGGAGCGAGCATCCATCTTCCTGGGCAGTGCACGACACACCCAGCTTCCTGGGAGGCGCCTGTGCTCGCTGACATTCCTGCTAACTATTCCACCAAGAGACTGTTTCACTGGCTCCAGTCAATAGTGAGAAGGCTTGAGAAGTTAGAAAAATATCTGTGTCTGTCAGTGTGCTTCATGTTAATGAAGACCCTTCGATTGGTAGGCAAGGGGCCCCAGAAGCAATGACAGCGTAGCAAGAATTCGAGCTGTGGTTTTCCTAGACTGTCCTAGTGTGTCCAGGACTGTGCCCATGTGGAAACAGGAAGTTTCATGCCCCAGGAGTCCCTCAGAGCCTGGCAAACCCGGACGGCTGATGTGTGCTTTTCCAGTCAGAAACGAGTGTGATCTTGGTCCTTTACTTAGCTCTCTGAACGCCGGCCGCATCTTAATCTCACAATGGCAATAAGATACCTTACGGGTAACATGAGGTCAGTGGATGGTTAGGTGGGTAGATAGACAGATTTACAGATAGATAGATAGAGCTTAGCCGTCTGTCACATTGTGAGCACTCAAGAAACACGGGCTACCATTACAGCTGCGGCTGCTATGACTCCATGCCGTGTGCCCGACTCCGCCCCTAAGGAGAGTCTTCCCTTCCTTTGCCCCCAGGCAGACTGTGTGCAATCTAGAAATGCCCACCAGGAGTTCACTCATTCATGAAGAATTTGCCAGCGTCCCCCGCACGGATGAAATAATGCATTCGATAGGAACACAGGAAACGGGAAGCTTTGTAGGACAAAGCCAGCTCAGCACTGACAGTGTCCCACGTCAGGACGGCAGGACATCCCAGTGCAGGGCCTGGTGGCTGGGAGCTGTCTCCATGCTGTGCTTCCTTCACCACTCCACCATGCCTGGGTCTCTCCTGAACTTGCCTTCTACAATCATCCAGAGTTTCAAGATTTCCGATTCCATGTCAGGACATCCATGCAACGAAGATAACTTACTCAATGTTTAGACAAAGTGATCACAGATCAGAAGGCAAACCCTGTACGTTGGGAACCACAGGGTGGCTCTAGATACGTGGCCTTTGTGTAGTCCTTGCTTTGTGGCCATGGCCATGAGTAATGCGTCCTTCCTGCCATTCTTCCTTTATCTTCCGGTCATTTGCCTGGTGCACAACCTCGACCACGTGACATTCCGTGTCTTTTACAATCAATGGCCGTCCCACCCAGAATTGTGCAACAATAATAAATTAACCATTGATTGCATGTGACTCGAAAGTGAAGTTTAAATGTCACAGAAAGTAGTGAAAGAAGTTACACAGCTAATATGTGAGGCTAAAAGAACATCACCGAGGGAGGGAGGACTCCAGCCACTGTCAGAGCGGCAGCCCAGTGTGGTGACGTCTGTGCTTTGTGTGTTGTTATGCACCTGCCGCCTGGCTGAGCGGGAGGAAAACACGCTCTTAGCTATGAGTACAAACTGGACTTCAAAGACTTCACAGTAGGCAAAGAATGTACAATAGACCATTGATACTTTTTCATTCATTAAGTCTATTGGTACATTTTAGGTATACGGTATGATGACGTACATCACTGGGAATTTGTACCTTTACATGACGTACTTTGATTCTTATTTTTCCCCGTTCCCAGCCCTCCCTTCACCTTCTCCACCCTTCCCTATTTACAAAGACTTTGTTTCCATTTTCCCCTTTCTTGTATTTATTACTTTCCCTTCTTTCCTTTCCCCTACCCCTCCCACTTCCTCTATCCCATTTAGACCTTTTCTTCATATTTCACATTACCTATTATACCTTTTGACCCTTATTTATACTTTCAGTTTCTCACACCAAAGAAACTATTCAGTATTTACACATGTGTGTCTTCCCCCCCACCCCCGGTACCAGGGATTGAACTTAGGTCCTTGTGCTTGCACGGCAGGCACTGGAACCACTGAGCTAAGTCCCAGGCCCTGTCCTTTTTATTTCACTTAAGAGCATGGCCTCAATGTGCATCCATTTAGCTGTAAACGTCTTTAATTTCTAATTCTTTCTGGCTGAGTAGTATTCTGTTTTATTTAAAGAAAACCATATCTTTATCCAGTCTCCAGTTGATGGGCAATTGGGCTGTTTCCAAGTTTTAACTATTACAAACTGTGCCATTATAATCACGGGTGTGCATATATAACTGTGGTATGATTCTTTTAATTCTTTTGGAAAGATACACAGCAGAGAAATATCTGGGTCAAGTGGGACTTCTAATCCTAGTTGTTTGAGGTATCTCCATATTGATTTCCACAGTGATTGCAACAGTCTGCACTCCCACCAACAATGGAGAAGGGTTCCTTTCTCCCCACAACCCTGCCAGCATTTGTTATTGGTTGATTTCTTGATAGCAGCCAGTCTTTCAGAGATGAGATGGAATCTCAGTGTTGTTTTCATCTATATCTCTCAAATGGCCAGTGATGTGGAACATTTTTTCATGTGTTTATTTGCTGCTTTTGCTTCTTTGTCTGTGAAATGTCTGTTCATTTCAGATGCCCATTTTTGGATCAGGTTTTTGTATTGGGGGGGGGTCTGTTTTTTTGAGTTCTTGATATACTCTAGATAGTATACCTTTGTCTGAGGAACTATTGATTAAAAGTTTTTCCCATACTGCAAGGTTGTCCCTTAGCTCTGTTGGTGGTTTCTCTTGCAGTGCAGAAGCATTTTAATAAGATGAGATCCCAGCTGTTGATTTTTTTGTGCTAGTTCCTATGCTAGTGAGGTTTCATTCATAAAGTCTTTTCCTATGCCAATGTCTTCAAGAGTTCTACCTAACTTATCTTCCAGCAAGTTTAGTGTTTCTGTTTTAATATTTAGATCTTTGAACCACTTCGATTTTAGTTTAGTGCATGGTGTTTTAATCTTTGACAGGTTGAAATCCAGTTTTTCAAACACCATTAATTAAAGAAGCTATGTTTCCTCTAGTGAGGGTGTTTGGCTCCTACACGGCAGGCACTGGAACCACTGAGCTAAGTCCCAGGCCCTGTCCTTTTTATTTCACTTAAGAGCATGGCCTCAATGTGCATCCATTTAGCTGTAAACGTCTTTAATTTCTAATTCTTTCTGGCTGAGTAGTATTCTGTTTTATTTAAAGAAAACCATATCTTTATCCAGTCTCCAGTTGATGGGCAATTGGGCTGTTTCCAAGTTTTAACTATTACAAACTGTGCCATTATAATCACGGGTGTGCATATATAACTGTGGTATGATTCTTTTAATTCTTTTGGAAAGATACACAGCAGAGAAATATCTGGGTCAAGTGGGACTTCTAATCCTAGTTGTTTGAGGTATCTCCATATTGATTTCCACAGTGATTGCAACAGTCTGCACTCCCACCAACAATGGAGAAGGGTTCCTTTCTCCCCACAACCCTGCCAGCATTTGTTATTGGTTGATTTCTTGATAGCAGCCAGTCTTTCAGAGATGAGATGGAATCTCAGTGTTGTTTTCATCTATATCTCTCAAATGGCCAGTGATGTGGAACATTTTTTCATGTGTTTATTTGCTGCTTTTGCTTCTTTGTCTGTGAAATGTCTGTTCATTTCAGATGCCCATTTTTGGATCAGGTTTTTGTATTGGGGGGGGGTCTGTTTTTTTGAGTTCTTGATATACTCTAGATAGTATACCTTTGTCTGAGGAACTATTGATTAAAAGTTTTTCCCATACTGCAAGGTTGTCCCTTAGCTCTGTTGGTGGTTTCTCTTGCAGTGCAGAAGCATTTTAATAAGATGAGATCCCAGCTGTTGATTTTTTTGTGCTAGTTCCTATGCTAGTGAGGTTTCATTCATAAAGTCTTTTCCTATGCCAATGTCTTCAAGAGTTCTACCTAACTTATCTTCCAGCAAGTTTAGTGTTTCTGTTTTAATATTTAGATCTTTGAACCACTTCGATTTTAGTTTAGTGCATGGTGTTTTAATCTTTGACAGGTTGAAATCCAGTTTTTCAAACACCATTAATTAAAGAAGCTATGTTTCCTCTAGTGAGGGTGTTTGGCTCCTCTATCAAAGATCAAGTAGCTGAATATGTCTGGAGTTATTTCTGCATCTTCTAATCTATCCGACTGATCCTTAGGTCTGTTTCTTTGCCAGTACTGTGCTGTTTTTATCACAGTGGTTTTGTAGTATAATTTCATTTTGGGGATAGTGATATCCCCTACCTCATCTTTGTTGCCTAGAATTGCTTTTGCTATTCTAGGTCTCTTCTAGTTTCAAATGAATTTTTGGATTATTTTCTCTAGTTCAGTGAAATATACTATTGGGATTTCAGTTGGGATGGCAGTTTTGGGTGTATGGCCATTTTTACTATATTGGTTCTTCCTACCCAGGAACAAGGATGTCTTTCCATTTTCTTATATCCTCTTTGAACTTTTTTGGATTAATGTAGTTTTCAAGGTATAGGTCTTTTATTTACTTTGTTAGATGGATTCCTAGATATTTCATTTTTGGGGCGATGCTGTTCTTAAAGGAACCATTTCCCTAATTTCTCTCTCAATGAGTCTGTTATCTGTGTACAAGGCTATTGACTTTTCAGTTTTGACCTTGTATCCAGATACTCTACTAATCTCTCAGTTAAGTCCAGAAGTCTTTTTTCAGAGTTTTTTGGGTCTTCTATGTAGAGTACTGTGTTGTCAGAAAATAATGACCATTTAACTTCTTCCTCTTTAATTTAATTTAATTTTATTTTTTTGAGACAGGGTCTCACTATGTAGTTAAGACTGACCTGGAACTCACTATGTAGCCCAGGCTGGTCTTGAACCCACAGCAATCCTCCTGCCTCAGCCTCTGAGTGCTGGGATTACAGGCCTGAGCCACCACACCCGGCTGTTAACTTCTTCCTTTTCTACCTTTATTCCTTTTATTTCTTTCTCTTATCTAATTGCTGTGGCTAATGTTTCTAAAATTCTTTTTAACAGGAATGGTGATAGTGGACTAGATCATCAGTACTTTTATAGTGATTGTATGTTGAAATCATAGCAATTTTGTCATTAAGTTAAATATATCCAATTTATCATAAATCCAAAACACATCCAGTAAAATCAAAATAGTATTCATTTCTTTCTTTTAGCTTTTTAAAAGTATGGCTACCATCACATTTAAAAATTTATATGTGAAACAATCTGTGCTCATCAGCAAAAAATGGATAAATAAAATGTGGAATATGTGTGCAGTGGGATATTAGAAAAAGGAATGAATTCCAACCATTGCACAGTGGATAAGCTTTAAAAGCATTACACTGAGTGAAACAAGTCAAAGGTAAAAGAACAACTATCGTGTGAAACTGTAGGGTGCTGCTAAGATAGGCCAAGCTGTAAAGGAAGAAGCTACAGAGGGTGGAGGAAGGCGGCGCAATGATGTCCTTTCCAAGGTGGGAAGACATTTGGGCAGACCCAGAACTGGTGAGAACCTTGATTTCAACGTCTGCAAAGTAGGCATCAGGTGTGCCCCAGGGTGCTGTGGGTGTGGAAGACCACGTGCATCTGGTGTGCCGCATACAAACCGAGCTGGTACTGAACAGAGCACTTGCTGCCACCACATGTGAAGGCAGGCCTGGCGTTCTTACTGAGGTCAGCAGCTTCCCAGTGCTGGCGGAGCACACCCAAAGGCTCCACCGCACTGCAACCCCTTCCCGGGCTGCTGCGGGAGAAGAGCCCAGTTCCATGCTATGTGGGAAAAACTCAGTTTTCGTCCATAGAGTCTTCACTTTGGATCCTCCCTGCCCCATTTCCCAGAGGAAATCATCTCGTAATCTGACAGATAAATGCTTTCCTGAGAAAAGCTCCTACTGGACAGAAGTATGCTCTGTTGACAATCAAGATTATAGAGAGAAATGTGCTCAAATGCAGCCCCTTCCGAATGCCCCAGCCCAGTCACCAGAGCACTAACCGACCAGTTCACGGAGCCCAAGCAAGGGACAGCTGGCTGAAGGCTGCTGTGAGGGGTCTCAGAAGTGCTCAATCACATGAACTCCACCCTGTGGGTCGGGCTGGGCCTTCACCAGGCAGCGCACAGCCAAACCAGGCTGTCACTGGGATGGGTAGGGGAAAGGTAAACAGGGAAAAGAAAAAATTTGTGGAAAGGAAAAACATGGAAACAATGTCTTTGTAAATAGGGAGGGGTGGAGAGGTTGAGGGGAGGGCCGGGGAATGGGGGAAAATAAGAACCTGATAAGTCATGAATAGGTACAAGATCCGGATGATGAATATAACAGCTGCCGTACTGGAGATGAACGGCCTAGACTGCAGCACAAAACAACGCGTGTCTGTACTTCTTCAGGCCGGCAACAGTGCTACCGGCTTTATCCTCTTTGACGCTTACAATACAGTAAGAGCTTGGATTGTGAGTAACTTGTTCTGTGAGTGTTCTGCAAGATGAGCAAGCATTGTGATAAGTTTTAACTTAATATATTAACAAGCAATGTCTTGAAGTACGAGTAGTATGCGACACCCAACGTCACATGACCACAACTGGGCCAATGGTTCTTCTCCTGTCTCTGCAGGATTGTGGGCGGTCCCTCCCAACACAACAGGCTATGGAGATCTCCTCCGTAGAGAAGGAGGAGAAAAAGCTGGGGAACCCCTCACTTTAAATGAGATTATGGAGATGTGTAAAATGTGGAAACTGCAATATTTTGTAGAAAAGCACCACTCAAATAAGGCTGTGACAGTGGGAGCAATGAATCTGTTTAGCAGTAATGCAATGTCAAGCTTTCTGTGAAATCCTCAGAAGGAGCCAAAAGCAAATGCTACCATACTGATTCCTTACTAAAGCTGCATAGAAAGAAAGACTCCACAGAGCCAGTAGACAGCAGTGACTCCTCCAGTGACAGTGAAAGTTGGCCTGCACAGTAACCCCGCTCTGTCCCTCATACCAGCCAAGAAGGTTTTCAGAAGTAAGTGCAGCAGGTTAACTTGTTTATTTTATTTATTACTTTGTATTATATTACAGTGTTATAATCATTAAATAAAATTTTTTTTGAACTGGGGATCGAACTTGGGACCTTGCGCTTGCAAGGTAAATGGTGGTACATTCATCCTAGGGAATTTGTATCTCTAGATGTCTTAATTCTTTTTTCCCCAATTCCCCTCCCTGTCCTTCAACCCTTCTTTCTCTCCTTACTTACAAATGCCTTGGTTTCATTTTTTTCCTTCTATTCTTTTTTTTCCTCTTCCCTTCCTTCCTTTCCCCTCCCCCTCTTTTGTTCCCTTCCCATTTGAACATTTTCTTCCTAATTCTCAATGTCTATCATCCACTTTCGTCCTTATTTATGCTTTCAGTTTCTCACACCAGAGAAACAATGCATTATTTAAACACATGTGCTTGATTTATTTCACTTAAAAGTATGGTCTCAAGATGCATCTATTTGCCTAGAAATGTCTCATGGTTACCCTTCATGGCAGCATAGTACTCCATTGTATATAAGAACCACATTGTCTTTATCCACTCATGCATTGATGGGCATCTGAGCTGAGTCTATGTTCTATGTCTAGTATATATAAATAAGTAAAAAAAAAACAAAAAACAACTCACATTCCCCAAAGTTAAAGGCCCCATCCAAAAATGGGCACCTGAAATGAATACACAGTTCTCAGATGAAGAAGTACAAACAGCAAATAAATATATGAAAAAAGTATTCAACATAACTGGTCATTTGGGAAATGCCAATAGGATTCCAGAAAACGTGGCTATCGTCAAGAAATCAACCAGTTACAAATGCTGGCTAGACTGTGGGAAAAAAGGAACCCTTCTCCACTGCTGGTGGGAGTGCAAACTGGTAGAACCACTATGGAAATCAGTATGGTGATTCCTCAAAAGCTAAAACTAGAGGTTCCATTTGACCCAGCTATTCCTCCTTCTTGGTATCTGTCTGAAAGAGTTAAAAACACAATGCCACAGTAATCTATGCACACCCATGCTTATAGCAGCAAAATTTCTAATAGCTTGTAATCATTTTTTTTTTTTTTTGGTACCGGGGATCAAACTCAGGTCCTTGCACTTGCAAGGCACGCAGCAGAACCACTGAGCTAAATCCCCAGCCCTTGTAATCATTTTTATATGGATTCTTTTTGGTTATGGAATGAATCTTCTGAGTTTCCATTATTTCTTATGGTGAAAATTGCACAAGTGCTTTGGATTGCAAGCATGTTTCCAGAATAAAATATGCTTGCAAAACAAGGTTTTACTGTACTTCTACACAAATGAGGTTATTATGCCCATTTAAAGTTGCTTTCCTTGTTCAATAATCCCAAAGTAAGTGGCCTGTCTCTTAACCATTGCACTACAGTACATGGTCATTTCAGGCCATTTGGGTAATGACAAATGTGACCAGGTCCTATAGTAGATTTTAGATCCCCCTGCCCAAGCTACTACACTTCCCTTGTCCTGTCTGAGTTGTTCATTAGCCATATAGTACCAGTGAGACAGAATGAGGTTGGACACTTTTCTAAAGTGCCTAGGGGAAGAAACAGAGTATGGGGTCAGCGTTTAAGATCTCTAACTCTGAGACTACTATTGTGAGTTATCGTTTGTCAGATATGAAAATAAAAACCACTAAGCTACATTTTTTTGTGCTCTAAGATTTCAAAGGCTGAGCTATACAGAAGTGTACCTAAGCACAACTGGGTACACTAGATTAGTTACTGCTGGTACCAGATTAGTTACTGCTGGGGTTTATAATATACAGTGAGCCCTGAGACCTAGCAACAGTTCTGATGGGAAACATTCTTGGGTGAAATTCAGAACTTATTTCTTATCCTGTGGTGTTCTGTTAGTACTGCTATACTGGTTGTTAAGATATCAAGATTTCTGAGTCTTTGCCAGAGCCACCATGGAGCCCTCCAAATGCTCCCCTCCACCACCCGAGCTTCCCTGGCTGCTCTCTGGATCTCCTCAAGTTCCAGGAACTAAGCAAGGATGCCCGTCTCTCCCGTGGACACACATACTCATTGCTTAGCCTTCTGCCCTGCTGCTCATCCGCAATGACCACTTCTGTCCCCACCTGGCTCTCATTCTACAGCTAATGAATCCGCTGAGGTCCCGAGACCACAGAAGCCCATCTTCATGTTGATGCTACAAGAATACAGGGAAGAGACAAATAGGAAAACGATCCATTCCTGCTGGACAGTTCATCTGCTGTTTGAGAACAGGGGAAAGTCTCCGAATCAAGGATTGCAAAGTCCTCTGAACTGGCCAAGTTTAGCTTGCAGCTGAGGTTTTTGGATGGTCAAGAATATGGACGAGTATCAGTGCAGGCACTGAATTCAATCCCCACCCCTCCCAAAAATACTACCAAAAAAGAAAAACCCCACCACTGAATTCACAGATTAAGCCCTCATCAGCCCCACTCCCCTGAACCGTGGCTCATCACAGCTTCCCTTACACCTTTATTTTTCCTTTCAGTTTACCTGACATCTGGAATCCCAGCTTGCTCACCGACATCATTTGGGTTTGACGCCCCTGTCCTAAATACGCCCAGCGCTGTGCCCATGTCCTGGCATCCACAGCAGAGGAGCTTGGCACAGTGCATGAGAATGCAGTGGCCCTGTTGTGTGCCGAGAAACAGAAGTGCACACTGCATTCAGGGGAAGCCAATTAAGCTTAATTAGTCATTCACCAGTTTCACACAGGTCTAATTAGATTTGATTCAGCTCTAATTTTATTGCCAATGCATATATTTCGGTGATTATTTTAAGTCCTCCTAACTTCACAGCAGATAAATGCTCAACTCTTCCCTTTGGGTTTTCCCCTCCCTGTCTCACGGGATGGGCTGGTGAGTCGTCTCAGAGCTTGTGTTCTGCACAAGTCTGCCTGCTGCCAATTGGAGCCCATCTGAGAGCCAAGGATCCAGGGCACTGGCGTGGCATCTGGCCGAGCACCACCACCAGCATTGTTCGCGTGGAGCCAAGCTTGGTGCCTTGGTGCCAGCCGCAAAGACCCAGAACCACGGCCCAGGGGGAGATGCTGGTCTAAAATAACTGCTGGCAGCACCACTGGCGCCACTGCCCTGGGAGGTCCACGAAGAACTACATGACTTCAGCCCAGGCCCAGGTGGCCCCGGCCCTGTTTCTACCAGCACTGTCGTGTTAACTGTGAGGGACCTCCAAGGAGCTGAGACGTCTCTCCAACGTGCGTGTCTCTGGTTGAGCCCTTCCTCTCAGCAAGAGGCTGTACAAAGCTTGGGGTTTTAGGGTAAACAGCCTAATCCTCAACTCTAACTCTCCCCTCTCTGCACTCCAGAGATTCTCCTATGGGTATTGAGCTGATTTGTGTTTTTAGTGATGCACCAAGTGCCTCTTGAGGCTCAGAGCGCTATGAGAAGAGGCTGTTACAGGTGGGCTGGAGCACTGTGGCTGTCCTGATCTTGAACATGGGAAGCTGCATCTGGAGCCAGCTTGATGGTGGGTGTTGGAAGGATTCAAAGGAGTGCTAAGGCTCTAGCAAGAATCGGGGGGTGGGGGGAGAATGCAGCAATTGTCTTGTGGTGTCTGGTCTGGCACAGGACAGAGTGGAGGAGTCTCCCCTGCCAGCAGTCTGACCGGCGAGTGGAATCCCATCATCCCCTCCTCGGCAGTAACACACAGAACAGGGGAGAATGATCTGTATTGAGTGTGTGCAAGACGATAGGTGAGCGCTTAAAAAGCATTTGCTCTCATCTTTTATGAACGCTTAGCATTGCCTCGTGTTGGTCACTATTCTTAGACCTGGAATTGAATGATGATCTTCATGGCTATCCCAGTTCTAAAGGCAAAGACATAAACTTTTCTATTCCTCAGTGTGTTCACGAAGAGTGCACCAGCAGTGAGAAGACTCAGGTGCCCAGAATCCATTTCACATTTACAGCCCTCAGCTTCCAAAGTAGTGGGTTGGGAATAACTCGCTGCTTGCTCTCTCAGCGCCTGCCAACTCTGAATCCCGGCCCGTCCACTACTGTGCAGATGTGCTGAGAGAAAGTAATGGACAGAAAGTGATCAAGTCCACATGCAGTTTCCTTCCCCTAAATACCCAGAGGCTTGATGTTTGCTGTCATCCTGAGAAAAGAAAGGGATGTGGCCTAAGTTACCCACTCAGCCCACCAGGGTAGGTGCTGGAGTCTCCGGTGTGCAAGGCAGACACAGCCAGGGGTTGCCAAGGGTACTGGCCTTCAGCACATGCACATGGAGTAAGAGAGCCGTGCGTCTCCAGTCGCCGGAGATCCATGGGGAGAACATGCTCCAGTTAGGGGTACAGACTTGTTAACACAGCACTGCAGAGCCAGCTGAGATCACATCATTGGAGCCTTGGCGCTGCCATTCGGTAACTCAGCCAGCAGAGAAGCTCTTGGGAAAGTTGGCCTGCTTCTTTATCCAGGGTGTCTGTGTGTGTAATGTTGGGAGTGCTCTTTCGAACAATCCACCAGCCGTTAGTTACTATCAACAAACAGCAGCATTTTAATTCCAGACTACCCTTCATCACATGATGGTCAGGCTGGAAGATCAAGGGGCCCTCCCGGCTGTTTTCCCATCCTTCCCAGAATAGAACTTTGAAGAAACACCGGCCATCTGATACATAGAGCAGCAAGATAGACTCACCTTTATCAGGTGAGCAGCCTAGATATTACTCCTTAGTTAAACTGTGTTGGAAAGCACATTAAAATGTAAAGATCGAGAAATGTCATTTTATTTCATGCTTATATTTGAGCTGGAATAGTCACTGCTTAGGTTTAAAAAGGTTTTAAAAGATAGTGTAAGTTTTGTATGTTGGAAAAGAGGAATTTGCATCAGTGGGTAACTACTTCCACTTAAACTGCATTGGGAGGAGCCCCAAAACCTGCTTTAGTAAAGCTACAGTGACCTCGGCACCAGGAAGCAGCTCCATTTAAAGGTAAGGAGGGCCGGGCCTACAAAGAGGTGCAACGTCACACCTGGGGCACTCAAGGCTTCCCTTTCCAAGACAATCCCCTGGTGTTAAGCTGCGTGACTCAGACGTACCTTCTGATTCCTCCAAGAAATCTTTTGAGGAAATAGCGCCCAAGGCAGGAAAGCAGGTTTTATTTCCCTGTTCTTAGCATTCCCTCAGCTCCCCAGTGAGGGAGAACCCAGCCCAGCCTTCCAAGGAGAGCTCATGGGAGTAGACCAGGCGGGGAAAGCCAGTCCGTCTTCCACTCTCTCCGTCATGCACTCTCTGCCATCTCCTCACCTCTCAATGTTTCGGGAGAAGCCACTTGAAGGAAAAGCTACAGTCGCTGGCTATGAGGGGCTGCTTGGCCTTCGTGGGTGTCTCGGTCGTGACTGCACCCAGATTGCTTTCCTACCAGGCCCAATTGGATCCACTGTCGCTTTGGGGCAGCCCTCTGGTCCTGGCCGGCTGGAGGCTCCGCTGGAGGTATCACAAGCACTGCCTATGCCGTGCCATGCTCTAGCATGTTCCAGGCCTGGGTGCTCCAAGATGGCCTTGCCCATGTGTGTGGCATTTGATGCTGGCTCTAGCTGTACTCACAGGTCTCCAGGAGGACAGTCTGCCTCTGCATGGGAGCAGTGTTCTGAGAGACGCCCCAGTTCACAAGGGCTTTGCTGGCATTATGTCGACCAAAGCTAATCACACGACTGCCAGGACACGGGCGCAGGAAGGCACGATTCACTGGGGCCACGGCTCCACTAACTTGTCCCAGTTGACAAGGGCAGACGGGGAAAGATTCATGACTGACCTAGGTAACACAGGTTATGGAATAGAGGAAGCTGTCTCCCAGGCGCAGGGTGCTGCCCCTGGCCTTGCTTTAGCAACAGGACACTGAATGATGCAGTCTTAATCTCTGCACACAGGCAGGTCCTCATTCCTCCTACTGAAAACTGGCTCCAAATAAATCGAGAGTTTAAAAAAATCTACATCCCTGAGCCAATTTCAGGACAAAGTGAGTACAGGCTATTTTCTCTGATTACTCACTTCTTACGGTCTGAATTAATAATATTGAGATATGTCCAAAAGTACCTGTTATAAAAGAAAGCAAAGTCTACCCTATTATCACTGTTTCATAGATTGTGGTCCCAGAGTGCTGTTGCTGTGAGCGAACAGATGCAGAGGTGTGTGACACTCCATCAGCCTGACTGTCATGAGCACCTAGGAGACGAGCACAGCACACTTCCGGGGGTCTGGGTGGGTCATGGGGCTGACCCCAGGGACCATTACTGTCCTTGACCACTTCCTCTCCGACTGTTTCCTCTCACTCCCCTTCCTGGCTACATAAGGCGGCCAGCTTTCCTCGGCCACAGTCTTCTGCTGTGACGTTTCTGCCTTGCAGAAACTCTAAGCCAAAACAAACCCCTGGTCCTTTAGCCATGGGTGTCCTGTGTCTCATCTCACATCTGGTGCGGAATTGACGGACACCGTAGCAGGAGCGAGCTGCGCCCATAAAGTCCACTGAAGACATGGTCTTCAGCCACCACTAACCTGAGCAGCACTGCTGGGGGTCTAAGCACACCTGCTCTGGAGATGTTTGCCCGAGGGACCATCTGTGAGATCAGAAGTTGGAAGAAATCTCAGCAGTTTCCTTTTTGCCAGTCGATTTGTGGTCCAAGTTATTCAAGACAGATGGACCATCATCCTATTTTAAAGTCTTAAACTGATGTTTTCCTCTTGCCAAATTCCTCTTCCCCTCCACACATCTTTTTTATGATACACATAAATCATAATCTCTGGCTTGCTTAATCCTTTTAAAATCTATGCAAAATAAGTGGGACCTGGTAGTGGTGTTCAAATTTAGAGAAAGAGAGAGAACAGGGGAGGGAAGAGAAGAGTTCATATGCACCCATATTTTCTTTTAAGATAGATGGGTGCTTTCTCTTGCATATGGCAGTAAAAGCAACAAGTGACACTGACTGAGTACTTACTGTGTGTCACACATGCCTGGAATTTGGAATTTCAGCAGAGACATGGCATGTCAGGCTACTTCGTACTGAGCAGTACACTCACCAATAGATGAGGAAGATACGAAAAAACAGATCAGAAATCGAGGGCCACCATTAGAGACCAGGAAGTCATCAGTCCTGTCATTTTATAACAAAATGAAAAGCCAAGGCGAGGAAGGAGATTTTTAGTATTTCTTATACTGTGAGGGTTTCTCCATAACAAAATATTTGAAGATATGAAATTTTGCACACCATTCCTGGGGTTCTTGCAGACACTGAAAATCTAATCACGGATGCCTGGACTGAAAAAGAGAGCGAAGGAAAAGAAGGAGGCTGTTCTTACCAGGGGCCTCTTGTTTGCCAGACACAGGCAGACACGGGTACCTCTTTAGGAACGACCGTAAAAGACAGGGCTGTGGGCTCTGGTTGGCAAATAAGGGAACCAAGATGCTCAAGAAGTAAAGCATCTTCACAGGCCATGTGGCTAGCAGCTAGAAGGTAGGATTCAAAACTGCTACTTTCTGTCTTTACAGTCTTAGCACAGGGTCTACCATGAGAGATGAGAAAGTTTGAGAGGTAGAGAGCAGGACAGACATTTTCCTAAGAGATCACTTGCATTAGAGACTAAGTATCCAGTGAAAGTTACCATAAACTATCCCACGATTCACCCACACAATAGGACGCAGCATTAAAGACATGAATTCACAAAGAGTTACATAACATAATTCACAACTGGGTTACATAACAAGGATACTCAGCAATGTCTCTCGATGTAATCTGTATGTGTATAACATGTGCATGCACACACACACACACACACACAAAACTCAGATGACAGAAAAAGGGCATTTTTGTCTTATTTATCTTTCAATGAATGTGATCATTTATTATTTTTATAATCAGAATAGACTCGATCAAAAGGAAACTTAACTTGAACTAGTTTACAGATATCCATACCACCTTCTAAAGAGCAGAATAAGGAAGCTAGAATGGAGTCTAGCACTACTACTTTATAATGATGGGGAAACTAAGGCTCCAATCAGTGCAGCCTAAACTTAACCTAGTGCTTGCACAAAATCGGTGGCAACATTGTAACACACAGTATTTTCTTTTATTTTTCTTTTCATGTGCCTCATGGAGGGAAAAAGCATTACCTGGAAGAAAAATATTCTCACACTGAAAGCTCTGCACTCACCAGGACAAGTAAAAACAGAAGCTGGGAGTAGCTAGAAAGACATTTTGCCCAGGCCCTGCAAGCTCTCTGTCCCCTGTCTTTCTCTTGTGCCATGGTTTGGCACGTGCTCGCCATGGAGATATCCAGGCACAACTCCCAACAGGAACTGAAATCAGAACAGAGGCCAGCTTCCGTTTCTGAAAGCAAGTTGCTGAAGGAGGCTCTGTGCCGAGACCCGAACGCAAAACACCCAAGGGGCCTGACTTTCTCAACAGAGCCCAGGTCAAAGGTTACAATGGGTGCACCTCAGCTTTACAGAATATTCAAATCTGTGTACGTCTGTGTCCTAATTGCCACAAATATTTACATTGTCCATATCAGTAGATGACATTATATATCTATTTAGGACTATCATTTATAGTACTCTCCCCTAATTGGGAAATGGAACAGCTGTTTGGCACCTAAAAGAACATGATATGTGCCTTTCACTGGTCACTTAAGCTGGGAAAAGATTAGAAGTATTTACTTTAGGCTCTCTAAAGTGGGCTGGCCAATTCCAGGCAGAAGGAAGATTATTTTCTAGGAATCTCCTGGTCTGACGGATGGATGGAAAGGCAGTTACATGAGATGGAGTGAGGTTTGTCTCTCGTTTAAATAGAACCAGGCAGCTGCACAGCTGCTGCTTCCGCGTGAACTGTGCTATGATTTGGTCACAATCCTTGCTGTTGGGTGAGACGACCGTACCAACTGGGTCACGGCTTGACTCGCTAACTTTTTTGCTAGTCAGTGACTCTAGGGAAAACTTCTCCAAAATGTCTGATTATTCCAAAAGGGGAAAACATATCTCTCTTTTTTTTTTTCGCCAATAATTCAAAGTATAAAACCATAAAAATAAGATGTCTAAATTTTTAAATGGTTAATTTGAATTATGTAACATACAGATAGGGTTAAAAAAGACAAAATCAAGAGTTTTTTATTTACTTAAACTGGATGTAAAGCTAACATTGTATTTATGTACAGGAACTATAAAATATCTGATGAATACTAGCTTTTTGTGGCTCTGCCCACATAAAAAATGTATTGTTTATATGAAAAAGTGACTACACTTTGAGGGCAAAAAATTTAAAAGTGAGTTCACTCAGTCTAACGGTGTTAACATAAGAGGAAATAGCTGTGTTTACTGATACCATAGTTAACCATGCATGGAGTTTAATTTAAAAATCATACATGAAAAGTTTATTGTATATACATGTGGTCAGTTTAAAAATTTCTCAAAACATAGCACATTTAAATAGATTAGTACAGCATAGCATTCTGATCCACATCATTATCAATTATCTCAGATTACCTTTGTGGGGAAATGGTTTTTGCACCCAGTGGTAAGGCAGGTTTAGCATTCTGCTTTGAAGGGTGGAGGACTGTGTGTGGAGTGCGGAAATAACTCACTACTTTGGTTCATGGTATGAGACATTTTTGAGTAACAGCCAAAGGGCTCTTGTCAGTTTCAGGAATTCACTGAGTACACACTTTCACTTTTCAGAAGTGGGGCTGGAATCAAACCCTTAACGGGATGAGATCGCAAACCTGTGTCATGGACCCCAGAAATGGCTCGAGAGCTCCTTTTAAAACTTCCACACAGTAGAAATGTTCAAAAGAGTCAATAAAAGTAAACTTTGGGGCCAAGCAACTGGGGTGAGAAAGTGACCACTTACTTGATCACCCACAGAAAAGAGAAACACGCTGTACTTCAGTAGTGCTGGGGACCCCGTGCGGGGTGCGGCCTGGCGGTCACCCCAGGCCTCCACATCAGTGGTCCTGGTTCAAAGTCCAGGCTCCTGGGAGGCTGCATCCGGACGAAGTCCTGCAGTTTCTCTCAGATACGCTTTTCTGTGCAGTGGCTACTACTGCCCATCGCCTCCCTTTGATAGGGAGCATTTGACAACTTTTAAAGTCATGTTTATTTCTGCGATTCTTTGCTTAATATTTGTCCCTCTTTTCAACATTAAGTTCCTGCAAGCCAAGGGCCCTTCTCATCCTTCTATCCCCAACGTCAATCCCGAGCATGACACACAGTGAGTGCTCAATGACCCTGTGCTGCACAGGACCTTATTTCACTGGAAAATTGGGAAAAGCAAGGGAAACTAATTCGGTATCTCACAGAAGAAGTCTTCAACGTATAACAGATATCATTTTCATCATCATCAGTAGGATTGCAGTTAGATAAATATCTGTTAAATAAATTCATGAATGCCAGACTCTTTCGGGATAAGGCTCACCGGGCAACTCAAACTCAGAGATTTCTTCACAGCATGTGATTAGCTCAATGTGCAGGGGCCGGGGCCAGGGCTAGGAAATCACTGTTGCCAGCCTCCTAGGGGAATGACAATTCATCAGTGCACAACGAAAGTCATAGTTCTTCTGAGGGCAGGATTTACCCAAGTCAAACTCTTGGAGCAGCAGAATTAGCAGTCAGAAGGTGGTCCGTGACCTCGGAAGGGGAACAAAGACCATCTCCTCTACACCTTGCAGGTACAGGACCCAGGCCAGGGCCCTTCCCTGCTTCCACCATTATCCGCAGTGTGCCGTGGCTGGAAAGTCTTACCCACCACAAAGTGCGACCCTCTCCCCCTCTATCCTTGCAGAAAGGAAGATAAACACACCAGCAGAATGTCCTACCTCTGCCTAACACGAGTTTAAAAATGAAAAGAACTTAGTGATTACTTCCTTAAACTCAACACCAACTTTATAGACAAAGAAAGTGCGTCTCCAATAGGTGATTTTCCCAGGGAAAGCTTGACGGATGGCAGCACAGCAAGGACCTGACTCTGGTTCACCAACTCCTGGTCCCTGGTGTTTGCTATGCTGCTCTACCCACTGTCCCCTATTACTGTCGTCCAGAAGATGCCCCACCCCAGTGTTATTCACATCCTTACCCTGGAGCCTATAAATGAACTTACGTAGAGAAAACGTCTGTATGGGTGTGATTACACTGAAGATCCTGAGTGAAATGCAGTCATAGGAAACCTTACCAGACGCGGGCAGTGGGAGATGAGGCGAGAGGGAGCGTGATGCGAGACTGCACAAGGCCAGCCGAGAGAGCCGCCGTGTCCGGGCCACAGACCAAGGCATGCCAGCATCACCGGAGGCCAAAAGAGATAAGGAAGACCGCACGGGCCTGGCAACTCCCTGATTTTGGCCCAGGGAGTCTCCTTTCAGACTGTTGGCCTCCAGAGCTGGAAGACAATGAGTTTCTGCTGTGTTGAGTCACCGAGGTGATGGCAAGTCGGTACAGCAGCCACAGGAAGCTAAGACGTGTAAGAGAACGGACGCTGAACTTTCCTGTTCAACAAATCCACAGGCACAGAACAGGACTACACGGATAGATTTCACAGACAGATCGCCCCAGAAACTTCATGTAACTTTTCATCGCAAATCGCTTTTTTGTTTAGCACAAATGTCTCAGAGTTAACTGGACTAAATTTGTCCTGAATTTTTACATACATTTAGAAGGGCTTCTTGCTGATAAAAATGTAGATGCCTCTAAAAGATAATTTTGCCTTATAATAATGCTTATAAAGATTATCATTTAGTATATCACATCTGCAAAAGATTTTTCATATCGTATTGATAGCATTAGCACTGGTTGTTTCAGAGAATAGGTTTTTAAACTTCTCTCCAAATCAGAACATAGTCCCTTTGGGGCAGTGACACTCCAGACAGTCCTCACTGCCTCCACGCATGGGTCCAAATCCATGGCACAATCTTGGCTCCTATGTGAGTGGCTGGTATTTCTTTAACCTCAAACAAGCATCTCTTTTTAAGCTTAAATATTGGATTGTGCAAACTAGCATTCCAAAGGATTGGACTGTACTGTCGACAAATTAATAGGCTACCTTAGTTTCAATAAGAAGTACAATTAAAACTAATCAGCAGAATAAAAAGGAGTATTTATTGCTACAATAGATGTTTTTCTACATACATTTTTAACTGAGGGTAGAATGTTTTACTGAACAAATAGTATTGACCTAATCAAGTGTGTTTGGAATTCTGAATAGGTCACATATTTCTAGCACTGGCTCCAGTAGTCATTGAGTTTCATCTTCTGGAAATGCATTCATTTGTGTGAGTATGTGTACCAGAAGTTCTCACATGGTAAATACAGGGTACAAAGTTGCTACCATGTATACAATGAGCTCACAAATAAAACTTAAATATCATAATTAAGTTCAAGTACTGGCTTGTCAGATATCTTATCAAAGAAATCAATAGAGAAAACCTCGGTATCCATCATTAGAGTAAGGAGAAAATATTCCCAAGCAATAGGAAAGGAACTGAAAGTCATTTTCTCTTAAAAGATAGCAAGAATCTGTCAGTTAAACACTAGAAAATCCATGTTATGGGTCAAAATGGTAAACTGTTACACATTTCCTATAATTTAATTTAGTAGCTCCTCTGAACCTCTTGTTCTTAGTAGAAAACCACTCTGTTCCCAGTGATGCCAGGAACCTTTGACTTCCTACCATTTCCTCCTCCTGAGCACTTTGAACCAATGCGCCTTTCATAGGCCAGCAGAGGTGTTCTTACAGGATTGTGTGTTAGTACTTGAAGAAATGAGTATAGAATTATGTTATTTACCAAAAAAGTGTGTTTCTGGTTTCCAGAATGGTTGTGGAACAATTCTATGTGGAACAATTCAATACTTACATATAAAAAAACTTAGAAGACAGCAAGCGAGTCTCAGGCACAGCCCCGGTCAGGTCCCATCCCCGCCCCACCTCTGCCCCTCAGTGGCCACTGTACCCCTGATGTCAGGTGAGTCAAAGCCCCTCAGGGAAACAGTGGCGCAGTCCACTGTGAGAGCCGAGATTAATGCAGGGGTAAATGACAAAGGTGGGCAGGGGACGGGACGCGGCAGCCACAGTGCCACATGATGGGCTGGGGATGTCAAAGGCACTGTGCGCGCGCCAGGCCCTCAGGGCAGGAGAAAGGAGAGCTCTCAGGAGCAAGAGGGAAGGAGAGGACAGAAGGAAGGAGTGCGGAGCAGAGCCCATCTGACAAGAACCGAGGCAACTGGACAGGGAGGGAGTGTGGGGAATAAGAGTTCCGAAGGGACCCTCTCCCCTCCTTCCACGTCCTGTTGCCTCCTTTCGCTCTAAGCCCACCACAGGCAGGAGGACCGCTCCCGCCACCTTGGAGAGCTAGCCACGGGCAGCGCGCAGTGGGACTGCGGCGTGTTTCACAGCAGTCGGTTCCACATCGTCTTACTGGAGACAGAGCGGGTTCTCCCTGGGGGAGGTCAGAGAGTGGTGCCGGTACCGTAGCTGTGGAGTGTCTGTGTTTTCCAGATGCCTCAGTGGGCCGCGGGTGGGTGCGAACCCTGTCAGTGCTCACAAGGGGCCGTGCGGCAGATAGATCACCACACAAACGCAGAGGCTGCAAAGCCCAGGTCATTTCTCCAACCTCACATACACGGCAGGTGACGGAGCTGGGACGCACACGGAGAGGGACTGGTTCAGGTTCCTGCTGCCTCCACACCGTGGCGCCTCACAAGTCCGTGCAGACACATTACCTGGAGAGCTGGAGCCACCGCTGGGATATTCAGTGACATTCATACACGGACACAAAGCAGCAGCCGGAGCTCAGATAGTTCCGTGTGCGCCAGCCTGCGTGCCCACAACCCAGAGGTCTGCCGTCTTCCCAGCGCACAGCCCCTCGGGGCCTCAGAGTACCTGAGGAACGGTATGTTCCTCGCCATGAGTGCCCTGGTCCAGTCCCTTATCTCCTCTTGTCATTTTCAATGATCAAAAGCTTCACGTGCTCAAGGCCCCAAAGATGCCAACTTTTGTAAAATACCCTCACTGATCCTAAGTTTCTTCAAATTAGTGGCTTCCTGTCCTTTTTTCTTTTTTTAACTGTAGCAAAGGTCATTTGAAGAGTGAGGGAGAAACTGACTCTGCAAAGCAAGCTTGAGCTGAGTGAAACAGGAAGAGCAAGATGAGATGCGCCCTAAGGACTCGATGTGGGCTGTGGTGAGGACGCCTCCACGAGAGCCTGCCTTCCGTCTTGGTTCTCCAAATAGCTCATCTGGAGCTACAGGGTTAGGTTTTCCTGACAGTGAGCCGTGTGTGTTCTCCTTCCTCAGCCTGTGCTCTCGCCTTGTGGGGCTCGCCTTCTCTGCCTCCCTGCCTCCCTTCCTCAGGTATCTGGAGCTCGCTGTGGGAGCCAGCCCTGCCGTCCTCCATCCCTGTGGCTGGGTGACAGCTGTCTCCTCTCCTGCCCCACAGTCAGGCATGTGACTAGGACAGTCCAGTCAGCAAGTCAGTTCCTCCTGAACTCAGGCGGCCCAGGATGGATCCACAGCCTCATCAAGGGAGCTGGGTGAGTGGGGATGTGGGAGGCTTCGCTTTTGTAAAACTGTGAACCAACTAATATAAGACCTGGAGCCACCATATGGTGGTCTGTGTGGGAGCAGAAATCAGAATAAAAACAGGTGAAGGGCAAAATTATAATGATATGTGCTGGAACCTCTTGGTTTAGCCAGGGTTACTCCAGGTTTTACAAGTCACGAGTGATACCTTTCAGTTTTCTGATACTTCCAATGCAAACCTCCCAACTGCACTGACCTAATCCAGCATCCGGCCTCCTGGAAATTCTCAGGAGACACTGTTGGTGCAGCAGCCAGGTGGAGTCCCCACAGGTCACCGTTTGCCCATATGGTCTTTTTTTTTTTTTTTTTTTTTTTTTTT
>NW_022900940.1:47682331-47735092 GCF_012274545.1 Fukomys damarensis | reverse complement strand
TTTTTTTTTTTTTTTTTTTTTTTTGGTACTGGGGATCGAACTTGGGTCCTTGTGCTTGCAAGGCAGGCGGAACCACTGAACCAAATCCCCGGCCCGGCCCATATGGTCTTAAAGTCAAAGTCAAAATCAAGCAGGGAACTAAGTCATCTTCCCTCTGTTCTGGTTATAAGACAGCATTGGCTTGACAAATGTTTGCTGAAGAAGGGACTTGTGTTCTCCTCTAGCACAGGGCACGGGAGACACTGGGGAGCATAACAGTGCCGGAGGTGGACAGGCTCTGCCTGACTCCCGGGACACCGGTGACGGGCCTGCTGGTTGCTCAGTGGAGTCTGCAGGGTGGAGAGTGTCCGAGAGCCTGACAGTGAAGGAAAAGTAGGGCTGAAGATTCCCTTTCTTTACTATGTCCTAGTATTGTTGCCTATCTAGGCTTTGTTTTCGTAGACATTCTCCTCCTGTATAGTAGATATTTCTTGGTGTATCTGAGTGTCCTACATGCATTCTCAGGCTTTTCACCTAATCCGAGGCAGCACAGTAGCAGAAGCCATGCTTGAGAATGTCCCACTGAGGCCCAGGGATGGAGCTGAGAGGCTGGGTCACTTTTTCCCCAGCAACCTAGAACTAAAGCAGAGCTGAGTCGCCCCTTCCCTGCGGTTGGAATTGCAGGTGTGGCCTGGGAGCTGTGGGTGGGCCTCTTTCCACACGGTGTGGGAGAGGGCGGAGAATGTGTCCGATGGACAGAGAAATGCAGCGGACGCACAGATGGAGGCAGAGTTGGAGAGAGCATTCGGTGATGCTGTTGTCTCTGCACAGGTTTGTAAGCTTTTCTGAGCACTCGGCGCGCATCTCAACTCCCTGTACCGCGCCTGCGTCTTGACACTCTGGCTCCTCTCCTGCTCCTGCCTTCTTGGTAGATGGGCATTGCATACATCTCCTGGGTTGCACAGCAAAACGAAAACGCCAGTTAGACATGGGCCAAGAGATCTAGAACTATTAGTCAGGTGAGAAGAAATACCCTCGTGAAGGGAAACAAAACAACAAGCCGTTGTCGTGACTGTTGGCAGCGGTCATTCCAAAACCTCTCTCAGCTGAGAAGAGAAAAGCAGCCACTCCAGCAGCCAGCTGTGCGGAACTGAAATAGCAGGGACCCACTGCATAGTCACACAGTCTCTAAAAGTGAATTCCTTCCTGCAGCTTTCCGCCTACAGCTGAACCACGAAATGCTCTCCCAGGCGAAAATCCCTTTCCAGGCCCCGTCTCCCGCCCTCCTAAAGATGTCTGCATAAGGCAACTCCAAGCTGAGGGCATCAGCAGAGACATGCAGAGAAGTGCTCAGATGGCCAATTAAGCCACCGTCCCTTACAAGCATGGGGCACGTCTGGTGGTTTGACAGCCCTGCCCAGCATCGGCACAGTTGGAATTTCCCAGCCTGGCTCATTAAGGAGAAACAGGCATGATCACTGTGTCAAAACACATTAATGTATTTATTCTGCCATTGCAGGGGCTTATTGGCATTTGATGAAACTGAAGAGTTATGAAATCTACATTTCCTGCTTGTCTTTGTTTCAAATAGATATGCAGCATAAATGTGCACAAGGAACCTCATTCACACTTCTGGACAACTCTTCCCCAGCCCACGAATGAATTGGCACTGGCATCAAAAAATCCACCCCTGCTCCTTTTTTTCTTGGCTATTTGCTGAGCAAATAAGCTATTCAGAGAGAGGAACAATAGAAAGCATGTCCCTCTCTACTCTCAAAAAAAGTGATGACCTTCGTCTTACTTTAATTGCAAGTTCATTAGCCACATTATTTGACATCCTTTTAAAAATCTGTACAGAAGCACAAATATCACATTAATGACATCTGCAGATGATACTACATTGGGTAGTGCCACTTCCATCATTAGACAATGGTGCATCGGATGCCAGATTCAGCAATAGCATCGGTGAGGGGGACAGATGAAATACAGAAAGCTATGTTCATGGGGAAGAGAAAAGGAGCTGTGAAAAATTAAAATGGATCTAAACCCAGATGGAGAGTGTGAGTGGACTTGAGAACACATCAGACCAATGCGGACAGCGCAGCCCAGATCCTGTGCTGTGCACGAGGAATGAGGGAGCAGCTATTTTGAGCTCCACAAGCAGAGGCATTGTACCTCAGAACAGATAGCCTTTTCTTCCGGACTTTAGTAAGGTCACACCTGGCATAGGGTGTGCAGTTCTGGAACAGCACCAAAAGGATGAAGAGAAAAACTTACATGTAAAAATTTAGGATTTTTTTCAAGAAAGAGACACAGCCACTTTAACTTGTTAGCCACTCCTAACAATGCCTTAGCTGCTTTTGTTGATCTGGTTCATACTTGAGTATATATGAATGGCATTCAGATGTCTAGTGTGCTACTCCCAAAATAAGCATTTTCAAGCCTAAACTCTGGTCTGCTCCCTGACACACCCAGCAAATCCTGCTTTTCCTCAGCCTCTCTGGTCTCAGCTCCTGGAATTCCATTCCCCCCATTACTCAGATTTTAGATTCTTGCTCTTAAACCACACATCGACGTACAATCAATTCCTGCTGGATCTGGCCTCAGAGTAGACGGAGTGTCTGACCACGCGTCACCACCTCCTTGGCCACCACACTGGCCCGACCGCATCCTTTGTTCTCCACGGTCTCTGGTGGCTTCCTGACCAGGGCTGCGTGGCTCAGGGAGACCCAAGAGGCTGCCCCGGGCCTCTCTGACCACATCTTCCGTCCTGCCCTGTTTTCTCTCCTCCAGCTCACACTGGCTTCCTTGCTCTCCTGTGATACACCAGGAAATCTGCCCTTGAGACTCCCCATGCCTGCAGAGGCCTGGCCAGACACCGCATGGTGCACCCTTCACCCCAAATCAGCTGTTCCGGGAGGCCATCCCGACCGTGCTGACAAAAATGTAAAACCACATTGCTACCTCAGACCGTCTCTTCTTTGCTGCTCTTTCTTCACTGTACTTACTCTTACTGAAAATACTTTGTGCTGTATTAATTTGTCATCTCTTCTCTGATATAAGCCCGAATACGTATATTCCTGCCATCACCTGCGTTTGTCTGTTTTATTCTCACACCTAGAACTGCGCCAAGTGCTCAGAAGCTCCAAGAATGTGTTACTGGAGAAACAAGTACAGCTTGGTGCCTCCTGGCAGTGCTTTCACAGTCACAGTACTTGACTGGAGTTGGGAAATTCTAAAATATATTTAAACTCAAAGCCAAAGAGCACCCGTACTCCCCGACAGAGCAGGGTGCTGTGATGTCACTTCCTACATCTGCACTGCGGAACCCCACCGAGGCTCATCAGCGTTTCCTACCCCAGCTCTCTGTCTCGCTGGGGTGCTGCTCCGGTATCACTTCTAAGTGGAGGAAATCTGTTTCCAGAAGTGTGCGAGGCCTGAAGTAAAACGACCTCTAAAAACTCAGCAGTGAGGAAAACGAAGCTCACAACACGAAGGCAGCGGAAGGGACACTGCAGCAGGAGCTGTCAGAGCCCTCTGTACCTGCATGGCTCACAGCGGCCCGGGAGCGGGCTAGTCTCCTACCCCGAAGACCGGGGCTGTGATCGCACGGTGTGGCTTGGCAGACGAAACTTCAGCTCTGCGGGACGGAGCTGGCGCCAGATCCCACGTTCTCATGCAGCAGGCGCCCTCCAGCTTTCTGGCTTGGGCCCCCTTGTACCCCAAACATGAGGACAGCCCCGAAGGGCTGGTGTGGATGGTGCCTCTCAGTATTTACAGCATTCAGAATTAGAACCGTTTAAAATATTTCTTTATGAAATTCTTTTAAAATAACTTACAAACTTACTATATGTTAACATAAATAACTTTTTTGGAAGAGAAATAACTATATTTTCCACAATAAAAAACATTGGGCCAGGGATTTAGCTCAGTGGTTCTGCCGCCTGCCTCACAATAAAAAACATGGAAAAAGAGAGGCTCTCTCCATGTAATATCCAGCTCAACAGAAAAGAGCTCGATTACCCGTATGCTGCTGGCTTCCATTGTTTGGGTTGAGGTAGATGAAGAAAACATGGTTACGCCGGGTACGTGATTGGGAAACAGGAATAGTTCGGTGACTATTTAAAATCATTGTAACTGTGCTTCCTTTGTAGTACACAAAAGTTGACCCATGCTATTTTCATGAAGGTTAGCGGCGGTGCGGAATCTGAAACCACAACTGTAAACTTTCCTTCCTCTTCAGTAAAACCTGTGGATCCAGTTTGTATTTCACCAGTTCTCTCACCCATGCATGACAATGTAAGGGTCATGCAATGGACATTAGGGAGATATTGGTTCAAGGATTTTTGTAGCTCTCCTTCTGTTTTTTTTAAAGGTCTGTTAATGCCACCATTTTTACTCTAAAAAGGCCTTGAGAGGTAGAAGGCTGACATCACATTTTCCAAAATTTTAATTTTTGCTTGAAAGCTTCAATTGTACCGCTGGCAACAATTACCTCTGGACAAAGGCTTTTGTGATCACTGACAGAACATCAATTTCTAGATATTGGCTCCCCCTTGTAGATATGTTTTTATTTTCTGGAACTTTATTTGTGTGTGTTTATAAGAAATCCTCATGTACGAAATGCCTTGGGGAAACGCTACTTCAATGCAGATCAGCATCACTAATAAAAATGAAATATTTCGCTGAGGCGGGGCCAGCTTTACCACCACTGCTCCTGAGTGAGAGCGGCCAGCGTCAAGGTGAACAGTGTGGGTGCGGTCGGAGACCGCCTGCCTGCCGAGGGCCCCGGACGGCCCCTCAGGAGCCCTGCGCTGGCAGGGACACCTCCGTGCTGGCCTACGCCCCACAGAGGTCCTCCTGCCCCTCCAAGGTCCTCCCCATAAAATGAAGACGTCCATATTAAGCTGTGATCCAGCAAAAACTGCCGACAATTTGGAGCAAGGTCGTGTCAGGTTCTTGGCAAAGTACTGGGCACCCAGAACGCTCCTGGGGAAATGACCGGCGAGACCGGTGTCCAAGAAGCAGTGAGCCGCTGGGAAGCGAGGGCCCAGGGTCGTCTTCCGCTTCCCGCACTCAGCCTTCCCACTGCACCCACTGCAGGGGCAGAGCCGATCTCAGCACAGCAGCTGGCACAGCAGGGAGCAGAGCCAGTGCTCACTGACTCAGGGCCTCCCTGGCGAGTCTTGGGTAAGGATGGGAGCACTTCAGGGAAGCTAAGAATGTGTCTGACCTGCGTTTGGTTACGAACTGGCTGCGCACCAGTGCTGTGGCACAGAACAAGTCTTCTGAGCCTCAGTGACTCCTGACTTGATGACAACCCTAGGAGGAGGTTGCTGTGAGATTTAAATGAGATAATACGAAGAAACATGCCCGGTAAATTACCAGCCCCAAATAAGTAGTCAAAGTATGGCTGACTGCGGCTGTTTTTATTTTCATTCCTCGGCTCAGTATCAGGTCCTCAGGGAAGTCTTTTCTGACCACCTGATGAGGACACCCCATTTCAAGGTCTCATAGCTCCTCCTGTCTCCTTTACTAGCCTCACTGCAGCTGCAGTATTCTGCCTGGGTTCATAACCATTTAATTACAGTTTACCGGACACACCACCCCTGAACTCAGTAGGAACAGGCTCAGGGTCTCTTTTGCTCACTACTTCAGCCCTAACGCCCAGCACAAAATAGGTTTCAACAAATACTTGCTGACAGAATGAAGAGCGAATGTACTAGCTTTTGCTCTGTTGCATAATTTATCTGATCTTCCTCTAGTGCTATGATTCCCAGTGAGGTCTGTGGGCTGGTAACAGCAGCCCATCCCGGGAACCTGTTGGAAATGCAGGCTTCAGGGTCTACTCCAGAGCTGCAGAGGGAAAATCTGTGCTTTAGCAAAGTTCCCAGGCAATGCACATGTTCAGTAAAGTTTTAGAGGGCTGAGCCCTGGCCATTCCTCATTAATCTTTGAGGTGAGGAGAGAGGAAATGGGAAATGGGGGAGAGGAAGAGGACAGGAGAGAGAGAGGAAGAGGAGGAAAAAGGTAAAGGAAGAGGGGAAGGAGAAGAAAAGGAAGAGGAAGAGGAGGGGCAGAGTAAAAAGAAGAAGAGGAGGGAAGAGGAAGAAAGAAGGAAGGGGGAGAAGAAGCAAAAGGAGGAGAGGGAGGAAGAAGAAGGAGGAGGAGAGGGAAGAGGGAGGAAGAGGACAAAGAGGAGGAGGAGGAGCAGGAGCAGGAGGCAGCGGCGGTCCCCAGCTCTCCAGGGGGTAGAGCCCTCCCGTTCCATGCCCAGTGCAGACGCGGGAACAAGCACCACCACTGCAATGCCAGCTGCACGCCTCTCTCAGCCCCCGCCAGGCCGCTACCTCCTATTCTCGGATGACTTTTTCCGGAAGACTGTTTTGGCCCCAGTTGAACAACTGGTTTTAGAGACGTTGCATCCCAGCATCTCTGCAGGAGGAAAGCGCCATCCACACCACTCCTGGAGACACAGCCCCAGCCTGGAGCAGGCGCCATTCCAGGGTCTGCTTGTTCGCAGCGGTGCCTAAAGGAGGGCAGAAGGGGCACTGCCCAAGTGCTCCAACAGACCAAGGAGATGGCAGGAACCCTCACAGCGTCCACTGGGCCCTGCAGAACAGCCCAGCTTTCCCCTGGGGTTACTATGTTTTCAGGTTTTCTCCTCACTTGTGAACACAAAGCACATCCCTCCCTGAATAATGAGATCCAAGCGCTCTGACGGACTCTAACCGTTCTTTTCGGTCCATCTGACCCAGTCCGTGGCCTGGCTATGAAACTCTCTTCTCTGCAGTCTTCTGCTCCTACAGATGAGATGGACTCAGCCAGAAGCAGAGCACGCCTCTCCCCTTGGTCCTCTTCCCACTCGGCGTGGGCCTGGCCAGACATCAGGGAAGAGCCGCAGCTTCTCGTGGCCTCGTTCTGCTGCTGTGGGCTCTCCAGGGCTTGCAGTGGCCCAGTCTTTGCAGACTCCTCGCTTCTGAGTCTGACAGAGCCGTGAAATAACCCTCGGAGTGGTGCAGAGGAGCTGTGGGGTCTGCAGAACCAGACCTGGAAGAATCAGCCTGGGGAGGCCCTGGCCCTGTGGTCAGCGATTCCTCTCCTAACGGGTCCCCTGGCTCCCCATAGCGCCAGATATCGATCCGAGGGTGGCTGGAGTTGTGAAGACAATGCCAACAGAAACTGAGCTGAGGGGATGGCTGCGGCCAGGCTCCTTCTCCACACACAGACCCAGCAGCTGTCCAGCCAGGGCGGGCTCCAAATCTGAACCCTGACTCCTTTTGCATAATTGTGTTTCATTGTTCAAGCCTCTTATTCAAAAAATAGATGTGTATACAATGTCCCTCTGTGGAGTTTTGTGAGAATTAGAGATTTTGTCACCTGACAAACACGCCTTGTGGGGTGCTCTCAGAAAGGGGCGTGGCATCTTCCCCTCTCTGTTGAGTGCACCCTGCTGTATTTTCCTTGCCTGAGAATCCTGATGGGAAGAGACAAGAAGAAATGAGAGAGGAAGAGGGCAAAGGACAGAGGAAAAGAAGAAGTCTCAAATTCACACTCGTGTGCGGGCATGACTTAAAGAAAACCTGGCTGTCAAAAGAGCTATCACATCGCAGATGTGGTTAAATGGGCTCTCTTTTCGATGTGAATATTCCACCATAGGTCTTGTATTATTTAATTTTTCCCATTTTCCATTTGAGCACTGTTCACATCTGAAAGGTTTCCGGTGCTTCTCCTATATGATTTCTGTTGAAATAAACTCTTTCCTGCCGTCCAGACTCTGGAGCGGGGGAGGATCTCTATGGCACACAGTAGAAGCTTCTGCCGTGCTCTCACTAAGGGCCCCAGGACTCTGTCCCACGCCACCACCTCTTGCCACCTTTGTGACCATATTCTGGCTGCTCTGTCAGAGTAGCTACCTCAAGAAGCGGGGAGCACTTGGGGAGACGGATGGGGAGCAGAAAAGGAGTCCTAGTCCGTGGAGTTCCTGGCCCGAGCATCGCAGCGTGCAGTGCAGGCCCCAGGGCTCCTGGTGAGCCCTGCTCCTGCAGGTAGAGCTACACAGGAAGGAAGCCAGCCCCCCACCTGGCATGGGACTGGTCCGCCCAGACGAAGAAGGGTAGCTGTGAAGGGCCAGCTCGACAGTGAAGGAGAGCAGCCCCTTGGGGCCCATAGTGGCACTGACTCAGGGTCCTTCCTGCCCACTGAGAAGGTCACTGTGCTCGACACATTCCTGCAGATACCTTGGGTGTATTAGTGCTACCACAGCACCACACACCGACAGCAACCACAGACACATCCACTGTGTGGAAAGTGGCAAGATGCCTCTTTTTAATACTTGTCATCACGAGCCACAGGTGAGTGTTCTTGGGAGTTTTCGGCACAGCAATTATCTGGGGATCGCAGAGCCGGGCCCTGACCACCAGTCAATTAACCTGGAGCTTTGGGAGTGAGACACAGGTGACCACCGTGATTCTAAAGTGAACCCAAGTTTGAGAACCAGAGCCACCGTCGGAAGGGGCTGGGAGTGTAAATCCAGCGCGAGCCTGAGATGACGGGAGCAGGATGTGCAGCCCTGATGAGTCTTTGCACTGGCTGACTGAGACAGGCTGTGCACAAGTCCTCACACTTCCGGATGCTTTATGTAAAGTTAGATTTGCCTGAGGTGGTTGTCAAGTACTTCAGGAAGCAGATAATCCCACAACCCTGATCTTTCAAAAATCTTCACGTGTATGCCCAGGTTCTCTGTATCAGGCACAAGTCGCTGCTGCTGTTATGATGGAATTAATATTATAAACACAGTGCTATTAATATTAATATATTACAAAGCAATAACTAATGCTCACTGGGTACCCACGCTGGCCAGGTAGTGGGCTAAGCAAAGTACATGTTTTTAATTAGCCCATAAAAACTGAAGTATCACCAGTACTTCCTTGCTATGGATGATATTTAAAGGGTTAAATAACTTTCCTGAAGTTCACACAGCTCACACATGTCAGAGAATGGGAAATAGCATTTGACATGCAACAAACAATTAGGTAAATAAGCCCACGCCCACTTTCTATTAAATTTTTATTATTTTATTTTGGCATCACCAGAACTAACACAATGATTGGTTCATATTTGGTATAAATTTCTGAAATTTTTTTCTGAATTTGACATTTTCCTCCCTTTTTAGCCTGGCATGGAAAATAGAGGCTAGACAGTTACAGCAAAATGTACTAGTGGAAGTCCCGAAAGCTGTCAAAGCATAACAGAGTTACGTCTGAGGATACCAGAGGGGACTGACACAGGAGACAGCATTATTCTGGAAGTCTCTAGAGACGACTCAGAGCCCGCCTTTCAGCAAAAGAAGAAGCCTAGCAGATGCAGGCAAGGGAAGGAACAAGCACACAGCGCACAAGTGGAAAGCATTCTGGAGAAACGATTAGCCTGGGGTGGCCTCAGACTTAGCAGCGCTGCATCTCCCTGGCCGGACAGACGCAGACTGGGGCCTGGCACTGGGTTTCAGGAGTCTGGAGTTCTCAGCTGGGACCACACTTGGGTGCCTCGGTTACTTGGGAGATGCCCCCGGGGAAGCCCCCAGCTGCGGTGTGGGTAAGGCTCACGAACTCAGTAGGACATGCACCCAAAGAAAAGTCCCAGAAGAAGGGAGGTTTCTTCTTTCCCTGCCCGGAGCAGTGGTTAAATTTTAATGTTGGTTTCGGGAGCAATTCATACTGAAGCTGTCCAGTGGGAGAAGAGGGAGGAATCACACCCTGGGGCTGACACCAGGGGTCTGGGTTTTATTGTACTTTAGTCCTTGAGTGCCCCACTTGAGCAGAGGCACCAGGACGCTGTCTGCTCTGTGGTGTGAGGAAGTAGATGAGTCCTGCTCACAGGACGACGGCACTTGAGTAGCTCTTCCTCCACTTTGGCTCTGGCTCTGCCATCCCAGTGAGCTCCTGCATCTACTCCCAGGAGGCCCTGGTGACCTCTCACCCTGGACCCCGAGAGGCTGTGCAGGCAGGCCTAGGAGGGGCTTCGGGAAACCCAGCAAAGTCGGTGGCGCTGAGTCTGCCAGGGCCCTGACCCCTCCAATGGGGCAAGCAACTTGGTGACAGGCCCTCTCCGGAGGTCCAACCTGTCCAGCAGCTGAGGTCAGGAAGCTTTGAGCTGTGGCTTTCTCCTTGCCATGAGGCGGCTCTGCCAGCCAGCAGTCGAGGGATGTGTGCTCAGTTCCCGCAGTGCCTGTCCTGGTCTCCCTCGGGAGATGGACAAGGAGGCATCCGAGTCCCGAGTCTCCAACGCTGAGTCCGCTAGATGCATCTGAAAGTCCCTCTGTGTCCCCTTAGTAACCGGCCATCGCGGTCCTGCAGACCCTCGGTTTCCATGTAGAGAATTTCATCTTTTGGCCGCTGACCAGGAGTTGGAGTATGATCCTCTAGAAGCTGCCGCCCTGACACAGGGCAGGGGACCCGCGAGCTTCCCCTGGGCTGCCCAAGCCTCCTTTGGGGATCATCCGTCTTTAGTGTTGGTGTATTGGATGAGGCTCTGGCTTCTTTTCCAGGGATGAAGTATTTTTTCATCAGCTCTATTATCTCTCACAAGAACCCAATTAGGGGAGATTCTCAACAGAGGAAGGTGATTAAATTCACAGATTTATTGCAAAACCACTTGGGGAGTTATAGAAAATGAGTTTCACTACTGTCTTACTTTCTTTAAAAAAAAAAAGCTGTGAGCCTGAATCTTGAATTATCTATGTACAACAGATCATAAAGCCCTTGTCTCCAGGGAGACGCTGAATGCTTAGGCTGGAGGACACCACGAGGGCAGGAGCTGGGTCCCGCTCCTCGGGACACGGGAGGGTGGACAGAGGCACGCTGCATGCAGGCCAAACAGAAGACTCGCTGGCAGAGCAACACACCACTGGGCAGGGGCCTCGCTTCAGTGGGCGGCAGAAAAGGCTGCCATGAGAAGAAGTGCGAAACCCATTTCTCTGCAGTCGGTGCCGCACGGATCCAGAACCTGCCTCCACGGGCCCCGCTCTTGGCTCCCCAGCTTTGATGACGGCCTTCAGCACACACAGGCACAGAGTCCTGGGTGCTAAAACCCAAGGCGGCGTCTCCCAGCTCGCCCACAGGACCTCTAGCCCCCAGGCTGCCCGAAGAGGTTGTGCAGTGAGAGTCGGGGCAGGGCTGGGCCCCGGGATTCTCAGTCCTCCCTGACATTTTACCAACAGGCATCTAATGGAAATCCGCCTGAGCTGAGCACCACGCGCCAGCAGGTACCCTACCCAAGCCCCGTCTTCGGGACACAGCGGGCGGGTAAGCGGCCTGCTCCTCTCTGGAGAAGGCTGGGGTGCGGGCTGAACGACTGCTGGTTAAAAGTCAAAGGCAGAACTAGGCTTCAAATTCACACTGATCCTCAAGACCACACTCCATCTTTAAGCTTTATCACCTCCCTGCTAACTACACAGGTACTTATGCTAGTGTACTGTTTTTCGCGATTGCTTTTTCACACAACTGAGTCCACTCCTCACTCTAACAGCTGGCCTTCTGCTGGCACCTCTAACTTTTCCATGTCACCTCATGGAGCTGCTTCGTGTCATTTAGGGGACACCTTCCCTGACATCAGGCTTCTCTGCCCCATCTTGTCTGGCTTTTGCGTACCTGCTTCCAGTATGCCTTGCTGACGTTCTTCCACGTCTTTGGACAGTTGCTGGATAACAGAGACTGAGAGAGACAGGGTGGGGCTGTTTTTCACTCTGCCCTGGACAAGGCAGGCCTTTTCTGCGAAAGAAAAGTGGGTACCAAGTAAGAACAGGGTAAAGAGGGATGCTGAGGGTCCAGTCAGCTCTTGGTTGAATGGAAATTAGGTGTCAGGCACCCCTGGGATTCTAACAATTAGTGGATGATGTTTTTATAAGTGGAGAGGGTCTGGAGGGAGGGAGAGGTGCTGATGATTTCATATCACTTGGTTTCACCAGAAGGAAGTGTAGCAGTGGCCAGGAGTGGTGGTTTGGGGTGGGTGAGTGCATGGCATCCCAAGAGGGGAAGGAACTCAAGGAATAAGGCTGTGGGCACCCTCGGGTCACGCACTGACCCTGACAGCCTGTGCCCTTCTCAGTGGGCACCCACCTCTGCCCATGTTCAGGAGAAATGAACAGGAGCTCCCAAACTCTGCATGGTTTTCGTATGGCCTTGCCGCCTTCTATTTCAGAAACAGAAACAGAAAAGAAAAATGTCTGAGCCACACGTCCACAGTGAAAGTATGAACCAACCAGGTCCCTGTGTGCTAGAGAGTCGGTGGCATTCATTTGAAGGAAAACACTAATTATGTGACTATAAATTCTCCCATGTAAAATTCCCAGGAATCCCAATGTGGCCTGCAGCCCGGGCAGACTCTCCCTCAGAGAGCTGTCATCAGCATGTGAATTTGCTATTTATTTCTTCTGTCCCACAAGAAATGTGCTTGAAATGATGCTGAGATGTCATTCAGTTCTTCGACCAAAAATGTACAATAAACCACCTTCCAAAACTTAGACAATCTCCCACAATTAGGCAAATACCAATGAAAAAAGTGAGAGGTGGGGACAAGCGTGCTGCTTTCTTACACTGAGAGCTGAAGGAACACAGCAGAGACTTTAGCCACAGCAGAGAACTAGCCAGCAGAAGACGCCCGAAGCTTCAGTGCATTCTGCAGAGGGAAGAAGCCGGCTCCAGAGATTCGGACCGAAAGGCCGAGACCAGGGGCGGGGAACCAGTGCTTCCGGGGTGGAGGGCGGGATGGACTGACGGATGGACGGACGGACGGACACAGGGAGAGCAGGGAAGGCAGTAGGCGGAGCACAGGGCTTGCCAGGCCAGTGAGGTAGGCCTCGCACTTGATGAAAGCCCCAGAAGGTAGAGTGGAGCCCTAACTCAAACTGTGGGTGCTCATCGGCGGTGCCCATAGCAGAGGATGCATGGGAGGAATGAGGGCCAAGAAGAGAGCCCACTGAGCTCTCCCTTCAGTTTTTCTGCAAGCCTATGACTACTGGACAGATGAAGTCTTACTTCAAGAAATCAGCAGAAGGGAAACACGTTTCTCCTCAACTTCAGAGCATCTCTGATATTTGCACTCTCCCCCTTGCAGGGAAAAGACATAATATTCCCAATGCATCGTCACAACACAGTGCTCGGGCTGTGACCACCGAGGACTGCATGAAAGGTCAAGTTAAACGTCTGAGTGGGTTGGGAGACAAAGCGGACTTTGTCCCTCGGTAGAATTCACCCCGTGGAACCATGGAGATGGCAGGAGATTAAACACACTCTTCATCACTGACAGAGTAACCGGCAAGGACATGTTCTCCCCCTTTATCCTATAGGCTCCTAAGGACAATGGGCCTTTTGTCTTCACACCTGTTGAGGGGAAAGGAGCCCAGGACCAGGAGGCTAAGTGGGGGTCATGTGAGGCTGTGCTGTTCCCGTTTCTTACCTGCAGCTCTCGAGGGTACATCCCGTTTCGTAACATGCCTTCCAGTCAGAAGAACTCGGAGGCCCGACCCTCCGCATCCAAGGAGAGGAGCAGATCCCAGCCTTGTGTGAGGAGACGGGCAGAGTGGAGAGTCCTTGTCGGAGAGGAGGAGCGCAGGGCTGTGGCACATTTCAGCTTTCAGCCGACATCCCCGGGGCTGGCTTCTCCCCTGTCCTCCACTTCCCGCACAGCTCCAGACACAAGATGAAGTCCCAGCAGCGTCTGAGGGGCCGTAACTCCAAAGACTTGGCTATTAAAAAAGTACAGAAAGACAATTCAACAGGATGCACCCTGCACTTATCCAGCTATTGCACTAAAATTCCTAGCACACATTTTTGTGAGCACGTGTGTGTTGACGGCTTCCTCTCTCACAACGGGATCTGTTGGTTCTGACCACCTTCCTTGGGAGCAGCTCTCTGGACCCGAGGCAGCCAACCTCTGCCCTCCGCAGTGTAAGCAGGAGGTTCGCACTCCTCTGACCTGAGGCCAGGTCCATGCCCTCAGCCAGGCGAGCGCAGTGCTGCTGCTCTTCGGTCTCGGTGGGATTCAAAGAACACAAACTTCATCTGCACCCAAGCAGAGCCCACCGGGAAACCTGCCGGCGTGGTCCCAGGTGTTCTCCTTCCTGCTGGGACTGAGACCTAGTAAAGCACAAGCCTAGAGTTACAGAGGGCTCCTTAGCCACTGTTTGAGGAACATCTCCTCAAAAATAAAGCCAAAACAGAGCAAAACTGAGCTAGGCGTTGGGGAGAAAATGAGTCCTGGTGAGAATATCAGAGCCACATGAAACAGCCAACCCTAAGTCAACATGTTTGCTAAATTTCTGGACAATGAAAAGATCACCAAATTATCAGAACGCCAATAACCAGTTGCAACGTGACAGTGTGTGTACTCTTGCCCGCATATTGAAATTGAGTCTCCATGGTTCCTCCTCTGTCTGTACCCTCCTGCTCAGCATTCAGGAGGAAAAGTCTAACTGTGGCGTGGTCTGTCCAGTCTCAACCACTTTTCATGGCCCATCCTACCTGCAAGAGGACAAAGGACATCTGAAACAGAGTCCCAGAAATCTCACCACCAAATTCCAATGAAAGGCAGAATTCTCTGTTGAACATTTCACTGAACCACACACAAACTCAAAACATTTTGTGCACCTTAGGAAAAGCTGGCCGGTGCAGAGTCCTGCTGAACAGACTGAGCCATCAGGGATCGTCCCTGCACGGCGCTCCCCCGCCCCGCCCTGCTGTTGGGCGGTGCCACCCTCACAGCTGCGCCTGGTCTAAACTTCTAGAGGATTTCCAGACCACAGCCGCACACTCTGTCCCTGCCCTCAGGGTCCAGACCTCTGGTCAGAATGAAGGAGCTGCGGTCCGGCCTTGCAGGAGCTCCAGTCCTGCTCCTTGAGGCCAGCACCCACAGACTGTCCACGCTCAGGCAAGAGTCTTGAAAGTGAGCCCTTCTTTGACATAAAGCTCAGCACAGGGAATGGGAATGGCGTGGTCAAACGCAAGGCCTATGGCAGCCGTGAACACAGATGTCCCAAATGTAAGAAGTGGGCAAGAGCCAACCTCTTAACACACCCGAGACAACACGGGAAGAGGACAGGCCACACCCGCCCACGCTGACAGCCCCAGGATCCTGCAGTCCTGTTGTACAGAGAGGGCGCTTACGGGTGCTGGGCTGCGGGAGGGCACGCGGGCAGAGTCATTCACTTATTCGCCCATTCCCAAAGCTGGCCTCCAGCCGGTCTTGTCTGCTCTTCCTGTTTCTTGAGCACATCCCGCCTACTCCACGAGCTCAGCGCTACTGTGGTTGGTTATCTCCATAGGCACCTAGCTGAATTTTTCCTAAAATAGGGCTCAGACAGGTGGGAGCTGGCTTACGCCCTCCTTCCAGTTCTGTGAGAATGTAATGCATATATTGAGTCATCCTAAAACTCATAAAACAGACGGGCACCCTAAAACTGCAAATGGCTTCGTGATCTCAAAATGTGCGGTGGTTTAGAAAAACGTTGCAAACTCTCATAGTTTTCACCACTGTCCTGAGGCCACTGTGTCGCAGAGCCACTGCACAGAGTACCATCCTGGGCTCCTCACCCAAAGAATCTGAGGTCCATTGCCGAGGTAAGCCAGAGTTTTGTGGTGTTTGTCAGGAAGCAGCAGGTAACGACAGGGCTCCTTGCTTGCACTGGCTGTGAAGACTGCAGTGCAGCCCCACTGCTTCAGTGCGGGCCAGAGAGGTGGGCTGCACAAAGGCGTAGCAGGCTTTGGAGAAATGTCTCCGGGGTTGCAGAGAAAAGCGATAGGAGCACGGCGCGGCGCCTCCACCTGGAGCTCTGGCTGGGCTGCGCCCCACAGCACACCGGGACCTCGCTGTCCGGTCGCCAGCCCTGCTCCCAACTCCAGCAGCAGCTCCTGAGCTCAGCAAAGCAGGGCGGCAACTTCGTCTACCAACTACATCAATTTCAATTTTATTAGTTTCATTTTGTTGTATTTTTTTCTGAATCTCGTTGACTCTCAAACTATTTATATCTAGCTTTTGCATGACATTTATAAGTCAACACCAGAGAATTGTAATCATTTCTTTCTTTAAAGGAGCCTTAAGGTTGAGAATCCATATGAGTACCTTCAGAAAAACACGGTATCAAGTAAGAGTGTTGAGTATCTTTATAACATCAAAGTTAAATTGCTACCAGTTTAAAATACCCTCTTTTAACCATAAGATGCTCTGTGACCATCGTGAGAGCCTCACAGCAAAACCCCACAGTGGACGCAGGGAAGAAAGGCGTGGGAGTCTGCGGGGCACTGCGATCTCACCGTTGGCAGGCCGAGCGACGCCGGCTCACGTCCACCCGGGCCCCGCTGCCGTCTGGGGAAGGCCGCGCGCGCCTCGTGTTTGGGACCCACCTCGTGGGAGTGGTGTCTCCAGGACTGGTCGGACTTCTCATCCACGCTCGCTGCTCTTCCTGTGTAGGGATTTGTGCCGGAAGGCACCCCCGCCTTGGCAGTTCTCCTGACCTCCCCAGCGTAACTTCTTAAGTAGGACATTTAAATTATATTTTACGTCAGACCATTATAAATGTACCTTTCAAATGTAGTGAATATTCATTCGCCTATCCTTTTTTACATTTTGCTTCAGTGAATATATTAAAAATGATTTAGGCCTTATGCTCATTGTATTTTAAATATACAGTTTTGTTTTATGGGGATAACTGACAGATACAACAAACAGCTTTCCATTATATGCGTGAAAAATCCAGAAGTACTTTTGTTTTTTTAAAGGGTATTATTAATTACCATAACAGGAAATGATATTTACTTACTACAGACTTGAAGTAGGTGTTCAATCTGGCACTAAACACTTCATTTGCCCTGCACAATGTACCCACGGACTTCCGTGGGACTGTCCTCTCACAGTGCCAGGCAGATGTCAGTGTACCCCACGTCCACCTGGCCGGGGAAGGGAGCGCAGGGCTGGACGCGGTCTGCCCGCTTTTCTCACTTGTTTCCTGCCCTTCTGCCTTCTGCCGATGGTCCTCTGTTCACCACATTCCCGTAAGGCTTGGCTGTCAGCAGTGGCAAGATGCTCCTTTATTTATTTTCCAGTACAACAGGGAGAGGCTGACAGATTATGACCCAGTGCTTTACCACTAGAGTTTTTATGCTACACAGATCGAAAGTGCTGTGTTTAATAAATAGAGCTGGCTGGATGTATGTTTTTTACCTACCATTGTGGCTGTGCTTATTTAAATACACAAAATAGTAAGAGTTTGGGCCTTCGGCCTCGTTTTCCAGATCAGGGCATCGTGCCTGTGTTTTTCCACGCGGCCACTCTCCGCGTGGCTGGGAGCAATGCTGACACAGCGTTTCCTGAAAGAGTGCCCCATTATTGGCCCTGAAGTTTTCTCCCAAGCTGCTTCCACAGATTATGATAAACAGGGGCAGGCAGAGTCAACACTTCTCACTTAAATATTAAAAACGTAATTTCTTGGGCTGTCTGGAGGCCACATGAGGAGATCAGCCATCACACCTCCCAAGGATATTTTCCGTGCTTAGCGGTGTTGGGTGGTGAGGCTCGTGTCAGGCCTCAGTCTGCTGTGCACGACTGGAACGCATTTGTGCTCCAGCTACGTCATCTCTGCTGTTCAGTGCCCACCAGCTTTGATCTAAAGTCTCACAGGTCTCAACTCACAAACTCCAGGAAGTGTATCGTCCAGCCAGGAAAGGGCAGAGAGGGTGGAGGTTGGTTCAAAGTCACATCATTCTGAAGTGGCAAAGCTACGGTTTGCGTCCACCTTCCTGGCACCTCTAAGTTCTGTGCCACCGACCATCCACACTCACACACTCACTGCGAGTGTGACAACTGACGACCGACATTAACAGTCCTGCTCATAGCCGTGTGACGGGTACAAGGGAAGCCATAACCCTCGTTCAGCCTTCCTTCTGCCTGCACACAGTATATAAAGCGCCATGAACATGGATTTTTATTGACTCCTTTCCCCAAGGCCAAATACTAGCAATAACCCTTCAGGGACTCATCTGGAGGTAATGGGTCGATATTTCTTGAAGCTTGACAATGCCTCGCTGCGTCACCACCTTATTGTAAAGGTTTCTGCAAGGCCTGTGTTCACAGTGACCACCACACTGGTTGTCTTATGGGACTCCTACAGGAAGTAGATTCGTGCATTTCTCTCTGTTTTTAAAGCAGTAATCACAAAATTTCATTTCGGCAGTCCCCCCACAGGAAATTAATGTTACTTCCTTCGCATGTTTATGGTCTACAATATGAAAGAAAAGAATAAGTACCCTTGTTTTATGTCGTACCCAATGCAAAAAGATTTTATTGTTTACCTGCCACCCTCTCTAGCCATGTTTAATTATTTTGCTTTTAAAAAGAGAAAAATTCAGTCATCTCTTCATATTTGAGGAGAATTGGTGAATTGAATGAATACCAAAATCTGAGGGTGTCCATGTCCATGATAGGAAGTGGTGTAGCACCCTGCATGTAGCTTGTGTCCAGTGTCCACCCCTAGGTCACTTACAACACCTGACCCAGGCGATATGAGCTTTATAAGCAGTTGCTGCACTCTGCTGTACAGAGAATGGAGACAGGAAAAGGTCTTTGCTTGTTCAGTACAAGCACAACTTGTGTTAAAAGTTAAACTAAGTCTGGTTGAATCTGAGACTGTGGATAGCCAGCTGCAATCCCAGAGGGAGCTCTCACATTGTTTTATAGCCTGAGGTCGGTCAGGGCCACAGTTGTTTTCAGTCCTCATCTTTCTGCCATATAAGTAACTGACCCAAGAGTTACTTACAGAATGAAGTGGAACAACATTTCTAATACTTGGTCACGAGTTCTGGAAACTTTTAAGACTCCTCAGAGAGTGGCCTGCCACAGTCAGTGTCTTTAAGCCACTTACTTGTTCCAGGTGTTGAGGAAACAGAAGCGAATCCTCATTGCTAGTGCTGGGCGCCCAGACTTCGTTGCAGAAATGCTGCTGAGAAGGCCCCAGCACACTTGGAGCCAGTGTCTGGGCGAATGAGTTGCATCACGGAAGAAAACAAGCGTGTGCTTGCTTCCATTCTCCCACGCTTGGGCCCCACACCACCATTTCCTCTGCCACCTGCACGCAAAATCATTCTTGCCTTCTGCCTCCTTCTTAGGCCCTGTATCCAGTCAGTCGGTGAATCGCACTCATTCTACCTGGTGGATAAAGCCTAACCTGCCTCATACTCTCCACCCCCTCTGCCAGTCCACCCAGTCAGACGGGGCGGCCTGGACAACTGTCCCTCCGCGATCTCACTGAACTGCCTCCGGTCCTGCGGTCTGCAGAGTGAGCGATCTGATCATGTCCTCCAGGGCTAAGTTCTCCCACGGCTTCCTGCAGCTGCGGAGATAAGGTCCGAGACCGTTGCGTCACGGCAGAGCCACTCACTGCGACGCCTCCTCAACCTTCCTGGCCCTATGTTCCCCACCCAAACGGAGCCAGTTTCCTCCTTCAGGCCCTCACACATGGCACTCCTCTGCCCTGCAGTTCTTTCCTTTTCAAGTCCAACGTTAGATTCTACACATTCCCGGGGTGACTTCCTCTATGCCACGCTGGTTTCGTGGCCCCTGCCCAGGGCTTGCTTTCTTCTCTCTAATTTTCCTAGCGAATGCTTTTGTAGATCGCCCACTATGTGTCCCTCTGTCACCATGACCTCCTCGAGAGCGGGAACATTGTCTTGTTCTCTGTCGTCTGTTGAGATGGCGATTTCCATGCTGTGGGAAGGGACCGAGAGGTGGAGGGGAGAGAGAGAGGGAGGAAGATGTAAAAAGAGTTGAAATGTGTTACGTGCACGTACCAACTTGGAATGACTGTGTACCGCAGGCATGTTCTAATAAAACAAAGATAAAAACCACACAAAAACAAAGGCCGATGGAAGTGGACACACATGCTGTCTGTGCGACTTTTACGATTCGTTCTGTATTTTGGATGAGTATTCTCGCTTCAGAATAAGAGGTGGGTTTTTATTCCTTTGTTCAGAATCCCAGGTGCACAGTTGTCGCTGGTCCTTATCTGACCTACTTGCATTCATTTTGTTAGCGAGTTTACACCACACCCAGCATCCTCAAACCTGCCAGGCGGAGTAAAGCTAAGACCTTAGCGTGAGGATGGGAGGCGGCAGGGCACATGGTCGCCCTCTGCAAAGCCCTGGGTCCCATCTCCAGCACTGAGAACAACAACAACAAACACAGCCTGGCGGCACGGATGTCACTGCTGCTGCATGTTTGTCCTGTGATTGTGCATCCGTCCGCCGGACACTGTGATCTGCAGTCCCTTGTTTTTTAAATTGTTTCATTTCCTCTATATTCTAAATACTTTCTTGCTCTGGTTGTTTTTAACTTCATGAAATCAGTAACATGCCAATGTACTATTTGGAGACATTTTTCGCTTAATATCTATGGCCAAGAATCGTCCACGCTGGAGTAGCCCACCCTCGGCGGCCACACCCCATCCCACGCGTGCGTCCGCTGGCCCACGATGGGCCCGGCTGTCTCAGGACTTGGCTACTGTGAGCAGCAGTGCTCCGAATTCTCCTGTTCATCTCCTGTGCACACGAAAGGGTAAAACTGCGAGACTTAGAGGGAAGCTGCCAAACTACAATCCACACTGCGCCTGCCGGGAGGACCCTGCTCCATTCTGGCCATGGCACTGTGCATAAAACAGTGTTTCACGTGAGTTTGATTTTACTTTCAGGGTCACTAAAAGTCCTGCACATTGCATCGTGCACTTACTGTGTATGTGTGTCTTTCTCTTCTCTGAAATGGCGACCTGTGAGCTTCTGCCTTGCAGCCATTTTCCTAGCAGCTTGTTTGTGCTCTTTACTGACTTCTGGGCCTTTGCACCTGCTCTGAGTTTGTGGCTACTCAGTGACAACTACTTTATCATGGTGGGTAATTCGCCTTTAGAGTATGTTTGTGGTTTCCTAATAAATAAGTTCTTAATACGCAAACCTAACACTTTGTCCTGCTTTCCCACTCAGATGCAGCACCCGACACTCCCAGCTTGAAGGAGAAGTTGACTCTAGCTTGTACTGCCGGCCATGGCCTGCTGGCTCCTAGGCCCGGAGGGTAGCTGTGTCCAGGAGGAGAGAGTGCAGACAGGAGTCCCCAGGGGATGCAGCGGCCAGGCCACACAGTGACCGCCCCTCCTGACCGCAGGCCAGCTGCTAACCCTCATGGCGGTCCCCTGGGCACGGACCCTCTCAATCATGTGCAGCTTTAGGGAACACCTACGTATGAACCACAGCACTCTTCCATACTCACTGCTCTCGCGTCTCTAAAAGATACTCCCAATGCTATTTGCCTCTTTTTGAATATGAAGTTTGCTTCAGAACTGTCTTGAGTGGAAACGAGGCATGGTAAGAGAAAATGAGCTTAAAATGCTACAAAAGGGTCATCCAATAAACAGACTGACTTCCTCTAGATTCTGAGGATCCGACTGCCGCTGTGCGCGCACCGAAGACAAACTGGGGGGATGTCTGGGTCCTTCATAGCTGTCTACCGACCCAGCTGGGAGAGGAGTGCACATGCGTGTGCGGTGTGTGTAAGAGAAAGGGACGGGGAGAGGAAGAGGAGAGAAAGAGACGGAGTAGCTATGTGTGAACTATTCAGAACTAGTGGAAGAAAGTGAAGGGCGGGCTAGCGACAGGAATCTTCAGGACGGCTCATCGCACGCAAGCCAAGGCCGGGCCAGGCAGAGTCAGCAGAGAGGTGCTGAGGGAGCAGGTATGGCCCTTCCCCGCACCCCGTGGCTTCCCTGGAGAACCTTAGCCTTCAGAGCGTGCGGCCCTCAGTAAGCAGCTGCGTTACTAACACCTGAGCTTGGTGTGTGTATCTCCTCTTTGTTTCCAGTAAAGAACATTAACGTCAGCGCTCCTGGGAGGTAAACTCTGTATACACGATGTCTAGCAATACCAAAGCACACTCTGACAATGTGCAGGAAGGGGGACACTCAGATCCAATGCACATGGCGAGTTGTGCAGGAGGTTTATCTGCGTCTGAACTGCTGCTGCTCTAGAACCTACTGGTGTCCACGCTGCCCGAAGGTGGTAGGCCCATCGTGCACAGAGCCCCAGCTGGAGAAATTATAATACTGGTAGAAATGAGAAAATTAGTAAGACACTCACCCAAGGTTCTGGTTTGGGTTCATTGCTTTGTTACTAGAGATTGAGCCCAGGACCTTTGCTGAGCTACCTTCCTGGTCCTTTTTATTTTTATTTTGAGACAGGGTCCTTCTGAGATTCCCAGGCGGGTCTCAAACTTGTGACCCTACTGCCTCAGCCTCCCAAAGTACTGGGATTACAGGAAATCTGCCACTGGGTGGACTTCACCCAAGTTGTTTCAACAAATGGCTTTTTTCTCTTTTTTGAAAGACAAGATATGTAAAGGAACCTGAAAAATGGGACTGATCGTATTTAACTCTCACAGCCTACAAGGCTGTATTTGGGGCAATTCTCCCCATTTTCTAAGACTGCATTTTAGAAAACCTTTATTTAGGTTTATTTTTAACTGAGTCATCTAAAAGAGACTTCTATGTATATGTGAAAGTTATGTTTAGAACTAAAGAAAGGGATGAAGTAAAAACTAAACAGTGATCCACCGGGATGGGGTCCATGACCCAGATAACCCAATGGATTTCCTTGTTTGTTTTTCCCTCTTCACTCTTAGCACAAACCAACGTGGCTGTTCTGATGCAAAACTAATGTAAAAGTGCTGTTTTCAATCTCTTTCCCTAAAATAGGAGGCCCCAACCTCACCGGGACTCCTCTGGGTCTCCATGCACTGCCTGTGAGGGCCTGGGGACATCGGGCAGAGGCCACAGTGAGCTGGGTCTGAGAGGGGATGGAGGTGTCCGTTTTCTATCTAACTCGGTGATATTTTTCAATGTGCATGTTCAATAACATATTTTTATTTTTAATTTATTATATTTTATAACACAAAAGACTACAAATCCACATTTAATGAGGTGCAAAGAACACTGTCACACCCTGTGTAGACTTTACCGCTAGTCACAGAACTTTGCCAGCCCAACTGCAACTGCCCATGTCTCGCCATCTTCATTTATTTACTCATAAATATTTACTCTAGTGACGAGGACATACCAGGCACTGTTCTGGGCACTGAGTAAAACAAGCAATGGGACAGACACAGAGCTCACAGGCAGCTTGCAGAGCTGCAATGCATGTCATAAAAGTCGCACCTCTGGGCTGGAAATGTGGCTCAAGGGTAGAGCACTGGCCACAGGGCCCTAGATTCCAGCCCTGGAAGCTAACAGAAGAAAATTACCCACTTGAATTTGTGATTCATCATGCTCTTTTCCCTCTCTTGTAGCTAATGATGTCAGTATAGCTCTCCAAACAATTTTCTAATCTGTTACTATTACACTATATGTTCTTCTAACCCTTGCTTTTATCACTTCCTACTTTTATGCACAAAAAGTCAATTTATTTCTTTTCATGGCATTTGGATTCTCTAGATTTTTGTTATTACAAACAATGCTTGTATAAAACAGTATCATCCATTTCATGAATATACTCAACTTATTATAATCCTGTCTTTCAACTTTGACCTGTTTCTAGCATTTGTTTCATGCTGTGTTTATGACACACAAATATGAAGGACATATCTGTGCTGTGTACTGCTGGGTTTAAGGTAGACACATGCCCACTCTCAGTAGCTACCACCGAAGGATTATCTGAAGCGGCTATGTAGTCCATGCTCCCAAAGTGATGCAGGAAAGCAAACCATGCTGGTGGCTGTGTAGTCAGTTTACATTGTACTTTAAATTTCCATTTATCTGTTAGCAAGGTCAAAGACATATCAAGTTCATTGGTTATCTGATGTCATCTTCTTTAAAGTACCAGCTCTATACTTTTGCCTCTTTTAGCTACTGTTGTATGCTTATTTATTGATTTAAAGAAAATATGTACATCTTACTCCCAAACATCCAAAGACTAGAATCACAGGTAAACCATTAAATAGAAGTGGTGATAAAATGCACACCTGTCTCATTCCCATTGTTTTAGGTTTTTAAAATAGATTTTTCACAGTAAGGGAATGTCCTTCTTTACACAGTTTGCAAAATTTTATTCTGAGAGCATGTTGAATTTCTCAAATGCTTTTTCTGTAACTGCCAAGATAAGCACATGAATTTCCCTTCTATTTTATTGATACGGTGAGTTATACAACATTCACTGAATTGCTTTTCCATTTTTTTATTGTGGCAAAATATATGTGACATAAAATTCACCACACTAACTGCTTTTAGGTATGCAGATGAGTGGTATTAAGTACATTCATAACATGGTGCATTTATCTCTCAATCTGTTTTCATCTTATGGAACTGAAACTCTGTACCCACTAAATAATCACTGCTCATTCTGCTCTGCTCCTGTCCCCGCCAACCACTATTCTGCTTTTTGTCTCTGATTTCAACTGCTCAAAGTTCCTCACACAAGACAGCTCATACAGAATTTTCCTTTCAGTGATGTGATTTTTTTGCCTAGCATAATTTCCTCAAGGTTCATCCCCAGGTAGAGTATTGCAGAATTCCTTTCTTGTCTGAGGCTGAGAACGCTCCAGCATGCAGACATGCCTATCCATCAGTGTTCACTTGACTGTCCATGTTCTCCTCTGTGAAGAGGGGTGCTATGAACACAGGCATATGCTTATCTCAGGACCCAAGAGCCTGCTTTCATTCCCGCTGAAGCAGAACTGCAGGATCATATGGAACTCTATTCTTAATTTTTAAAGAAACTGCCATATAGTTTTCTACAGCAACTGTACCATTTTTTTTCTTTTATTGAGTTTATTGGTACATTTTACGTGTACAGTACAATTACATTCATTATTGGGATCTTGTACCTTTACATGGCAACTGTACCATTTTGAACCCCCACCAACAATGCACGAGGCTTTCAACCCCTTCACATTCTTGCCTGGTAACAACCAGGATCAGGAAGTTTCTGCTGGGAAGAAGGACTGCACTAGCTGCTGGACTCCAGATGATGTGCGTTATTTCTGGGCAGAAAGTTTGTCTGCATTTTGCTCCTGAGACTTTGCCTGAGACTAACATTAAGGATGGTGGACTAACTAATCTCACAGAAGAAATTTCAAGGCAGCCAAATGAGGAGGTGGCACGGCTACTGTTGGGGGTTTTAGCCAAAATTATGTTGAGAATCAAGAGCAAAGAGGCTATCAGAAAGATTTAAAACATTTTGAGTTTGGCCAGAAAGGAAGCTTCAGTAAAGGAGTAGCCTGTAAAGACAGAGCAGAGGAGTTCTTGATTGGTGAGAAGGAACAGGAAAATAGAAAAGATGGCCTGAGGGCATCGCAAGAAGCAGCAGGACTCTACCCTCTGCAGCTTCAAAATTGCAAAAGTGAAAAATGTTGCTTTAAGAAGAGAGGCCCAGAGCACCATGTTCCAGAAAGGTAGTGGCCTACGGAAGTTTTTCCTCAGGATTTGGTTCATAGATTGGCTCTGGACCCCTACAGCCAAGACAGGAGGAAACCTGGCTACTGCTCCAGCTGGCAGCAGACCTTAGCGTCATCCATGTGGTGCTGGTTTTAGGCGCATGCGAATTGTAAGAGTTGTGGTCAGGAAGTCTTCCACCAGATCTCAGAAGAAGGCCTGGGATGCCAGGCAGTGTGCATCTGAGAGGGCAGTGGGTCAAGCTGAGAGTGTAAAGCCACAGGCGCAATGGAAATCCCAGAAGTTTGGAGAAGCCAGGAACACGGTTCATCCAAGAAAAACTGCAAGGAGGGAGCAGAGCCAGTCCAGGAAAGAAGCCTTGAGGGCTATAACCACTCACAGTGCCATGGGGGCCAAGCCATCCGAGACTTTCAGAATTCACAACTAGCACAGATTGCTGGGATGCCCGACATGGAACTATGGTATTTAATGTTTGCCCTACTTGATTTTGATCTTAGTTCCCATTCCTTGCTATTCCCGTTTGTAACCTTTGGAATGGAAATGTTTATCTTATGCCATTGAATGTTGGAAGTATTTAACTTTCTTTTTGTTTGTATAGGGCTTGTAGGCAAGAGTTTGCCTTAAACCTCAGAAGAGACTTTGGACTTGGAATTTTCAATAATTCTGAAAATGTCAGGACTTTGGCAACTCTTAGAGATGGACTATATGCCTTTTGCATAAAGAAATATGAATGAGTCTTTGGGGGGCTATGGACAGAATGTTATGGTTTGTGTCTAGATGTCCCCCCAAAGCCTCACATGGTCATACAGCTTTTTCAGAGGTGGCTGAATCTAGAGTGTGTGATGCTGGGATTAAGGGCATGTGATTACTAAACCAGCACAATGAGTGGTTTGATTCACACCACCCTAATCCTGGTAGTCTGGATAAGATAAAAGGGGCAGAAAGATGCTATTATTTTGCTGCCCTGTGGGTGTCATGGGCAGTTTCTCTTCTGCGACGCCACCTGCCTTGGAGCCACCTGATTATGAACCGAAACCTCCACAATCTGTGAGCAGATAAAACCTCCCCCTTTGACTTTGGGTGTTGGGTATTTTGTCACAGCAAGGAGAGAAAAGTCAGTAGTACATAGTGAGGGTCATCCTCGTGACCTCATCTGTGCCTAACTGCTCCTCAAAGGCACCATGTGAAAATGGTGGCACTGGGGTCACAGCTTCAGCATCTGAACACAGACCCTCAGGCCTAGGTGTCTCGTGCCCCTCTTCACAAAGTAGAGTGCACAATAACAGCGACATTGGCGCCTTATCCTACAACTTCCTAAGAATGAAAAGGACTTCAAGTGCAAGCACATCTCAGAGGAGGTCTCTGGCTGGACTAGCATGGGTCCCACGCCAACCTCAAGGCCAGAAGTCAGCATGCTGTGGCTGGATACTCATTTCCCAGAAGAAAGGAGAGCGTTTGAAGCACTCAAAGCAAATAAAAACACTCTACCATCCCACGTGAGCTTCAAACCATCACTGCAAAGACACCTGCCAGATAACACCAGCCATTAAAATACGCACAAGGAGCAAAGAGAGACATCCATCCTACCAGTCACAGTCAGTGCAGTGAGGCTCCAGCTGGCTGGCTGGGACCTGTGAGTTGGGATGCAGTGGTTCCTCACTGTTGCTGTCTGTGTCCTCAGGTAAACCAGGCTGAGGCTTAGTTCCCTATCTATAAAAGCAGCAATCATAACTGTTCCAAAGTCCCTTTCCAGCTACAGGGAGTTATGGCTTTCTTCATTTAGTCTTAAAGTTTAGACAAAAATTCCTGGGCCAGCCCATGAGCAAGAAAACAAAAGCAATTTATTGCTGTCTGCAGTCCAAGTGTCTGTTTTCTAATCTTTGTTTGTCCTGGCAGTGCTGGTTTTGCTTATGGGATCATAAATTCTCTAGTTTTAAGGTCTGATTTTCATAGTTACGACAGGAAATGCATATAGCTCTGCAGTGCCCACTTAATCTTGCCAGAACTTCACAGAGAGAAAATGGAAAACCCAGTCATTGCTCAGTGAGCTGAATCTACATAATGGAAACTGGAGTAAAAATGTAATGGGTGGCTTTTGCTGGGCCCATATAACTTTAGGGTAGTGAAACTGTGGTAATTATCACACTCATTGATCAGAGGAGAGGGGAGTTTCTTGCCTTGGACCCCCAGGGCTTCTAGAATCAACCCCTTTGGGGACAGGGCCAACCTCTCCCTCCCCTTTCTCCATCAGGAGTCAACGTAAATTCCAATGCAGTCATCTCTATGTTACTACACGGTGTACTCTAAAACCTGCTTTCTCTCATTTATATTATACAAATTATTTCATAATTAATTTAGTTTTTATAATTTAATTAATTTTAACTAATGCAATTAGTTTCCAACCATTAAGTTAAAATGTCAACGGTGCTTCTGTGAGCTCCCCTTCATCCCACCATCCCACCTATGGGAGGCGGGGTCTGCTAGCGACCCCACCAGGGAGAAATGTTCCCCTTCGTGCTCACAGGAAGAGCACCCCGAGCAGTCATTATCACTCATCGCAGACTCTCCTCACTGCCGTGTCATTCTTGACGAATTTCCCCCAGGGAGTTTCGGGACCTGAGCTCCTTCGTGTGTAAATAACTCGCGGTAAAACTTTACTAGGTGGATGTGTGGCGAGCCCTGGGACACCGCGTGGAGAGCCTGGCACTTCTTTATGTCTTGGCAGGCAGTAAGCATTCAGCAGATGTCACAGGGCTGTACACCTAACTGCAAGGTGGAAGGGGCTCCTGCAGTGGTGCGTGGAAAGGACGGGTGGAGGCGCAGACACACGACAGGCCCCGTGTTTCCAGGGAATGCTACAAATGACCCAGGACGGGCAGCTGAATTCCCAAGCCTCACTCTCTGCCCCGGCTGCACGGTGCCATCACAGAGCCAGGCCAAGTGTGCAGCACCAGGCCAGCAGGACACGCTCCAAACGTCTCCCGAGCCAGCGAGAGCAGTGCAGAGCTGAAGCACGCAGGAGGGGCGTGTGAGGTCTTCTGCAAGCCTGCGGGCTCCCAAGGAAGGGTTTATGTCATTTTTAATATCGGCTGTTTAGATTGGGATTACACGGAGAGCGACGTGCTGCCTTATCGTAGAGCCGATGCCCCAAGGGGGAAGCTCTGTTTGTTTGGACCAGAAGCAAATGCCTGCTCTGCGGCCCGTGGGCTGTTTCGTAATGGGGGATGCTTCGGTTCATGCTGGAGATGTGTGACCATAAAACAACTTGGAAACGTGGGACAAGTAGAGGAAGGGGAGCCTGGAAGCTGTTCAGCTCACCACAGGCCTCCTGACCATGTGTTTTATGACACTAAACACTCCGAGAAGAATGTGACATTAAAGGGCACAAGGAAGCCTGTGACCGAGTAGTATCAGAGCGGGGAGCTCTGATCAGACGTCCCACTCACAGATCAAACACTCCCTGCTAGTGGGAAGTGGACTTCCCAGATCAGCCGCACGGGAAAGGCACTGCTTATTTCTCTTTCTTAAACCCAAACTCGATGTGACCAAATACTGGCGAAGACACTCTACCCCGGGAGGACACACCTAAGCATTTGGTTCCATGTCAGAGGGCACCGACCAGGTGCTCGGGAAAGGGGTAAAAGCAGGAGTGAAATAAAAAGAAGCAGATTCTTCGTTAGAAGGCACACCGAGCAGTCAGAGAACTAACAGAAAAGGTAAAGTTTGCATGCCTGGGAGTGTGAGATCTAAAACTGAGGCTATCACAGTTCTTCCAGAGCCATGGCAACAACTTAAGAGAAAATAAGGACAAATTGCCAATTCTTTGTTGTACAAAACTTAGAAAATGATGACACAAAGAAATTTTGAGTTAAAACAGAATCCTATTTGTTGAGGGAAAAGATATCTAAGACATTTCCAAGGAAGATATTCATCAATTATTTTAAAAGAAACTGTTGTACATTTGCACAATAGCAGTTTTATATCTATGTGGTAAAAGCACTTGGCTTCCATCACTGTATCCAAGATTAATTAGTTGATGGATTAGAAAATCATGCTTTAGTGGGACCTAATTTATTTAGTGAGCTCAACTGACTTGGGAGGAAATGTGTCCAGATACAGCCTTTTAAAAATTTCCCCCAATCTTATTTTCTAATCACACAATCCATTCATCTTTCAAAGGTAATCACCACTTTCAAATGAGAATAGAAAAAAAAAAGACTGAACTTGGACCTGCATAAATGAAAGGTTATTTCTTAGTTTAATGTCCCTGACATTTTAAAAATGATGTGGTAGAAAAGACAGGATTGGAAATTTTAAAATGACACTGCCAGTTCGGGGTTGGAACATGGAATCGAGGACTCCGCCTGCCTGGGCCTGCTCTGTGAGCTCTGCTGCTCACCGTGGAAGACTTGCCTCCTTCACCTGAGCAGGACAGCAGAACCCAGTTCTCTCCCTATGAACTAAATGGTGTACTTGGTTATCAGAAAAGATCATAGCAAACTCAAGAAATCAGACCTCCGCTGGTCACTTTAATTAAAACTGATGATCGTTTATCAAGTGCCCACTGTGGGCCGGGCATGGTATGGAGACACATTTGAATTGTGCTGGAATAGTTATGTAGGACAATTATATAGCAATGTTGCTGGGCCATTGACAACGAAGGTGAGAAGGTACACAAAGCCAGGTGACCATGAGTAGAACGGGGGCTGTCCCTGCATCTCCATGCAAACACAGCCAAGCAGGGGAAAGCAGTAAGGTTTTCATCCATATAGTTTCACCCCAAGCTTGCCCCTCTCAAAGATTAAATGAAAACCTCAGCCATGTCAAAACCCTTTGAGAAGCTGCTTAACATAAAATACTTGATTAGAACATGACTTTCCCTCACAGGAGAGTGAAACCACCAACATCTACGTCGCATGCACTGCCTACCAGGTAATACGTGGGAAATTGTACCTGAGCAGGGAGCTCCCAGGGTGGTCCTCTAGTCAGAGAATGGATGGTCGGAGACCTAGGACAGGTGTCCACATGTACTTCGCGGAGAGTCACTCATTCAACAAATATTCATTGAGTGCTACTTCTTGAGCCCTGAGTCTGGGTTTACTCAAACACACCTGAAAACGTAAGGATGGAAATGTCCTCGCCTGATCTCTAGACTGCTGCAAGGGAAGTCAACTCAAAGGGAAATGTTTGGACCTCTGAAACTCAAAGGGAATAGTCACCACCACAGGCACACCTCTTACCCAAGGCAAGACCGCAATCTGCACTCAGGAATGTCTTCATCTGTGCCTGTGACTTCGAGACTTTAATCTCTAGCAGACTGTTTCTGTTTTAACATTTAGATCTTTGATCCATTGATCTTAGCTTAGTACATGGTGAAAGAGATATGGGTCTAGACTCAACCTTTCGCCTGTGGAAAGCACTTTTCCCAGCACCATTATGAAAGAGGTTCACTTTCCTCCAGTGTATATTTTTGGCCCCTGTGTCAAAGATCAGGTAGGTGAATAGGTCTGTGGTTGTTTTTCTCTTCTATGGACCCACACGTCTGTTTCTGTGTCACTTCCATGCTGTTTTTCTCACTGTAGTTTTGTAGTGTAACTTCACATCCGGGATTGTGATGCCACTCACTCTGCTCTTGTTGCCCAGGCTTGCTTTTGCTATCCTGGGTCTCTTCTGGGTCCATATGAATGTTAGGATTGGTTTTCTGAGTTCAGTGAGGGATGCTGTTGGTATTGTGATTGGGCTGACATTAAATCTATATGTCAGTTTTGGAAGTATTGCCACTTTGACAACGTTGTGTCTGCCTACCCAGGAATAGGGGGTGTCTTTCTATTTTCTAGTGTCCACTTCAATTTGTCCTTTTCCAGAGTACTGCCATTTTATTTATAGAGGTCTTTCACTTCCAAGAAATAATGGCGAGAACCAACAAATGGGGTTAAATCAAACTAAAAAGCTTCTACTTCTGCACAGCAAAGGAAACAATCAACAGAGTGAAAAAAAAACATACAGAATTAGAAACAGTTTTTCCAGCTTCACCTCGGGACAGAGAACTAATATCTAGAATACATAAAAAACTCAAAAGTATTAACCACCCAAATAAAAGACCTAACAGAAAATGGACATCTTCCCAGAATGAGACACTTCCCAGAAGTATAAGTGGCCAATAAAGACATTAAAAATGTTTAACATCATTGACCAATGCAGAAATGCAACCTAGAACAGCACTGACACACCACCTTACTCCAGAAAGAACAGCAATCGTCAAGAAGTCAGAACAAAAAATGTTGGTGAGGCTGTGGTAAAAAGGAACCCTCCTACACTGTTAGTGTGAATATAAATTATCACAAGCACTATGGAAGCCAGTATGGCAATTACTCAAAAACTAAAAATCGAAATTTCACTTGACCTAGCTAACTGCCTTCTAGGTACCTTGCCAAGAGTTAAAGACATCATGTTACAATGATACACGCACACCTATGTTTACAGCAGCACAATTTATAATCCTAAATCTTGGAATCATCCTATACGGCCACCAACAGGTGAATGGATTCAGAAAGTGTGGTATTTATACAATGGAATACTACTCTGCCATAAAGAAGGATAAATGGAGTCATCTGTAGGAAAACAGATGTTCCTCAAGACCATAATGTTAGGCGGAATAAATCAGACACACAGCTTATACTACACAGTTTCTCTTACAGTATTTATTCTCATATGGTACTTGGGTTTCTGAGAAACCCAAAGCACGAATAAACAAAAGAGCAAAATAAAAGACAGATAAAGGGAAGCAGGGAGATAGATCTTTTGCAAATGGGAAGAGGACCCAGCGATGGAGGGCAGAAGAAGCGGCCACGAGAAGGGTTCTGACGTGTCATGGACGTGTCCCTCTACCTATAGCAGCAGCGCGCCAGCTCACAAACGTGTAACAAAGTGCTTCGGATTCTGCAACAGTCACACTGGGGACTCACAAGAGGAGAGCCTGCGTGTTTGCTGTAAGCACCCATTGCCTCATGCGGTTCCTTAGCCACACTGCCAAAGGAGGCCACCACAGTGGTGAGTGGTCCTGCACACAAATTCCACAGCACTCCGTCACCCTTACCACACAAAGGCGGAAGCCCGGTGCCAAGGAGGGGGCTGCCCTGAGCGTGGCCCACGCCGGCTGCAGCATCCGCGCTGTGCGGGCTGGGCACGTTGTTCAGACTCTGCCCAGTCTCCTCTGTGGCACGGGTGCGCGGCGGCAGCCTCGCAGAGCTGCAGCGGTCCTTCAGGGGACCTGAGCCGAGCTCAGGCTTGGGCACTGCCCCATAAACAGTGTGAGTGGGTGTGGGTGCGCACCGCTCCCGACGTCGGGCAAACACAAAACAACATTCCTGTCCTCACCATCTTTGCACACTTGAATCATGGAGGGTGCCTCGGGGGAGCTGGAAGGGGGCTGCAGCGTGGCTGGCTCTGTCGCTACTCCCCTTTCCTCTCCCTCATGTTCTCCCTGCTGCCTCAGAAAGGGACAGAGAGCTTGCCCAGCACTTTCTGCGGGCAGGAAAGGAAAGCGTACTCCAGGCAGTGCCCTGTCACCTTCCTCACCCTCCAGGGCCCTCCTAGACTCTGACCTCTTCCTGCCGAGCCCAGACAGCACAGAAGAGCTCGATCCTCTCCCTCCCCCATCCCTCCCTCTCCCCGTCCCAGACCCAGATCAGATCCTTGGGGGCTGTTGGTGCATCTTTTGCCTGATGTGCTGGAAATCCACCCATGCCAGCATTCTCCAACGCAGCCCCAGAGAGGCTGCTTGGCTCTTCTCTGTCTTCAGGTTCCTGGAGGCCGTGGTCGCTGTTCTCTAGGCTTCCTCAGACCTGAGTCACTCGGAGCCATGGAGGTTTCTCAGACAGGGAGCCCATTTCAGAGCTCTTAGGACCCTTGTCACCTTTCTTCACCAGGCTTGCAGTGAGAACAGGGCTCAGCAAGCTAACACAAATACCAAGATTCTAGGCTTTGCAGCCAGCCTGTGTCATAGCTGCTCACTCTGCCTCTGTGGGGCCAAAGCAGCCATCAACAGGACGTAAATACTTGGATGAGGCTGTGTACTCACTAGCAATGCATTTGTGCACACTGAAACTTGGAGTTAATTTTCAGATCATGAAATGTTTTTTGATTCCCCACACGCTTATTCCATTTAAAAATGAAAAAAAAAATTATCCTGAGCTCCCTGTACAAAATCAGGCAACAGGCTAGAGCTGACTTAAAGACTGTGGTTTTCTGACCCTTGGTTCGGAGGTATTCCCAGCCTCCCTCCTCCAAGTGCCGAGTGAGAGGACACACAGCTCTCAGGCCAGAAAACCTGCGTCTGCTGGTCTGGCTGTACAAATCCACTCCCTCTAATTCTGCCTCTTCTGATACCTTCAGGGCAGGGGCTGGCGGCACGCGGGTTACAGGTGATTCGTCAGGAGTGAAGGGTTGGTTTCTGGTACATTTTCTTTAAAATCCCATGTACAGTCATTCCTCAGTATCCCCAGGGGACTGATTTCAGGACACACAGCGCAGAGCCTCTGGCCACTCAAGCCTCTTGTGTAAGATTGCCTGGGGTTTGCGTGGAGCCCACAGCACGCCCCATATACTTCTGGGCCCTCTGTGCTGCTCATCATATTAAAGCAAAGCAGATGCCAAGAGAGTGACTGTCAGACTGCACTGCTCAGCGAGGGAGGAGGCAAAGACTGAGTGCCCGTGCAGGTAGCCTTTCCCAGGGAGGCTTCCGGTCCACAGTAGGCTGCACACGCAGTCCGGGGCTGACCCGGTATGTGTGTCTGCTCTGCACACTGACACACTGCAACGGAAACCGAGACAGAAGGTATTACTTTCACTCTCACCACTGTTGTCCAGAGTCTGTGTGTAAGAGGTAGAGCAAGAAAGACAGTACAGGGGGCCAAATGGGGGCAACTGCCACACACCCGCATCTGTGTGCATGGGCAAGAGCAGCTAACAGCTGACCCAACACGGCCAGGAAGAAGCAAAGCAGCTCTGCCCACCTGTCCTGCTGTGTGACCTTCTGCTCTGAAAGAATGTCCAAGGCAAGAGCAGGGACGCCTTCCCCGTTTCAACCGTCTTTCTTGGGAATATCAGCTTGGGGAATAACACGCCACCTTTCACAATCAGGCTTTGTCCACCGGAATGGAAGCTGGCTCTGGGATGAATTTTCATCACAAGTTACGAAGCCAAGATATTTCACCTTCATGTGGAATCATTTCTGCCTTGCTTTCAGCATTGTGCCTTTAGCGCTGTATACTTAGGTAGCAAACGTTAATGTGCTCCTGGAGAAGCAGTTTTTGCCAAGCGGACCACTTGGACACCAGGCCTCCTTCAGCTTTGATTATGTTTTTACCCTTGGCAGGGTCCATAGCATTTACAGTAAGAAAGAGGCAGGGCTCAGCTTAAAAGGAAAATGACCAAGTCTGGGTTTTTACCCATCTCTTTTTCCTTCTGGAAGCATTAACACTGTTGTAAAAGCCGTGGGACATCAGATGGCTATTTTTTTTTCTCATTGAGTTTATGGGTACATTTTAGGTATACAGTACAGTTACATTCATTATTGGGATCTTGTACCTTTACATGACAGGTCTTGGTTCTCATTTTCTCCCCCTGTCCCTGCATCAGATGGCTGGTAAGTGTGCCATATCTGGGAGGAATTTCTGGGCCATGGTTTGACGCAAACACTCCTACTGGGGAGCCACATAAGCTTTGTCCTCGGACAGCTTCTAAAGCACAGTGGAAACGTGGCTTCACTACCTTGCTGCATGTCATAGCCAGAAGGGGACAGGCCCAGAGGGGCTCTCGCCAGGCACAGGGAGAAGGACGCGGCCCCAGACACCCTGATGGCCCCCAACCGTGCCTGCCACGGAGCATTTCACTGCATAAATTGACTTAGTGCGTCTTTAAAACATTCACAGTTCAAGCCTGTGAAGGGAAGGGCAGTCATCCTCAGCTTAGTCAGAATTTTCAGATTCCAAAGATGTCAGCAATCACAACATTTTGCTCATTCATTTTACACTGAGGAAAGCAAGGCCCAGGGCAAACAACAGCCGCTCCCAGACATGTTGCTCATGGGGGCACAGAGATGAAGCCTCCTGACACAAACAGTGCCTGTTCCACGTTAGCAATCAGTCGCGCTCTGCCTCCCCCAGTGAGGCCTGTCACACTCACAGCCGTTCCCAGCATGGACGCAGCCCGTCCTGGATGGACACCACGCCACCCGTGGTGGACGAGGCTCGGTGCCGTCACTAAAGCTGCTGCCTCCCGATGGGCATAAGGTAGGCGGTGTGTGCTGCAAGCCCACAACACGGCTGTGAGGCTGGCACAGCGGAGACAGAGCAGCTGCAGTGAGGAGCGGTTCTCAGGCCTCGGCAGGCAGGCAGCAGAAGGCAGAATTGAATCTAGGTCTACAAAGAAATCGAGTGGACACTACACACATACGTACATATGAACTCCACTTAATGCTTTTCTCTACGTTCTGAATACTGTACTCCTTCTGAACAGTCGTTTTGTTTGGGTACCGGGGATCAAACCCGGGATCTTGTGCTTGTGAGACAGGCAACGGCACCACTGAGCTAAATCCCGGCCCTCTTTTGAATAGTTTTGATAGCATCTTCCTCCTTTTCTCCTCTTGAATTTTCTAAACTTCGCACAGGTGTATTTTTTTCCTGTGCAGAGTTTAACAATAATACCAGCTCCAAATCCAATGAACTTGAAATTCAAATCAGTTCTCCTTTCTAATCTCACATCAGTGGTAACTTGCTGCAGGTCAGAAACGACCTTTTCCTGAAAGTCCTCCTTAGCAAAGCTATCTACCTCTGGTCTGCCCTTTGCTGTGTCTCCTTCCTGCCCAGCACCTGCGCCCCACCCGTTCCTCACCTGCACCTCCTGCTTCTCCCCGTCCTGGGATGTGTGTGTGTGAACACACTTGTCACTCCTGTGTCTGGCATTTTACTCAGAGCTGGGGCCAGGCCCAAACTAAGGAGTTCAAGACTCAGGTGGATTTGTAGCAATTTTCAGTTTTCTGGAAACCCAGCCAGGTTAGTTCAAGAGACTCAGCATAAATTCTAGAATCTTTTGCCTTTATCTTGTTAAATCACAAGGAAAATAAAGACCAAAAAGAAGTGAAAGTTGCATCAAGTGGTGTTTTAGATGTCTCCACGTTAGTTAATTGTTTAGCCTAGTCTGAGCTGGGTGGGTAAAATCAAGGAAGATTGAAACAGAATGCCCTTTCCTGGGCACAGAAACAGTCCGCGGAGGTGACCCTCCCTCAACAACATGGCCAGGCTCTGGAGAGCCAGTGTGACTCTGGGTTGGAACTCGAAAATTCTTGTTAATGCCGTAGAACACTAGCACATGGCCTCAGCCCTGCTCACTAACAACACCAACCCAGTGTATACACGGCCACCTCTCTGTACTTTCTGCTGAGGTCAAAGGAAGTCAGTGGTCCCAAATGATGCTCTCGAAAAAGTAAACTACAGTTAGCTTCCTGGTGAAGAGGAGGAAAATAAACACCCCCAGTGTTTGCGTATTAAAAGCAGGAAGTCTGGGCTCCAGCAGAAGGCAAACACTTGGCCCATTTCTGGGCCGCTCGAGCAGCTTCAGAGGCCCAGATTGTAATGGCTCCTCGGCAAGATAAGTGGACTGCAGGCCCACAGGCAGTGGCTGTGTCTGCTTGCTTTGTCCGCACACAACATAAACTGCTGGGAAGAGTTCTTCCAGTTTGAAGGCTTAGGCGCATCCCCAGTAAACAGTTTATTCTGCACCTTGTTAATACCAAGGGGTTTTTCATGTAAACTGAATTATTCAAGCCCCACATAGCACTTAGCAACTGCAGCTGCACCTCCTGGTGTCCTGCTGAAGTTCCTTTGTTTGGTCTCGGTCACAACATGTAGCAGTTGTGTGCTAGGAAGAAAAGGTAAATAGTTTTGACTTCATAATTTCTATACAGCTGTGTTTGTGAGCGCGGGTTTTTCGGAGGAGCAAGCAGATGCCATTTGAGAGTCTTTGGTTCCATTGTGTGACTGCCGTCACTTGAGCAGCTCTGTGCGTGCAAAGTGTAAGCAAAATCTGATCGATACACACAGGCAGTCTACATAATGACAACGGCTTCTAGTACGTAGCACAAGACGTGCTACACAGACAACGCGGGGGTGGGGGGGCTCCTCCCATCTGCATTCGACGATGTTGAAAGACCTAGAAAGTGCAGATGTTGGGAGCTTTACGACAGGCACGCGAGGCAGGCCGAGCCACAGGTGCAGCATTGTTTCACACAGCCGGATGTTCCTAGACCCCACCTGCTGGTATCCCATTCTGTGCGCAGCAACAACGTTGGGTCCTCCCTTACTCCCTCCACACCGTGGTGTGCTGAGGTATGGTACAAGCTTAGCAAATATTTTGGAGTTAGAAGTCAGCCCATGACCAACTACTCTTCCTTTCCTCTCCACACTCGTCCTAGGAGGTATTCATGTTTGCTTCCTGTCTCCTCCTATCTGCCTTTTACTCGCCTCTTCCTTATATCCACGACACTGGATTCCTGGAATAGAACTCCAACACCCAGGCGTGGGGTGGACTCTCCTGTGTGCTTTCTGATCCAGTCATTTAAACATGGTGAAATTAGGAATCATCTCTCATCATGCTGCGTATGACAAAGTAGATTCTCAGGGAAAGCACGCTCGCAGGTTCACCCAGACCCAGACCCGGTGCAGCGGCCTCAGGAGATCCACCTCTGCACAGCCCTCCTGCTCTGGTTTCTTGAGCCCGTTCGACACTGAAGCTATCAAATCGGGGTTCTGTTCTAGTCCACAGCATGCAGAAGGCGATGGCCAGAGCTCTCCTTGGAGACACCTCCGATCGGCAGGAAACAGAGGCTGTCTCAACTTTTAGACTAGAACAAGCACACAGAGAAGGGGAAGAGGACGACAGGGCATAACCCTCAGTCTTCCAGAGGGGCTCACGTGAGCGTACGTCTCCTGTTCCTATTGGATTGTGTCTTCACACTGCCAGCCACTTGGTGAGTGAAACAGCGCAGGTAATGCAAGCTTATTAAATGGAACCTGGGAGGGAAAGCAAAAGCAGGGGAAAATCAAACGCGAAGGTCTTTTGCTGTGTGTGCTCCTGCCTGCCCCGTCCACTAGCATCTGAGTGCATAATTGTGAATGACGCGCCCTTCGGCCCCCTTGGGCCTGAGTCACGGACGCTTTACCCAGAGCTGCGAGGACGAGCTCAATGAAGGACGAAGTTTGGCCTCCAGTGCCCACCAGGGCTGTCACGTCTGTGAGACGTGGCCGAAGGGTACCTTTGCTTTCTCCACCCGTGATTCAGACCATACTGGCTAACAGCTTCGTTCTCACTGAACACTGGTCAATGATGGTCCGGAGCCAGGGTCACACAGAAGGCCCGGCTCCCGGCCACAGGGAGCGAGCAGCACGGGGAAGGAAAAGTTCTGCACACCTGCGTGCAGCAGGCTTTGCTGCGAGGACCCACGTGCGAGCTACTGGGTCTGAGGGAAATTAGAAAGTTGGAGAAACATTTTAGCAAATTTAAAATTTAAGGGGAGAAAAGCATGTTTCTGGCAAGAATATTTTGTTCTTTTAAATATAAGAAGGAAATAAAGCCTAAATGCATTCAGGAATTTTTAATCCCAATTTGAGAAAGTGGCACTAGCTACTAATTACTTCACAAAAGTATCACTCACATTCAGAAATAAGCACAAAATACACCTTTTTACCCTTCTGCATACTCTGACTTCTGCGTCTCTGGGCCTCCCGTCTGTGTCCTTTTCCACAACCCCTCATATGTGACTCTCATCATTACTTCTGAAAGTCTGAGCCCCCACCAGGCAGAATCAAGCCCTTGTGTCTCTCTGAGCTCAGGCCCTGTGACATCAAATGCATGGGAGGACAAGTCCCTGGCACAGGGCAGTGAGGCCCCTCGAACTGGGCTCCGTCTTCTGTTCCTGTTGTTACACTGTTCACCCCACTGCTGTCACCCAAATTCTGTCTGGAGGCTGAGGGACCGTGAGTGCCGAGTGGAGAGATCGCCTCCTAAGCCGCCCCTTGCCCTGCTCCCAGCTCCCCACCTCCTCCTCCACGGAAAGGTGGCCCACAAAGTCCCGTGGGGAACCGGAGGCCACCACGGCCATGCTGGACGATGCTGGGCATTTAGAGGCTTGTCAGAGGTGGAGGAGGAGGAGAGCGAAAGGAGCGGAGGCCGCCCTGCTCCAGCGCACTCTCCACTCCTCGGCAGTGTGACCTCCAAGCAAGCCAGCCTGACTGACTCCACCCCTGCTTCAAACGTGCAAGCCTCCAAACACCCGGGCTGTGCGAACACGGCCACCGCTCACAGGGTCATTCTGGCCCTCCCTGTCACTCTGGGGACTCACTGCGCTTTTCCTGTCTCACTGTCCTGGCACAAAGACCTCCCCTGACTTCTCAGCTGGCTCAGTTAACTCCTCCGAGAGACCTTCCAGGGCCTACCACCACTTCCATGTGCTCCATACTGGGAACCGGAAGACTGTCCAGGTGGTGGGTATGGTGGGCTTTGCCCGTAGCTCCTCAGTTCTGTCACCAAAGTGTGGAGATCTACTCCAGTGTGTGCTCTGTAGAACTATACCAACAGATACAGACGGCGGGCAGGGTCTGACCGACGGGTGGATGGACTGTGGTTTGCTGCACCAGCCGGACTGGGAGAAAAGACTCCTGGAGAGATGCCTGGATCCGGGGGCATGGAGCTAACTGCTGGGCTTCTCCACGGGTGGCCACAGTGGAAGGTGCTGTTAGGAAGGGAGTCACAGGGTCACGTCCCCCGGGGCGCAGCGTTCTTCCCCTGTGCTCTGCTGCCAGGCTCTGTGCTTCCACTGTGATGTTCCCACTTAGAGCCAGCTGCCTATGGACTGAGTCTTCTGAGAATGTGAGCCAAACAGAGTGTCTCCCTTCAAGTTATGTCTGGCCTTTTACTGGCCACAGAAAGCTGGCCAACACATTTATGGACCAGTAATATGTATTTTCATAGTTTCTTTACCTTTAGTCTGGCGAGACCCTAATCAGAGACCATAAACATCTTGGGGCAGAGACAAAGGGAGTCCTCACGGCCCCACTGCTACCCTACAGGTGTACTGTGTTCCTGGTGGCACAGGGGAAGAGATGAGGAAGGGTCAGCTGACCCACCAGCATCCGGTGACTAACTTCCGGCTTCCACCGTCCAGCCTCTCTCTGTGGAATATTCCTTAAAACAGCTCCAAAAACACTAAGAGTATCATTGGATTATCATGTGGGATGGGTTAGCTAGCCAGGAGCTTGACTTTGTGTGTTCTCTGAAGGGAAATCAAGGTTCTGGAAGCTTCTTCACAAATCTCCAGGCAAAAGTCACCGGCTCTTCTTGCTGTCCCACATCATAAGTAGAAACCTCTCAGCTCCCAGAAGGTGGGTGGACCTCGTGCAAGACATTCCTTGGGCTTGCACTCTGGGGCCATCAGCAATCTGGGGTCTTGCTGAGACACACTCTGCCAGTCGCCTGCTGCTGAATTTCCAGCGGGCCCAGGCAGCTCCTACACAGGACTTCTGGCTGTGTCTAAAGTGGTGCTAACTAGCTATGATGTTCAGACAGGCCTATGTGTCTCCAGTGAGCTCAGTGGAGGGGGGAATTCTCCACTGCCTGCCAATAGTTCATAACCAAGTGAACTGTAAAATGCTGTCATTCTGGAGCTGGTTGGAAAGGCAGAGGGAAGAAAAACAGATTGTTCAAAGGCCAGTAAATGTTTCATTCTTGGCTGCCCAGCTCTCCCTCCCTTCATGTTTCTGTAGGAAATCACCCCCCCCCAATTCCTAGGGTCTGTATATAATAAGAGCCAAGATTCTAATCCAGGGTGGACACTTGATTCAGTCCTGCATATTCCATCTCCCTGGCCCTAGAAACTATCTTAGAACAATGCACTGATGACCCAGGTAAGGCCAAGCAGAATCATTCCTGGTACTTTTGTAAGAAATACTGGAAAGACTCAGGTGAACTCAGACGATAATAAATAAGCAAGGAACAACCAGAAGCTGCTTCACCAGCAGAGAGGAATGCAGGACTGACAGCATTCTAATGATATTACTTGGGTCCTAATCCAGCCGTACCTGAAACCCAACATCCCTCTGATATGTTCAGGACTGTGAGCTGACGAATGGCTATTTCTCACTATTAGTGCCAGGTTTCCAACAGCTGTGACTCAAAGGGTCCTGACTAAGAGGAGGCATGTTTACGTACTCAGATTAAGTACCTGAGACAGATGTTATAGCTGGCAAGTGTGGGATTCTTGTTCTGAAGGTAGAATTTTCTGCCTGCCATTTAGCTGGTACTTCATGTTGACGCTTTGTGTTGTGAGAAGCAAATGTGGGATGACCCCTTCCTAGTGTGAGTGCCTCTGAGTCAGGGAAAATCTGGAGACAGTGCAGGCCCATGGCGCAAGGGCGGTGGGAGGCCCTCCCTGGGGACAGCGTCTGTGTACCAACCGTGCGGATTTCCCTGAGGATGAATGAACAACAAAGCCAGAAAGGACCTCAGCCTCTGATGGGCTGCACAGACAGGAGGGACAGAGCCGTGAAGACAAGCATGGTCCAGCGGCCGAGGGAGGCACTCACTGCTTCACAGCCTCAGGCCTTGACACAATGTCACAGCAGTGCTACTTTTCCACTGAAGAGAGACCGTGCCAGCTCCCCTGAAGAAAACTGGGAAAGCCCACAGCTGTGTGCCTACAGAGGCGCACACCAAGGAGGCAGGGAGGCCGGGTTTGCAGTCAGGAAGGTTTCGGGGAACCTTGGGCAAGAGGCTTGGTCTGTGAAGACTGCTTCCCGCTTGGAAGGCGATGGCTGGGACTAACAGCTCCTTTCCCCTCACAAGGATGTTGTGATGATCAGGCACTTATGTGCGAAGACGCTGTTTAAACCGTAGGGCACTGTTCTGTGTGTAGCCAAAGCGTGCTCTGTGCTTGGTTCACACACAGCAGCTACGCACTGCTCACCCAGCAGTTGTCAGAGCCCCGTCGTAGAAGCCACACAGCACTTTGTAAAATATCCTCCTCCTGCGCTGCCAGTGTCACCGCACATGCGTGCCAACCTGCTGAGCTGACATGGCCAGTAATAAGCGCCACTCCTATGACGCCTGGCCACCCCGTCCATGGCAGGGCTGCGGCCAGGGGTGGACACGTAATAAGTAAATAACAGGTAGCAGAGGTTAGCACACAGAGGGCCCTTCCTTGAGGAGGAAACTAGACATACATCATACATAGCATCCATACAGAATTTGCACTTCTAGGCCCCACTAGTGAGAAAATACTAAAACTAGAATGTGGGCAAAGAAGGCTTTAAAAATGTTCACCTAGCTCAGCAGTTTTCATAACATTTCAACGTTTAAACCTTCCTAAACAACCATCTGTGTGGAATTGGCAATCAAATGTGGTTTTCCACCAGGAATTCCAGAAATGGCTCAGTTGGGGCTGAGCTGATCCAGTGACCAAGCCCTGAACTGCTGACAGGAAGGCAGAACTCAGTAGGGGCAGCACCCTGGCCTGTGCACACCATCCAGACTCATAAAGTACCAGGCGCTTAGCAGTGGTGCACTTCATTGTTCGGCTTTACTTAAAACGGGTGAATTTTATTCTTCACATTTCATGGTCAATAAAGTTTACCCAAATGAAATTAAAAGCTAAACTCATAGAAGTGCATTTATTAGTATGAGAAATTTTTTGTTAAAAGTCACAAAATGACAGCATATGACCACAAGAAAAATCTAGAGGGGTAACAATTTTAAAATATTCAAAGAATAGGTCTAGAGATTATTTTTATTGTCTTTTTAAACTAAATTTTTACTGGAAAAGTCAAAACATGCTCCTAGTTTTAAAAATCACAGTACAAATAGAATACAAAACAACTTTTGCTTCTTCCAGTAACTACTTTTTAACAATTTCTTGACTATTCTTCAAAAATTTTAGATGCATACACAGTTACGTAGATATATGGATTTTTACCTAAATAGTCCTTGAGTTCAAAATAGAAGCAAACTTAATATATTGCCCAGTAAATTGCTTTTCTTTCTAAATTTATCTTAAATCCCACTGCGCACTTTATCAGCAGTTATAAATAAGTCTATGGCATCTTCAAATGAATGCAAAGTGTTGCATTTCAGAGACATCCTAGGATCCCTTTAAAGAACCCCCTTCCAATGGACACTGGGAGGCCTTTAGCTCATCGGCGAACTCCGAGCCCTGTCTTCCTTCGGGGGGGGGGGCTTCTTGGGAGCACAGGCGTAGACACTTGTGAAAGCAGAACTGGGAGCTCTCAGGGTGGGTGCACGACTGTCTCTGCTCACACTGCCATCCTGAATGTTTTCCCAAACTCCACACTGCATGACATCTTTTTAAATGCTAAGTTACTTTAAAATAACTTGTGAAAGCAGAACTGGGAGCTCTCAGGGTGGGTGCACGACTGTCTCTGCTCACACTGCCATCCTGAATGTTTTCCCAAACTCCACACTGCATGACATCTTTTTAAATGCTAAGTTACTTTAAAATGGCGACAGATAGCCCACTGATTTTTCAGAAGCCCTGGCTGAGCTCTGCTGTGGTTCCTGTGACCCCGAGAGGGAAGGGCCATGTGCTGGACCCACTTCAGTGTCGACAGAGCCTGAAGGATACAGAGTTACTACTGGGTTGCCAAATGTGAGGGGAGGGTGGCTGGGATCTAAAACCACAGCCTCCACGTACAACCCCCATATCATGCCAGAAAATCTCATGCTCTTTCCCAACAATGCATGCCTATTTAGTAAAGAGCAGGCGGGGACAAGCCCTTGGCCAGAGGAAATGGCATCAAGAGGGAGTAAGAGAGGCAAAATGGTCAAAACCCCATAAAAGTCTCAGAGCCTGTTAAGAGTAGCATGGCCGGCTTGGCAGAGGCAGAGAGAGGAGGTAAATTTGTTCAACAAGAAAAGCAGAGGTTGGACTGAAATTCCACAGAGCTTGTGGCTCAGACAGAGCAGCCTACAGTCATTCTAGAGTCTGATTACAAGCAGTGCCAGCGTGCCAGGGCTAAGGTGGCCCTCGCGTGACAGACATTGACAGCTGTCCTTGCAGCTGGGGTCATCACAGAAATCTGCTAGTTTGTGTTCAGGGATAGCATCGGAAAGGGCCTGGAGGCCACCGTCTGAGCAGGCTGAAATGAAAGCATCTCTGCGTATGCCTTGGAGGAAGAGGTCACTGTCAGCAACTGTCCCCAGACCGCGGGAGAGCCTGCACAGGACACCTGGACCCAGGCGAAGACTAAGACAATGGCTCGCCGTCTCCGCTCTTTCTTATGTCCCCTCAGCTGATAACCTCTTCAACTCATTTAAAAATTCATTGTTTGGCTTTATGATTCCACCTCTAAAAATTAACTCTCCAGGTACTGAGTTGCCACACACACCCGCTCACTACTGCAGACAGTGCGCATACAACATGGATTTCTCACAAGAAGTTTTACTGGACAGCCCTGCATCAGGTCCTGGAAGTCACTCCCAAGGACGCTCACCCGGCCTGACCAGCTTCCACCACCAGTTACTTCCATCTTATTTCCTTCTTTTGTGTACCACCCTGTGAGACAACAGGAATAGCTGTCATTAATCTAACCGGAAGCTCTTGGAGGACAGAGACAGTGTCCATTTTCCATGCCTAACATGGTACAGGGAACACAGTTTATTCTCGCTAAGTGTTCATTGACTGACCTACTGATAAAGGAGGCAGGGCGTGGCAAAGCTGTCTGGGGAATGGAGCGGGACCTGCCAACTACATGGAGCCTGGGCAAGGTCAGGACCCCAGATGTGGAATTTCGCGGAGCCACCGGGACATGTGCATGGCATAAAAGAAGAGCAGATGCCATGGGGAGCTGCTGTCCTGAGCTCTCAGGATAGCCCCTGCTGCCTTCTAGACACTGCATGCACTTTTATTTTTGCCTTTCCCTCTTTTTCTCTTTGTTCAGCCCAAGTTCACTCTGCAGAGCTGGTTTCTCCCATGCCCACTCAGCCCGCACTTTTCAAATAAACTTTTGGCACCATTTTTCTTGGCCTCAACCAATTTTCTGTTTTAGACGAGACAGACCTGGAGAATGCTTTGACTGGCAAGTCATTTCTAAAGGAGCTATGTGATAACACTGCTGACACGCTCAGGAACGAATAAAAGAAGGGAGAAGGCACCTGGTACCAGAACTAAATGGTTTGACAAAGCATCATCTTATTAAGGAGCAGTTAGCGTAATCAGAGCTTAAACAAGGAGAACTGGGTGCTCCAGTATTGCTCTCAAGCCCTGGTATGGCTTCTATAACTACATTCTACATTCCAAAATCCTTTCTATATGGAAACTAGATCTTTCTTTACCAAGGAACAACGTAAGAGAAATACTGGTCTGGAAACATCAGCCCAAAGCGCCTGTCTGGATTTTTCACGTCTTTCCTACTTGATTTGGTGCTTACTGCCAGCCGTGTTTATTTTAGTGGACTTTCATATTGATTGTAAATGCTCTGAATTCTGGACTCTTCACAGCAGCACCCATGAAACGCCCCACCTTGCTGGTACCTGCCCTCTGAATCGCCTTGCTGGGCTTGCTGAGTGTCGGACAGCGTCCTCTAAACTCATGATGCCGGGCCCGACCTGTGGGCCCTCCTCAGGGAGGAGGGTGTGGCTCCGAAGGAGCACGCCCCAGACGCGGGCCATACTTCGGCTCCATCGCTGCCCTCTGACCAAGGCGGTCAGCTTCCCCATGTCCTCTCTGATGCAGCTCTGGAGCACTGCTATTAAAACAATGTGGAACCAACAGCGACTGGCCCATTCCAGGACCTCAGGAAAGGACGGCTGCTCTGACAATTAGGACCAGCAGATTAATGGGGTCAAAGAACATGATCTTTCTTCACATGAACGTTATTCTGTAATCTTGAGCCTGGATTTGAATTCCAGCCACTTCAGGGTTTCCCACTGTCTACAAACAGAGCAAGTGCTAACTCCAGGGGTCTCTTACTGTCCGCCCTTGGATTTGAGGAGCAAGGCATGCCGGACAGAACTCTAACGTGGCCTGAGTCTCACTTTGAGGGCACGCCCATGACCACATGGTGAAAGGGGATTTTGCAGATGAAATTAGGGTTTCTAATCAGCCGGCCTTGAAATGGGGTTATTTGGGTGGACCCAGCCTGGTCACAGGTGTTATCTAAGCAGAGAGCGTTCTTCAGCCGGTGGCACAAGACAAAGTCAGAAGGATTCACAGTGTGAAAAGGGACCTTTCATTGCTGGCTTCAGAGCTGCAGGAGGTCTTGTGAAAACGACCTGGTGAATGGTCTCTTCCAGGACCAGGCCTAGGCAGTGATGCTCTTGTGCAGAAGGGAGCGAGAGTGAGTCCCCAGCAAAAAACCGGCAGGATAAAGGAGAGCTCCTCCTCACAGCTGCAAAGAGCAGCGTCTTCCAACATTTAGAACAGACCCGGCTCAGAAGCGGGTTCTTCCTTGAACTTCCACAGAAGACCTGTCAGCCAACACCTGGTTTCAGCTCCGTGAGACCCTAAGTAAAGAACCTCTCTGGGCCACTCAGACTTCTGACCAAGAGAACTGAAAGCAAACAGTGTAGTTTTCAGACTCTAAGTTTGTGAAATTCCCTTATATAGCAATAGAGAGCTAAAACCCAAGAGCAGAGGAGGGAGTTGGGAGACGGAGGCCTGGACAAACTCAGAAGCGATCAAGGGATGAGGGGAAGTGAGGAAGCAGGGAAGGAGGGACCGACGATGATGGGGCAGGCTGCTCACGTGCAGGGAAGGTTGGGCAAGTGTGGAGAGCCCGACACTGCCTTAAAGTCACTGAAGGACAGGAAGAAAATTGGACAGATGTCCTTGCCTTGCTGCATACCAAGGGACAGCAGTGGGGAGAAGGCCCTATGAATTGACTTCTTGACTACTGTCAAGTGCAGGAGTTGGGCATGGACCAGTTCTTTGCTCACAGGCCTCAGAGGGAGCCCCCTGAAACCTTGATTTAGGGCTTCTAGTCTCCAGGACTATGAGTCAAGAAGTTGTGATGTTTAAGACACCTGCACTGTGGGGAGTTTTTTCTCCAGTATCTCTTGGAAACTTATACCAAAATGAAGTTTGCTAGGGCTGCCATAGCAAACCAACAGCTGGGTCGGTCTGTCTGTCTGTCTGTCTGTCTGTCTGTCTGTCTGTCTCTATGCTGATGCTAGAAGTCTGGAATCTAGGTGTGTAGGTAGGGTTGGTGTTGTCTGAGAGCTGTAATAACAGGACCCACTCTGGGCCTCCCTCTTCAGGTGACGGTTAAACTTAACTGTCAATGTGATTGGCTTGGGAGCCAGCTGGGGGATTAGAAAAGCACACTTTCGGGTGACTCTGGGTGGGTTGTGAAGGTGTGACCTTGGTGCCTACACGGGTCCCTGGCCTCTTCCTCTCCAGCCTTGTGACCCTACTCTTTTTCCCCGCCACCATGAAGACAGCAGTTTTGCTCTGCTTGGAGCCAGTCAGTGATGGGCTGAATCCCTGAAACCTTGAGGCAAATGAAATTCTTCCTCTCAGTTGTAGGTGCTGGGCTTCTACACCAACAGCGAAACCGACCTGGTTTATAGGTAGGTAGCTGTCTTCTCCTATGTCTCCATACATCAGTTTCTTGCTATGAGTGCCTCTCTGTTCAGATTTCCTTTTCTCAGAATCACATCAGTGGCTGAAGGCCCACCAGAGCCATCTCATTTGAAATAATTACCTCTGTAACGACCTATTTCCAAAGAAGGTAACGTTCTGAGGTTCCAAGGGTTAAGACTTCAACATATAAACTTTAGGTAACATATTCATTTTAAGGGTCATATGTAACCATTAAAAGTATTTTGGGGTGTAAACAAAGCTTGGGGTAAACAGCCCTGTGTCAGGATGGTGTGTCCTGAAGTCTGCCTCAGCGGTTCTGACTGTGATCTTGGACAAGCCACATTGTTGCTTCGTCTTCAAAAAGACCTCCATACAACACTCATCTTTTTTTTGTTTGTTTGTTTGTTTTTTGAGACAGGGTCTCACTATGTAGTTGAGACTGACCTGGAACTCACTATGTAGCCCAGGCTGGTCTCTAATTCACAGCAATTCTCCTGCCTCAGCCTCCCGAGTGCTGGGATTACAGGGGTGCGCCACCACACCCAGCCAACACTCAACTATTTTACCTGATCTTATTCTACCATCTTGTGTTAACTGTGTACCTAGAGCTTTACAGAACTGCTGCATGAAATGAGACAATTTCATTCAACAATAACTTCATGCCCATCTTTTGTGAGGCAGGCTCTGTGCAGAGTGACAAGGACACAGACATGGGCCAGGAAGAGCACTTGGACTCAAAGAGCGTCCAGCCTGGGGACCAGGTGTCAGACATTTAATCGGTGAATGAAAGTCGTGTCATTCATTGTGAGAACTGGGTACACATGGACTTGGCTTTAAACTCACTTCATGAAGATGGGGGGATTCTAAACATTCTGAGATTGGAAAAGAGAAAGCTGAGCTGTAAAAGTGAGAAGGAAATGAGATGTACTGAGGACACAATAGGACCAGCTTCGTACTTCTTACTCCCCAGCTTCTGCCATGTACATAATTATCCGAGCATAATGTGGAGGACACTCATGCCCTAGAACTATGTAAATGAAGAAAGGTCCAACGCCCTCAGCAGGGCAGTTTAGGAACTTCTTTTGTATTTTGTTTTTTACATTGTATCTAGAATGGTGAAACCATTTATATCAAAAATGGCCCTGAAAGTTCTCTTTCTTGAGACTCCTTTCCTGGACACAAAAGCCACGAGCAACCTGTAGGTGCATAAACAGTTGCTGCGGCTTTATGCTCAGAGCCAGAAGTTCGAGGCCAGCCTTGGGCAAATAGAAAATGAGAGCAGAGGAACTGTTGGAAATGACCAAGATGGGATTTAGAGCTGCAAGGACATCTCTGATGACCGCTGAGCAGAGAGGACAAGCAAGCTGCATCCTGATTAGAGACTAGAAGAAGGTACATGGGCCCGCTACAGGACGCAATGAGGGCAAATGGTGATGGCACTGCTGGTGCATCCGCAACGCCGTGCACTCTGCCTGGGTTTGGGTTCCAGCCAGTGTCCTCTGAGCCCAGCCTTGTGGCTTGCACTGGCTTTCAACTGTGATCAGTGTGTCTCTGTTCATTCTCAGAGGAAGGGCAACCTCCAAGCTCTGGAGTAAACAAACATGACAGCCAGCGCGCATGGCTGCCCACCCACGGTTACTGTGACGGCTTTGGGCCATCCACCCAAGCTGCAGGCAGGTTTAAGGAGCCTTTGCCATTTACTGTAAACACATGCTGACTAGGAAGACTTATAGGGACAGTGACTCTAAAACAATAAATACAAAAGACATGGAGTCAACTCTGGGCTCACAAAAAAAACACCTGGCAAGGTTGCAGAGCAAATCTAAACACATAACCTTCTAAAGACAAACAGAAAAACTGCCATGTTCTCATCATCCCGCCCCACTATATAAACACTTTTCCAGCCAACCTTCATGCAGGATTTCTAGTTATCTGAGAGTAAAACCTTTTATTGATACAGACAGACAATCTAGGGTCAATTTTTCACTACCATGGAACAAACAGGGTCAGAAGGTTGTAAATAATAGAGCAGCAGTCATCTCACGGACTGAAAATATGACACAACCACGGGTATTCACCCCTATTATCTTCTTTCTCCAGCCCTGATTTTCTTCATCTTTCCTTCTGTAAGACTCTATTTTTGTTTGCACTTTTAAGCAGATTAACAACTTACGGTCATACGCTGCTTAACCCCAGGGAGAGGCCGGAAAGGTACCCGGCACGTCCTCCACAGCAGGACCCGCTAATGTTTTCTGGATCCTCCAGGCTGACCCCATCCGCCTCCTCCCTCCAGCACCCCTCAGAATGACGGACGGCACGACTTCTCTCTAGGGATGCTGCTATGGACGACAGTGCTCTAAGGCAGGGGTCCGGGCTTCTCTCTGATTAATTGGTGCCCTGGCCTCCAGTTCCTTCACTGTTTTCTTTAGATTACAAGGGAAGCATGGTGTCTAGGACTGAGTCTGGGGAGGAGGGGCTTTCCAGATCCTGTGCTCTGCCCTCCTCTTGCTGCCTGCCTGAGGACAGGATGGCTGGGCTGCTGACGGCGTGGGCTTGGACCAGACAGGCCCAGACTGTGACCCCTGCTTGGCTAAGAGGGAAACCACTTCAACTGTCCTCAGCCTCAGTTTCCTCTCTGGGGTGGAGGCCTGCTACTCGACTCCACTCACATGGAGGGGCAGGCAAGGCAGTGCAGCCGACGGCTTAAAGAAGGAACAGACATTTTCAGGTATGAGTGGAGGTGGGTCACGGGAGCCCTTGGGTGAAAAAGCAGAAAATGGCAATGGAACTGCTCTCCTGGATTGAACCGATAATGGTGTTTACAAATTTGGGGTCTGGTTTTCAAAAGGAAGTGTGATAAGTTCTGGAGAGTTCCTGTTCCCAGCCCAAACTGTCAGACAGGATCTTCACGAGTCAGCAATTCTCAGCCCACCTCAGCAGCCGCAGTGCTGAGAACCTCACAGAATGGAAACTCCTGCGCCCTACCCTGGCCTAATAAACTGGAAACTATGGGGTGAAGCCGAGAATTTGGGTTTGAACAACCCCAAATGGGATACGCATGGAAATTAGAGAAGCAATTACCATTTTCCCCCACTTTGACAGAAATCCTTAACGTGAAAAAAGTCTGCATCTTCCTAACCCTACAGCTGGGGGATGGACTGAGCCCTGCCCGAGGAGGCACGGCCAGCTGCGTGTTCCAGTCCCCTGCTCCCAGAGGGTGGCCCTGGCCAGTGGGTGGTGGGTCCTCCGCCCATCCTGAACATCGGCTTCCAAACGCAGCTCAGCCAGCCACCCCACCCGAGGCGATCCTCTCTGCAGCGTCATCTCAGGAGTGACCGGCACGAAGGGTGGACAGTGGGCTTCTCAGCCCTGCCACACTAGAAGACCGGCGGGAGCTCCCTGCCGCCATGAAGAGCTCACCGGGACGCCCACAGAGGGCAGGCTGCCGCTCCGCTTCTCATCTTCACCTCGGCGCGTAGTCGCCTGTTTTGCGGCAGCCGCTGACCTGGCCGGCTGTACCCTTGCTCCGCGATGGCCCTGACTAAGCTGGAGCTGGTGCCTGCCCTCCTCCACGCAGCCACCGCCTGGGACACCCTGCCCGGCCGTGGCGTGAGTCTCTCCTCTTGGCGACACGCGGAAGCCCAAGCAGGCAGATCTCTGCCACGATGCGGAAGCGCCTTCTTGACAGCATCTGGAGGTGGAAGCCGTGGGCCCCATGCAAGATGCTTAGCTGGGATCAGGCTGACACACAGGCTTATAAGCATCGTATTACCGCTCCTGTCCTCACCTACACAACTGCAGACAATAAAACGTCTGCAAGAACTTCTGAACAGGATGCCAGGAAAAAAGGAAAAGAATAAACTTTCTGCAGAGATCAGAGATAAAGAAATACAGTACTCAAGAATTTCCAAAACAAAACAAAAAAGAATCAAGAAGAAAAAGGATTGAGAAATGAGTGTTTATAAGTGAGGTAGTAGAAGCTTTGACAATTAAAAGCTTGTTAAGAGATCTTAATTCAGAACAGCTCTCACTGCACCCCTGGGGCAAAGCCTCAGGCTTTTGAGGTGAGATCTAAATAAGGCACAGAGTGGCAGGAAGGACCCTTCTGGGCATATGCAGTGATCTCCTAGCCAAGGGAAACAGGCTGAGGAAGGCCAGAGAGGTTAGAGTGGAAAGAAGGAACACAGCTGCACAGACCGTAAAAGCAACTGGAATTGCTCTTCTGGACTGAAGTGAGCACAGCTTGAGAGCAGGCCAAGGGCAGGAACGCACGGGCCTTTTAGGCCTTGCAAAAAGTTTTGGTCTTCTAAGTCTAACCCCCCATCCTAAATGGTAAAGATGCTATATTGAAAAGCATATTCACTGCAAACATACTATGGGCTGCTTCTAAAATTAATTTAATTCACATGAGTTAAAGGTGATACATTAATGACTACCGCAAGTGGTCAGTTTGCAAGCTGTGCCTGATCCTATTGAGCTGCTGAATGTATCAATTGGGATAAAGGGTTGTGATTGATTTAAAGAGTTGTTTTCTCTGATATTATGAAAATGAGGATGTCTATGAGTCATTAGAAACTCAAAAGCTAAAACGCAACTATATTAGGAAGATTTAAGTAATACCCAGAAATTAAAGAAGGACAACCCAACAATAAAAATCAAAATGAGAAAA
>NW_022900940.1:47666325-47678527 GCF_012274545.1 Fukomys damarensis | reverse complement strand
TAGATGGGGAGGGGAGAGGGGGTGAAGGGAGGGCAGGGACAAGGGGAAAAAATGAGAATCAAGACTTGTCATGTAGAGGTACAAGATCCCAACAATGAATGTGACTGTACTGTATCCCTAAAATGTACCAATAAACTCAATTAAAGCTGAAAAAAAAAAGTTTTGGTCTTTATTCCCGGAGCGGTGGTAAGGGACACATGGAGCTGCAGGGCCATGACCAGTTCCACGGGAGGACAAGTCTCAGCCTGGTACCAGCCTATCGGAAGAGGACTGTGCTGTGTCCCATGCCCTTGGCAGGAGCTAAGGTTGGCTGTTCAGGCTGGCTGCAGCTCCGAGAGAGAGAGATAAGACAGTTCGGAGGCCATGCCCAGGCGCAGGAAGGCCAAAACAAGGACCCCAGCTAGAATGTAACCCTACTCATCCTTGGCACCGGCCCCTGCCCTCAGCTGTGCCTCCCCACCTGAAGAGGAAGACTTGGGGCTCGGTCTGCAGGCCAGTGGCTCCCACCAGCCTGTGACGATGGTCAACAATAACAAAGACACCAGCACCTCCAGTGATGGTTCTCCGTTTCTAAGACAGGCTTTAATGTTCTCTGTATATTACATTTCTGAAGCTACGACAGGACTTATAATCACAATATGCATCTAAGATTTCTTTTTGTTTTGTCCTGCCAAGCTGATGTTAAGTGAAGGATGTATCTTGTAACTCATGATGTCCTAAGGAGATGTCACAGCCTTGGCACTCCTGGCTGTAACTCTCACCTCTCATTTTAATACCACTTTGTGCTTAACGTATTTCTCATGAGAGTTTAACTATTTGTTTAGTCCTTCTCTCTTCCACTAAGTAGGATGCTCACTTCAGAACAAGACTGTCATATTTCATCTGGATATATTTCCTGCCCCTCCGGCAGATACTACCTACTGGAACATGCTAGGACACAAGATGTAAAAAATTTGTTAAATTAACAGATGAAACAATGAGTCAATGTATAAATGTCATAATATGCCTCAAAAATCCCTTAAAATATGTTTTTCTCCCCTCTGGAATCTGGGCAGAACCTGTAATACTGAACATTTTTAAAGTACTTCCAGTGGACCAAGCATTGTACTTTAAGTTTTTATAGGCAATGTCTTATTTAATTTGTAAATGAATGCCCAGTTAATGGAATCTTTCTCTCCCCTTACTGGTATGCATACTGGGATCCAGGATGATTGCCCTGAAGTAGCCACTGGGTAAGCAGCAATGGCATTTCTCAACCCTGGCTGGTTGACCAACAGCCTGTCCTCCTTGTCACGGTGATGAGACATTTACAGATACCCTTCTTAGACCTAAGTTTCAAAGTTCAAGACTGGACTTCTCCGGAGGTCCTGTCCTTGTACCCCTTCTCCTGGCTTTGGTAGCAATGGCGGGAACTGGGAACTGAGTCAGGAATGCTCCCTTGGAGAAGCTTGGGTTGCCTGTAGTTCCCTTGTTGCATTAGGACACAGCCCAAGAAAAGGTGCTATGTAAATGGAACTCTTTGGTATTTCCCTCTGTGCCAGGGATTTTCTTTTATCATGTTTCTAGTGGGTGAGGTTTATTTTCATATTTCAACTTTGAATGCAGAAATGCATTCTTAGTAAACCAGACACCTCTTTTTCTTTGGAAAGAAAAATGGAAAAAATTATAAGATTTTGTAAGGAGATGATGATGCAAAATATTCAGCCTAGGTAATGTTGAGTGGGGAGATATCATTTCATATTTAAATTATACATCAAATCACATTCCCTGAGATATGCTGTGCTAGGAATTCCTAGTTCTTCTCTAATACATTTTCTTCCCTTTTTCTGTATTAAGAGGGACCTAATTTTTAACTGTGTACCTAGCCAACAGAAACAAAGATTTCACTTCTCAGAATTGGGAGCACACAGCTTGGGCCACGTATCTAAATTCTGCTCAATAACCTGTAAGTGAAAGTGCCAGGTGGCAAATTTACGAACATTTCTTGAAAGTCTGTAGTCATGCTTGCTTTTGCCATTTTTTTTCCTCTCTTCTTTCCTAATTGCTGGAATTTAATGTGGATGGGACCCAAGGTTTTTTAAACGTGTTTTTGAAGAGCTGGGGATTTAGCTCAGTGGTTCTGCTGCCTGCCTTGCAAGTGCAAGGACCCAAGTCCGATCCCGGTACAAAAAATAAATAAATAAATAAAAGTGGGGTTTTTTTGACACACAATTGCACATATTATGGGATTATAATTAATGCATGGATTCAGCAGAAGTGCCTCCTGAAAAATTGACAGCCAGACCCAGACAACAGAAAGACCATGGAGAGCAGAAAGACCATGTTCTGAGCTCAGAAAGAGGCACGGTGGTGAGCAGCAGAGAAGGCCTCTCTGAGGCTTGCTGTTGAGCACTGGAGCCTTCTGGGAGAGTGAAGATAGCCACTGCAATAAAGGTGCAGCGGACTTCAGTGGGTTGGACTTCAGTGAGTGTTACCTCATACCAAGACTCACTGTGGGACAGGGACCGCTCAAACTTGCAGCAGAACCATGCAGAGTTCAAACACACAGGTCAGGGAGCTCGCTTCTGGCCTGCAGCCAGAAAGCATCCAGAATATCAGTGCTCAAAGCAGGCTCCAAGAGAGTGAGTGACTCGGATCTGCACCCTGCTGCCCACGTTGCTCAGGGAGAGCAGAGACTCGCCTTGAAGGAAACTTTTGTTTTTTCACTTTTTGCTTTTTCTTTCTTTTTTTTTCTCTTCTTCATTTCTCTCCTTTCTTGTTCATGTTTTTCCCATTTCGCTTTTTCTTGGTTGTTCTTATTTCTATGAGAGCACGAATACAGTTTCTAGTTTTCCTGTTGCCTTTAGTTGGTTCTGCTCTTGCTTTTGTTCTTTTCTTCTCTCTTGTCCTCCAGTCTTTACCAGTTTTCCAAAGTTTACATGATCTTCCTGTGTCCTCTAGCCCAAGTTCTAACCTTTCCTTCTTCTATTTCTCTTACACACCTCCCCCCAATTCCTTTTAAGTCTTCTTCCTGGAGGTACATTTGCTATACTGAAGGGCTTATTTACTGCAAATATTTCTGGTTGGTCCTAGATTTTGATATATAGCCATAAGTCTAGTTCATGTGATTGAGGGTGTCAGAGAGTTACCACAATTTGTTATTTTCTAAGCAGTGTCTGATGTTATTGTTGATGCTGATGGTATTACTTTGGCCAAGGTGATGTGATCGTTCTAGTCAGTTGTCCTTCCTGGTATTCCGAGACTGACATTGCCTAAGGGAGACACCTCTGAAAGCAGTCATTCCCTAAGAGTTTTAATATTGGCAATAAAGAGACTCCCTGTAAGCAATATACAAGCATCAAGCCAGAAATTAAACCAAAAACATTAACAACAATAAAAAATAGAAATGGGAAGACGCCTAAACAAGACACAAACCCAGGCTTCCAGATCACCAAAGGCAAATCCAATGGACAACAATATGGAATCAGATAGCCACACACCTGGACTCCCTGAGCTGGTAACAAGGGAGGTAACAAAACAGATGAAAGAGGTTCTGGAAATATAAATTAAAAGACAATTTCTCAGATAACAACAGAGATGGTGACCATAATGAACAATATGACTAATAACTCTAGAGTTGATATAGATAAATAAAATAGAGGAGCTGAGGAAAATGATTCAAACCATTTCTACTCAACATAGAAAAGAATTGGAAAACATAAAACACATCTAAGCAGATTTCTAAAAAAAAATCAAAATTTTTGTTAAGATCTTCCATAGCAGAATAAATTAATGTGAGGACAGAATTTCAGATATAGAAGACAGGATAGCAATTAGCAAACATGAAAAGACAAATTTCTTAAAAATAGCAAGAGAGCATGAGAAATAAATCCAATAGCTACTAGATGATGCAAAAAAAGAATAACAAGATTGAAAGACAATGAAGGAGCAGAAGATAGCACGAAAAACACAAATAGACTTTTCACAGAAGAAATCACAGGAAACTTCCCTAACAGCAAAAAGAATTTGACATAAGAAGAACTCCAACTGGAAAAACTATGCCCAGGCATATAATAGTAAAGATCCCAGAAATCTAACATGAGAACAAAATATTAAACTCAATCAAAGAAAAGAAAGAAATCACATACAAAGGAAAGCCCATTAGAATTACATCAGACTTCTCAACACAAACCCTTAAGTCAAGGACAGCTTGGAGTGAACTATTTTAAGCACTAAAAGAAAACAACCTCCAAACTAGATTGATGTATCCTGCAAAACTATCTTTCAAAATTGATGGAGAAATTAGATACTTTCACAACAAAGAACACCTAAGGAATTTCATGAATACTAAATCACCACTCCAAAAGACTTTATTAAATTAAATGCAAAGGGGGTAAAATCCAACAACAGGAAAAGATCATGGGAAGGATAAATCAATACATATCAGTTATAACTATCAATTATTTTGTTTGTTGTTTTGTACTGGGGATCGAACTCAGGGCCTTGTGCTTGTGAGGAAGGTGGCAGAACCACTGAGCTAAATCCCTCATCAATGTTAATGGTAATTCACCAATCAAAAAAAAGAGACTGGCAGAATGGTTCAAGAAGCAAGATGCAACAATATGCTGCATCCAAGAAACACACTTAATTCAAAAAGAAATTCACAGATTGAAAGTAAAGGATGGAAAACAATAATCAGTGTGACAGGAACCTGAAAAAAAGGCAGGGGTAGCTATCCTATTTGCCAACAAAGTGGATCTCCAATGAAGACTAATTAAGAGAGCCAAAGAAGGTCATTACATCCTTATAAAGGGAGCAATTCAAGAGTAAGAGATGACAATCATAAATATATATGCACCAAATACTAGTGCACCCAACTATATAAAACAAATACTAATAGACATGAAAAATCAAACAAGCACTAATATAGTACTAGTGGGGGACCTCAATACCCCACGGTCACAAACAGACAGATCAGCTAGACAAAAATCAACAACAAAATACTAGAACTCAACAAAATTCTTGAACAAATTGACTTAATAGACGTTTACAGAGTGTTCCACCCCACACAATCAGAATACACATTCTTTTTGGCTGCACACGGGTCATTCTCCAAAATAGACCACATACTAGCTCATAGAACATGCTTAAGTAAATGCAGAGGAACACTGTAAGTTGTCAGATCATCGTGCAATGAAATTGGAGATCAACAGCAAAAAAAACCACAAGAACTTCATAAAATGGAAATTGAATAACACCCTCCTGAACAACCAATTAGTCACAGAGGAAATGAAAGAAGAAACGAGACAGTTTCTACAATTAAATGATAATGCCAATACAACATACTGGAATTTATGGAATATAATAAAAACAATCTTGTGAAGGAAATTCATACTAGTGAATGCCCATATTAGGAAAATAGAGCAAATTCAAATAAACAACCTAATGCTGAATCTCAAGCTTCTAGAAAAAGAAGACTAAGACAAACCCAAAGCTCATACAAGGGAGGAAATTATAAAGATCAGAGCAGAAATCAATGCATGGAGACTAAGAGAATGATACAAAAAAAATGAAGCAAAGAGTTTATTCTTCAAAAGAATAAGCAAAATTGACAAACTCTTAGCCAACTTTCTCAAAAAAGGAAAGAGAAGCCCAAAAATCTATGCAATTGGGAATTAAAAGGGTAAAATTACAACAGACCCAGCAGAAATCCAGAGGTTCATCATTACCTACTTTGAGAATCTGTACTCCAATAAGATAGAACACAGAAGAAATAGATTTCCAGATACATATGAATTACATATGTATAGCATATGTATTACATATTCCAAGATACATATGATACATATGAAGCAAAGTTGAAGGAAGAAGATATAAAATTCCAAACAATTCAATGAAATTGAAAACATAATTAAAAACTTACCAACAAAGAAAAGCTGGATCCTGATGGATTCACTGCTGAATTTTACAAGACATTTAGAGAAGAGCTACTGTCACTACTGCTTAAAGGGAAGCAATACTCCCAAATTCATTCCTGGAAGTAAGCATCACCTTGATCCCCAAAGCAGAGAAAGATCCAACCAAAAAAGAGAACTACAGGCCAATGTCCCTAATGAATACAAACACAAAAATCCTCAATAAGATACTGGCAAACAGCAAGTGCAAGGTCCTGAGTTCAATCTCCAGTACAAAAAAAAAAAAAAAAAAAAAGATATTGGCAAACAGAATGCAGAAGATCAGACACCCTGACCCAGTGGGATTCAACCTAGGGATGCAAGGGTGGTTCAACATACATAAATCAATAAATGTAATACACTGTATCAACAGAGTCAACGACAAAAACCATATGATCATCTCAATAGATGAAGAAAAGCCTTTGACAAAATCTGACACCCATTCATGATAAAAACCATGCAGAAAATTGGAATGGATGGTTTTATCTCAAACTGACAATAGCCATCTATGACAAACCAACAGCGACAATCAACACTAAATGGCAAAAAAATCTTCCACATTAAAATCAGGAACAAGACAAGGATGTCATGTCCACTGTCATCACTCCTGTTCATATAGTTCTGGATACGTTAGCTACAGCAATTACACAAGAGAAAGAAATAAAAGAAATAAAGTTAGGAAATGAATAAGTTAAGTTGTCGTTATTTGTGAATGATATGGTACTCCATATAGGCAACCCCAAGAACTCCACCAAAAATCTTCTAGACTTAATAACCAAATTCAATAGCATAGCTGGATACAAAGTCAACACACAAAAGTCAATAGCCTTCCTGTACGTGAACAACAGACTCACTGAGAAAGGAGCTAGAAAAACAACTGTTTTCACAACAGCATTCAAAAACATGATATACCTAGAGTCAATCTAACAAAGGAAGTACTCTGAAAACTACAGCACCCTGAAGAAAAGAGATCAAAAAGGATATCAGACAATGGAAAGACATCCCTTATTCTTGGGTAAGAAGAACCAATATAGTGAAAATAGCTATACTTCCAAAACTGCTATATAAATTCAATGCAATCCTGATTGAAATTCCAAGAGCATATTTCGCAGAACTAGAGAAAATAATCCCAATGTTCATTTGGAACCAGAAGAGACCTGGAATAGAAAAAGCAATTCTAGGCAACAAAATTAAAGCAGGGGGTATCACAATCCCTGACTTGAAATTATACTACAAAGCTACTGTGATAAAAACAGCATGGTATTGGAAAAAAAACTGACAATGGAACATATTGGAAGATGCAGACAGAACTCCAGATATACTCAGCCACCTCATCTTTGACAAAGGAGCCAAACACCCTCACTAGAGGAAAGATAGCCCTTTTAATAAATAGTGTTCAAAAAACTGGCTTTCAACTTGCCGAAGATTAAAACTAGATCCATATCTCTCACCATGAACTAAACAAAAATAGAAATGGATCAAAAATCTAAATATTAAAATAGAAACACTAAACTGGCTGGAAGAGACATTAGGTAGAACTCTTGAAGACACTGGTGTAGGAAACAATTTATGAACAAAACCTCAGTTGCACGGGAACTATCACGAATCAACAACTGGGATCTCATCCTATTAAAAAGCTTCTGCATAGCAAGAGAAGCCACAGGGCTGGGGATTTAGCTCAGTGATTCCACCACCTGCCTCACGAGTGCAAGGTCCTGAGTTCAATCCCTGGTACCAAAAAGACAAAAAACAGAAACAAAAAAATCAAGAGAAACCACCAACAGAGAAACCAATCCCCAAGAGACAATCTACAAGGTGGGAAAAAGTTTTTACTAGCTGTTCCTCAGACAAAGATCTACTATCTAGAATATTTATAGAACTTTAAAAACTTAGGCCCCCAAATTTAAAGACTCAATCCAAAAACGGGCATCTGAAATGAACAGACACTTCTCAGATGAAGAAGTAGAAGCAGCAAATAAACATATGAAAAATTGTTCAACATCACTGGTCATTCCAGAGATGCAAATTAAAACCACACGGGACTTCATCTCACCCCAGAAAAAACGGCTGCTATCAAGAAATCAACCAATAACAAATGCTGGTGGGGCTGTGGGGAAAAATGAACCTTCTCCACTGTTGATGGGAGTGTAGACTGGTGCAACTACTGTGGAAATCAATATGGAGATACCTCAAACAACTAGGATTAGAGGTCCAATTTAACCCAGCTATTTCCCTGCTGGGTATCTTCCCATAAGAATTAAAAGAATCATACCACAGCAATATATGCTCACCCATGTGTATAGAGACACAATTTGTAATACCTAAAACTTGGAAACAGCCCAAGTAACCATCAACTGGAGACTGGAGAAAGAGGATGTGGTTTGGCTGAGGATGTAGCTCAGTGGCGCTGCACCTGCCTGGCAAGCTCAAGGTCTTGAGTTCAATTCCTAGTACCCAAACACAACAAAAGGTGGTTTTGTGTTTTTTTTTAAATAAAAGGTAGTATGATAAACTAGAGACATTTATATCTAAATGGATGCACACTGAGGCCATACTCAAGTGAAATAAATAGGACACATGTGTAAATACTGAATAGTTTTTCTGGTGTGAGAAACTGACAGGGTAAATAAGATCAGTGTGCAATAGATATTGTGAAATTGGAAGAAAAGTTCCACAGGGGAAGGGAAAGTAAGGAGAGGGTGGGGGAAAGGGAAGAAAAAACAGAAAAGAAGGAAAAAATGAAAACAAACTTTTGTATGTTCGGAGTGGTGGAGGGGTTGAAGGGAGGGCAGGGGAAGGGGGGAAAACAAGAACCAAGATACATCACGTACCGGTACAAATTCCGTGATGAACGTGATCATAATGTCTACCTAAAATGTACCAATAAACAATGAATAAAAAATAATAATTTGATGCATGTATTCAGTGAGTAATGACCAATTCTGCGTGTTTAGCATTTCCTTCCCCTTAAATACTTATCATTTCTTTGAGTGTGGAGTGAGAAGTCCCCTGCCTGCTTCTTTACGAAATATGCAGTAAGCTGTTGTAGACCGCAGTCACTGTGTCGTGCTGTAGGACAGGGCCCTGACTCCCCCGTCTGATGTGTTTGGTACCTGTTATCCAGTCTCCCCATCTCCTTCCCATCCGCTGGTGCCCCCTTATCTCTTCCCTTCTGCTATGAGATCCACATCTGAGCTTCAACGCAGGACTAAGAACATGCAGTGTCTGACTCCTTGCCTGGGTCATTTGACACGTCCTCCAGTTCTGTCCCACTAGCCACAGGACAGGATTCCACTGTTTTGGGGGCTGAATAGTACTCCACTGCATGCACACCACATTCTATCTCCACATCCACTGGGGGTTACTGCTCCCGATTTATATCTTGGCTGTTGTGACTAATGCTGCAGGAAGCACGGGAGTGCAGGTTTCCAGCAGTGGGATGGCTGGATCAAGCAGCAGTCCTGTTGGTAGTTACTTGAGAAGCCTCCACCATTCCACAATGGCTGTGCTACTTCACATGCTCCCCACATACCTACCACAAGCAGCCATTCAAGCTCAGAGTGCTGTGGCCCATCTACGTGCTGCACTTTGAGTAGAAAGCTCCACACCCTGCCAAAGAGATCTCTGAAACCTAAGTCTGGTCACGCCAGCCTCCTGCGGCTTCCCACCACACGTAGAGAGAAGCCCAGACCCTTCTCTGCATTTCACAGACCTGCCCATCACTGGCCAAACCACCACTCTCTCCCTGCCTCCTCCACGCTACTGCAGCCACGAAAGACATTTCTGGTTTCAATCTGCCACCTTTAGCTCAGCACCTTGTTTGGTTGTTTTCATGGAGCTTTTCAGTGACGGGAAGTCCTACTCATTCTAACCCTGTACAATACGCTCCCAGAAATTGGTCTCCGGGGCTACTGTGTTCTCTTGGCACCTCCGAGCATCTGCTACAGAGGTTCTCATACAAATGAATGCTGAAAGCTAAAGGTTGGATCATCAAAAAAGCAAAAGAATGGGAACTGGGACACACAAATCTGGTGAATAAGCAGAGCTTGAGACTGTACTGTGATACACACACACACACACACACACACACACACACACACACCCGCCCCAGTGTCCTACAGGAACTGACTCCAATTTAAGTCAGTCCTTACAGCAAACAGCCCCGGAGCATCCTCCAACCACACAGCAACTGGTTCTTCCCCACTGACGTCCCACACCAAAGCCCCCATCAGAAACACAACGGACTCTGCCTGGTGTTCGTTCGAGGGCTGCCCTTTAGATGCCCCGGAAGTGCTCTTGTGAGACTGATCACTTCCGTGGCAAAGGAGACTGAAAGCAAGATTACCACAGCTGTGCAAAGTCTCAGTGCAACACTGCTGCTCGGGAAGGCCTCCTGCTGGGAGCTCCCCATTTCCTTGTCCTCACCATAAAATCCAAACAAACACGCAGAGTCTGGAAAGGTTAACCAGCTCGTGCCATAGAAAGCAGCCATCCTGTGTTTTCCTTCAACTCACCCTCAATTCCCCCCCGAGGGGTAAAAATAAAACATTTTGAAGGTCTGAGAACATTGAAAACAAGCCATCGTTTAGAAATAACGGCTTCTTGTGCTAGGTACATAAATAAAAATCCATACTAAGCTTAAACACATTTATAAGTTCTATGTAAAGACTGCCTCTTCTCTATAAATGTCCGAAAAGATTAATTAAGAGCAGGATGACTCATCCATCTGGATTGATTAAACGTATATGTAAGGGTCAGACGGGAAACGGTGCTTAGAAGCATCAACATACAATTTGCCCACAGTGATTAGTCTATTTATTTTACTTGCTGACAATATTTCTGGAATTAAGTCATTGTTAATCTATGTCTGGAAGAGACGGGACCACCCAATTCCCTGTCCAAGAAGGTCCTCTCACTTTCCCATATAAGCATCCGTTTCCCAAATTTTCAGGTTCCCCCAAACCTTGGACGGGATCACGACATCACAAGAAGCACCACTACAAGTTACCCGCTCAGACCCTTGCCCCGCTGGCCCCCTGGGCCGCGGCCCTGCCCACTCTCCACTTCCTGCTCCTTCTCTACAGTGTGCGCTGGCAAACAGGCACATTTCTGAAAACCTTTCCAGAAGGGTAAATACTCCTTCCAAAGTCAAATCACTGATTATACACCACGCGTCGTCCTGAATAATAATGCCTGAGTGTGTGCAATTTACTGTGTCACGTGCTTTCCACCCCCTACTTAAGCTGTGAGGAGTCTGCGATGTATTCATATCCTCATCTCACATGTAAGGGGACTGGGACGCCGAGGAAGGGCACATCTGGGATATCTTCGGGCAGCTTTCTGAAATGGGTGGGATGGGCGTTCACATCCGGGTGATGCGCAGGGTCAGGCTGCTCTGGCTTGGGCCATGTTGCCTCACAAATATCACGCTGGGCCCAGGTCAGTTCTGCTTCTCGGAGGTGGCCTTCTGTGAGAGCAGTGCGGACCGAGCCCCATCACTGCACATGCCGGAGGTGGCAAGTCCCAACGAGCACAGGCCCAGAAGCACTCACTGACTGTCAGAACAGAAGGTATGTTGGTAATTTTCCTCTGGCTGGTCTTTGGTTATGGTGGCCAGTTTTCGAATTTTATCTAAGCCGTGTTTATTAATATAGCTCCAGGGAGGTTTTTTAAAAGTTGATCATACTTGCAGACTGACTACACAGTTCTAAAATGAGTGTACCAGCACAGCCCTAAAGAAAAAAAAGGAACTTTGGGCAGAAATTAAAAGGACACAGGCTCCAACCCTCCTCATCAAGGGAGGGCAGATGGGCTGGCAGAAAGCTTGAGACTGGATCCCACATTACCACTGTTCTTGGGCAGGTCTGTTCGCTCTTTGAACCTCAGGTGCAGTGTCCGCAAAAAAGCTGGTTAGCCCACTGGGTATCTGGGACCCGAAATGAAATGATGAAGACAAGGCGGAAAATGCAGGGACCATCACACAGCATAGGTTCGGTTCCTAAGAATTGTTATTCTTATTGATCCCTGCCTTAAAGTTCTGTACACAATAATGATGATGATCACGGGGGGCCACCTGTTGCAGGAGGACTGTGTGCCAGGCACAGCTAAGCACTGTATGTGCCTTCATAACTTTACCGTTCACTCTATTTCCATCCAGAAGTGCTGGTGGTCCCATTTTACAGATGGGTATCCCAGGGCCAAAAACTTAATTTACTTGCCCAAGGTGAATTGCTAGCTATGCTTTTTTTTTTTTTTTTTTTTTTTTTTTT